>NC_090436.1:251615208-251916137 GCF_031143425.1 Pleurodeles waltl
CGCGCTGCTATGCTCGACCTACAAACGTAAAAGGACGATAAAGGGCTACAAATTTGTGATCCTGGTGCAAGCTACTGGTAGCTCGCGATCGACCACTTGCAGATTGTAGGAAGTTGGCTCTGTATATACTATTTCAAAGTAAGAAGTAGTGTGCACAGAGTCCAAGGGTTCCCCTTAGAGGTAAGATAGTGGCAAAAAGAGATGATTCTAATGCTCTATTTTGTGGTAGTATGGTCGAGCAGTAGGCTTATCAAAGGGTAGTGTTAAGCATTTGTTGTACACACACAGGGGGTTATTCTAACTTTGGAGGAGGTGTTAATCCGTCCCAAAAGTGACGGTAAAGTGACGGATATACCACCAGCCGTATTACGAGTTCCATAGGATATAATGGACTCGTAATACGGCTGGTGGTAAATCCGTCACTATTCCGTCACTTTTGGGACGGATTAACACCTCCTCCAAAGTTGGAATAACCCCCTCAGGCAATAAATGAGGAACACACACTCAAAGACTGATTCCAGGCCAGTAGGTTTTTATATAGAAAAATATATTTTCTTAGTTTATTTTAAGAACCACAGGTTCACGATTTACAAGTAATACTTCAAATGAAAGGTATTTCACTCAGGTATTCTAGGAACTTTGAATAATCACAATAGCATGTACAGTTGTGACAAAAATGGCAGTAAGCTATTTTAAAAGTGGACACAGTGCAAAAATCAACAGTTCCTGGGGGAGGTAAGTAATTGTTAAGTTCACAGGTAAGTAAAACACTTACAGGGTTCAAAGTTGGGTCCAAGGTAGCCCACCGTTTGGGGTTCAAGGCAACCCCAAAGTTACCACCCCAGTGGCTCAGGGGCGGTCAGGTGCAGAGGTCAAAGTGGTGCCCAAAACACCTAGGCTTCAATGGAAATAGGGGTGCCCACGGTTCCAGGCTGCCAGCAGGTAAGTACCCGTGTCCTGGGAGGGCAGACCAGGGGGGTTTTGTAGGGCACCTGGGGGGGGACACAAGCCGGCACAGAAAGTACACCCTTAGCGGCACAGGGGCGGCCGGGTGCAGACTGCAAACAGGCGGCTGGTTTTGTATTGAAAGCAATGGGGAGACCCGGGGGTCTCTTTAACGATGCAGGCAGGCACGGGGGGGCTCCTCAGGGTAGCCACCACCTGGGCTAGGCAGAGGGTTGCCTGGGGGTCGCTCCTGCACTGGAGTTCGGTTCCTTCAGGTCCTGGGGCTTGCCGGTGCAGTGTTGGTTCCAGGCATCGGGTTCCTTGTTACAGGCTGTCACGGTCAGGGGGAGCCTCTGGATTTCCTCTGCAGGCGTCGCTGTGGAGGCTCAGGGAGGTCAACTCTGGCTACTTGCGGGCTCGCAGTCGCCGGGGAGTCCTACCTGTAGTGTTAGTTTTCCGCAGGTCGAGCCGGGGCGTCGGGTGCAGAATGGAAAGTCTCACGCTTCCGGCAGAAAACATGTGGTCTTTAAAGTTGCTTCTTTGTTGCAGAAAGTTGCAGTTTGTTGAACAGGGCCGCTGTTCTCGGGAGCTTATTGGTCCTTTAGATGCAGGGCAGTCCTCTGAGGCTTCAGAGGTTGCTGGTCCCTATTGGATGTATTGCTGTTGCAGTTTTCGTTGAAGTAGGGAGACAGGCCAGTGGGGCAGGGGCCAAATCAGTTGTCATCTCTGTCTTCACCGCAGGGCTTCAGGTCAGCAGTCCTACTTCTTTAAGTTGCAGGAATCTATCTTCCTCGGTTCTGGGAGCCCCTAAATACTGAATTTAGGGGGGTGTTTAGGTCTGGGAGGGCAGTAGCCAATGGCTACTGTCCTTGAGGGTGGCTACACCCTCTTTGTGCTTCCTCACTGTGGGGAAGGGTGCACATCCCTAATCCTGAGAAGGAAACAGGGACCAGGGCACTCTGAGTCTCTAAAATAAATATATAGTCCAAAAAGAGTAGAGTTGCATGGAGTGTTTAATCCAAGAACAGACAACAGCCAACACGTGTTTCGTCCTAAAGGACTTTTTCAAGGCTGAAACATAAACAGATGGCAATTCTTATACATGAGATGATACAATGTATGAGGATCTGTCACATGGATACACATTTTTGCACGGGGGATGAACCCTTCGGAATACACGAATATTCGACCAGAAAAGCGATACCCCATTACTTAAACAATAAAGCAATTATAGTAAGCCTCTTTAACTTATTTTTAAAAAACAAAAGGAAGATGGTGCACGTGGATGAGATAGGTGAAAAACACCTAGGAGGTTCCTTTTCAAAGTGAGTAGAGAAGTTTCCCTTGTGCAATAGGGAAGCATGCAAATAAACCTTACATTTCGAACTGGTGTCCAAGACAGGGATAGATGCATGCATGGTAGGTGGCAAATAGGAGGAAAAAACGTGTATGCAAGCCAAGATTAGAATAGGAATACTACACAAATAGGTTGTATTTACCTCATAGATTCAAACTTGTATGAAGAATAGTTTCACTAGGGTTGCTGTAGCCCCTAAAATATAGCATTGGTTCTAGAAGGAGAAACCAAATGAGACATGTTATGCTACTGAAATATCGTGGGCCGGGTAAACTGGATAAAACGGTAGGAAGAAGAAGAAAGTAGTAGTAACCTACCCAATGTAAATAGTGAGTCTTGCCATATTTTGTGGCTAGTGCTCCTGTCTTTGGCACTATGCGGCTTGCCGTACTTGTAAGTATTGGTCAAATAGTATATCCGTGATTACATACGGTGATAGACACGGGGTCCCTCTGGGCCTAACCTGCAAAGAGTGACATAAAAGGAGTGGGTATATCAATGTAGATAATAAGTCTTGCCATATTTTGTCGCTAGTGCTCCTGTCTTTGGCACTATGCGGTTTGCCGTACTTGTAAGTATTGGT
Source organism: Pleurodeles waltl (assembly GCF_031143425.1). Taxonomy (NCBI): domain Eukaryota; kingdom Metazoa; phylum Chordata; class Amphibia; order Caudata; family Salamandridae; genus Pleurodeles; species Pleurodeles waltl. The sequence continues at coordinate 251,618,094 of NC_090436.1, forward strand.
CAAATCGTATATCCGTAGTTACATACGGTGATAGACACGGGGTCCCTCTGGGCCCAACCTGAAAAGAGTGACATAAAAGGAGTGGGTATATCAAGGAAAACTTGAAATGGCAACTCCAGCTAGTAGTCCAGAAATAGTATGAGAGCTACTGCCTACACTCTCATTTTTGTTGAAAATAATTGGATGGTTACAATTCTTCATCCATATAAGTCGAATGGTCTAGATTAGGCAATGTTATGTTCTCCTAGTGCTCGTAGTTAAGGCTGAAAAATGCTAAAAAAAGGGGAAGGAAACGTGCAATAATGGCCGCCAAAACAAAGCAGGTCGCGGTGGAGAAGGGAGAAAAAACGGGAAGGAAGAGCTATAATGGCCAAACCAGAGAAAAAATATATATAATAAATGTAGACACACGTGTCCGTCTCTCCATTAGGATTCATGAAGGACGAGGGCATGGTCCCACCGGCTATATTTCAAGGAGCGGGAGAGTCCAGACTCCTTATAAGTGGGAATCCCCGTCAAAGTACTTTCATCCAATTAAACGAAAAGAAGGGAAGATCTGCCCCGTCGGGGTTCCTGTAATTCATGCTCAGAAGGGATAAAATACGAAAGGCAACGTATGCCGGTGCGGTTCTGCGGCTGCTGAAACTGGACTGCACATACCTTATTTCCTTTAGTCGCTGTATGTTTGGTCATGCGTCCAATAGTTCGAAGAGCTCAAGAAACAGCGCATGATAACGCTGTCTTGTTGCCGGTGTAATCTGCGTCCTGCAGATTGTCGGCGTCTATATGCGCGCGCCGAAAACGTTAAGAAATTAAAAAAGGACTACGAACTAGTCTGATAGAGCGCTTAGGGAGCCCTAGTGCAGATGGGCAATGGCAGACGCCATATTGGTGTAGTTCCGGGTCAGATAGGAAATATTCATATATAATAACAGAAAAACTTGCCGAGAGTTAGAAAAAAAAGGGGGGAGAGAAATACAAATGAAAGGACTGATACAGTGGTATAGGTGTTGTAACCAGTGTAAAAGGTGAAAGATAGTAGAGTGGATACGTGGCTTGTATATATTGTAAAGGTGGATATAGGTGAAAAAAGGGGGAAAGATGAATATTACCCGATGTCAGCATGCTTATATATTATTGCCATTATCCAGCTATTTAAGGCAAACCGTGCCATGTGAGTATAAGAAGCATATCACACATTTGAAATGGATCATAGATCTCTGTGTAGCGCAGACACAGTAACATTATCGACATAAAAGAGACAAACGTAAGTAAGCAGCCTCAAAACGGACTATTTAACATAGCAGTTTTTAGCATGAGAGATGAGATACGGAGAATAAGAAATTGCTTTTCTTTTTACATTGTAAGAAAAACCGCCTGTGAATGGGGTGATGGTTGTTGGTATGTTTTACAATATCAATAAAAGGACACAATGCAAAAGAAAAAAATATCATATAAAAAAGAGAAATTGTTGTCATAAATACGTCGTGTAGTGTCCCGAGTCAGTACAGACCAAATACACATAGGACGACATCAATTATATACAGTGAAGGGCATCACAAACAGCCGGCAGATGCTCATAAGAATACATGTAGGTCCTTGTGGATATTCAGGCCCTGTTCTACTGCCCGTAGTTTTATAATCCATCTGCTCTCTAAACGTCTTAGGGCCAGTGTGCGGTTGCCTCCTCGGGGCATATTATTTAGAGAGTCTATCCCGTGTATAGTTATATCCAAGACTTCTCTTTGTCCATGTTGTTCGTTATAATGTGATGCAAAAGGGTAGTTTGTATTGTGTGTTCTGATGGCTCTCAGATGTTCCTGGATTCTCTCCTTGAGAGGGCGGATGGTGCTGCCTACATAAATGAGTCCACAGACGCATACAATGCAATACACCACATGACTGGTATTGCAATTGATGAAATTTTTGATTTTATGTTCGACCTGGGTATTGTACCGAAAATTCTGTGTTTTGTCCTTAATATAATCACAGATGCTGCAGTGTCCACATTTGTAAGTGCCTGGTGGCAATTTTGGTAACCAAGTACCTTTTTTGACAGAGGGCAAAAAGCTGTGGCACAGCTGATCCCGTAAAGTAGTGCCCCTTTTGTAGATTATGCTAGGTTTCGTAGTAAGTCCTTTCTGGAGCACATCATCTGTTAAGAGCAGTGACCAGTGTTTGCGTATGGTTTTGAAGATTTGAGAGCTGAGTGCACTGTGTCTGATGATAAGAGAAATGCGTTTATGTGGGTCTTTCTTTTTTGGGTTCATGAGTAGATCCGGACGTTTGATTTTCAAGATCCTATTGCATGCCTTTTTAATGATCAAAATTGCCACCAGGCACTTACAAATGTGGACACTGCAGCATCTGTGATTATATTAAGGACAAAACACAGAATTTTCGGTACAATACCCAGGTCGAACATAAAATCAAAAATTTCATCAATTGCAATACCAGTCATGTGGTGTATTGCATTGTATGCCAGATGTTAACAGATACATCCTACAGAGGCTCCAAACATTTATGAATCAGGATCTGATCTCGGACATGGAGTTTAAATACCTATACAACAGCACACCAACGGTACCCTGTATATACATCCTACCCAAGATCCATAAAAAGGGTGGGTTTCCCCCGGGTAGGCCCATCATCTCAGGCATTGGCTCTCCTACAGAAAAACTATCGGAATATATTGACATCTTTCTACATCCTTTTGTCCAAAATTTACCCTCTTACATTAGAGATACCAAAGATCTACTCTGTAAAATTACAGATTATGAGTGGACGGAAGGACATTATCTAGCCACACTGGATGTCACCTCTCTGTACACGAGCATCCCTAGATCAGAAGGACTCACTGCCATACAACACTATCTAGACACCAGGGATGCCTCCTTACTAGACCACTCGAACATGTTGATGGACCTGATTCAAATGGTCCTAGACAACAATATTTTTATGCATAATGGCATATGGTATCGCCAAATGCAAGGAGTAGCGATGGGGGCCAAATTTGCTCCATCATATGCTAATCTCTACATGGGATTTCTAGAGAAAACCCATGTATGGCGTATCTGTCCACCATCTCTGACGCAACATATTTTGTATTGGGGCAGGTACATCGACGACATTCTAGTCTTTTGGTCAGGTGAATTAGACGCATTTACACTCTTCACAGAACATCTAAACAACAATAGCTACAACATTAAATTTACCCATGAAGTCAGCCCCGTTTCCATCAACTTCCTGGATCTTACCATCTATATCAAACAGGGCAAAATATGTACCAAATTATATAGAAAATCAACAGCGTGCAATGCAGTACTTCATGCTACTAGCTCTCACCCGAGACCCCAAATTGATGCTATTCCGTATGGAGAAAGCACTAGAATACGTCGTAACTGTAGCGAGGACCAGGTGTTTAAAGAAGAACTACATAACATGGAAACACGGTTCAGATCCAGAGGCTATCGCCCACAGATCATTAAAAAGGCATGCAATAGGATCTTGAAAATCAAACGTCCGGATCTACTCATGAACCCAAAAAAGAAAGACCCACATAAACGCATTTCTCTTATCATCAGACACAGTGCACTCAGCTCTCAAATCTTCAAAAACATACGCAAACACTGGTCACTGCTCTTAACAGATGATGTGCTCCAGAAAGGACTTACTACGAAACCTAGCATAATCTACAAAAGGGGCACTACTTTACGGGATCAGCTGTGCCACAGCTTTTTGCCCTCTGTCAAAAAAGGTACTTGGTTACCAAAATTGCCACCAGGCACTTACAAATGTGGACACTGCAGCATCTGTGATTATATTAAGGACAAAACACAGAATTTTCGGTACAATACCCAGGTCGAACATAAAATCAAAAATTTCATCAATTGCAATACCAGTCATGTGGTGTATTGCATTGTATGCGTCTGTGGACTCATTTATGTAGGCAGCACCATCCGCCCTCTCAAGGAGAGAATCCAGGAACATCTGAGAGCCATCAGAACACACAATACAAACTACCCTTTTGCATCACATTATAACGAACAACATGGACAAAGAGAAGTCTTGGATATAACTATACACGGGATAGACTCTCTAAATAATATGCCCCGAGGAGGCAACCGCACACTGGCCCTAAGACGTTTAGAGAGCAGATGGATTATAAAACTACGGGCAGTAGAACAGGGCCTGAATATCCACAAGGACCTACATGTATTCTTATGAGCATCTGCCGGCTGTTTGTGATGCCCTTCACTGTATATAATTGATGTCGTCCTATGTGTATTTGGCCTGTACTGACTCGGGACACTACACGACGTATTTATGACAACAATTTCTCTTTTTTATATGATATTTTTTTCTTTTGCATTGTGTCCTTTTATTGATATTGTAAAACATACCAACAACCATCACCCCATTCACAGGCGGTTTTTCTTACAATGTAAAAAGAAAAGCAATTTCTTATTCTCCGTATCTCATCTCTCATGCTAAAAACTGCTATGTTAAATAGTCCGTTTTGAGGCTGCTTACTTACGTTTGTCTCTTTTATGTCGATAATGTTACTGTGTCTGCGCTACACAGAGATCTATGATCCATTTCAAATGTGTGATATGCTTCTTATACTCACATGGCACGGTTTGCCTTAAATAGCTGGATAATGGCAATAATATATAAGCATGCTGACATCGGGTAATATTCATCTTTCCCCCTTTTTTCACCTATATCCACCTTTACAATATATACAAGCCACGTATCCACTCTACTATCTTTCACCTTTTACACTGGTTACAACACCTATACCACTGTATCAGTCCTTTCATTTGTATTTCTCTCCCCCCTTTTTTTTCTAACTCTCGGCAAGTTTTTCTGTTATTATATATGAATATTTCCTATCTGACCCGGAACTACACCAATATGGCGTCTGCCATTGCCCATCTGCACTAGGGCTCCCTAAGCGCTCTATCAGACTAGTTCGTAGTCCTTTTTAAATTTCTTAACGTTTTCGGCGCGCGCATATAGACGCCGACAATCTGCAGGACGCAGATTACACCGGCAACAAGACAGCGTTATCATGCGCTGTTTCTTGAGCTCTTCGAACTATTGGACGCATGACCAAACATACAGCGACTAAAGGAAATAAGGTATGTGCAGTCCAGTTTCAGCAGCCGCAGAACCGCACCGGCATACGTTGCCTTTCGTATTTTATCCCTTCTGAGCATGAATTACAGGAACCCCGACGGGGCAGATCTTCCCTTCTTTTCGTTTAATTGGATGAAAGTACTTTGACGGGGATTCCCGCTTATAAGGAGTCTGGACTCTCCCGCTCCTTGAAATATAGCCGGTGGGACCATGCCCTCGTCCTTCATGAATCCTAATGGAGAGACGGACACGTGTGTCTACATTTATTATATATATTTTTTCTCTGGTTTGGCCATTATAGCTCTTCCTTCCCGTTTTTTCTCCCTTCTCCACCGCGACCTGCTTTGTTTTGGCGGCCATTATTGCACGTTTCCTTCCCCTTTTTTTAGCATTTTTCAGCCTTAACTACGAGCACTAGGAGAACATAACATTGCCTAATCTAGACCATTCGACTTATATGGATGAAGAATTGTAACCATCCAATTATTTTCAACAAAAATGAGAGTGTAGGCAGTAGGTCTCATACTATTTCTGGACTACTAGCTGGAGTTGCCATTTCAAGTTTTCCTTGATATACCCACTCCTTTTATGTCACTCTTTTCAGGTTGGGCCCAGAGGGACCCCGTGTCTATCACCGTATGTAACTACGGATATACGATTTGACCAATACTTACAAGTACGGCAAACCGCATAGTGCCAAAGACAGGAGCACTAGCGACAAAATATGGCAAGACTTATTATCTACATTGATATACCCACTCCTTTTATGTCACTCTTTGCAGGTTAGGCCCAGAGGGACCCCGTGTCTATCACCGTATGTAATCACGGATATACTATTTGACCAATACTTACAAGTACGGCAAGCCGCATAGTGCCAAAGTCAGGAGCACTAGCCACAAAATATGGCAAGACTCACTATTTACATTGGGTAGGTTACTACTACTTTCTTCTTCTTCCTACCGTTTTATCCAGTTTACCCGGCCCACGATATTTCAGTAGCATAACATGTCTCATTTGGTTTCTCCTTCTAGAACCAATGCTATATTTTAGGGGCTACAGCAACCCTAGTGAAACTATTCTTCATACAAGTTTGAATCTATGAGGTAAATACAACCTATTTGTGTAGTATTCCTATTCTAATCTTGGCTTGCATACACGGTTTTTCCTCCTATTTGCCACCTACCATGCATGCATCTATCCCTGTCTTGGACACCAGTTCGAAATGTAAGGTTTATTTGCATGCTTCCCTATTGCACAAGGGAAACTTCTCTACTCACTTTGAAAAGGAACCTCCTAGGTGTTTTTCACCTATCTCATCCACGTGCACCATCTTCCTTTTGTTTTTTAAAAATAAGTTAAAGAGGCTTACTATAATTGCTTTATTGTTTAAGTAATGGGGTATCGCTTTTCTGGTCGAATATTCGTGTATTCCGAAGGGTTCATCCCCCGTGCAAAAATGTGTATCCATGTGACAGATCCTCATACATTGTATCATCTCATGTATAAGAATTGCCATCTGTTTATGTTTCAGCCTTGAAAAAGTCCTTTAGGACGAAACACGTGTTGACTGTTGTCTGTTCTTGGATTAAACACTCCATGCAACTCTACTCTTTTTGGACTATATATTTATTTTAGAGACTCAGAGTGCCCTGGTCCCTGTTTCCTTCTCAACTTGTATCTCACAGCACAGTCCATGGGTGTGTCCTCTGGGGTTCCATCTACGAAACCTGTGCAATTTTGAAACCCTTTGTGGTTGGGTTTCTACGACCAGGTTTGGACCGCGCACAAATACAGGCTACGCGACTTTAAATTGATTGGTTTCAGATGTGCGACAATATAGCATTAACCACTTCCTTGTTATAAATGTGTACTGTATACAAATTGATGCTGTTTGCACTCTGCCGCCCTTGCACTCGAGATTCACTATTTTTATGACTTATTATCTGTACTTTGTTGGATCAAACATATTGTTTAATTGCTAACCTACTACGTACAAGCATCGCTTTAACATACCAAAAATGGACAAATTTGATGACAATAGGGATACCCTGCTAAAAGAACTATTCCAATCTGACTCCCATACCACTGAAACGTGCACTTCCAAAACCCCACACGAAGGTCTTAGAACTAAGTTCATTAAATTAGAACGACTTAGAAACCAGGAACTTTCCCGTTGGTGGGATTATACGATCCTACAGAAATACATGGACAACCAACAAATTCCTAGGGGCTTGAGGGTCATACTATTTCCATCCTTTGACGACCTCAGCCCAGACCTATTAAGGGAATGGGAACAGTTGCTAATCACCTCTTCATACGGGATGATGGATATACTCATCCGAGATGCCAAAGCAAAAAGGGATAAACTCTTACAAGACATTGCACTAATAGAAAAAGAGATTAATGACATAGACTCACCTGACATCAAACAAAGGAACTTTAACATCCTCAGAGACGTCCTACAAAAGCATCAACTATATATTAAGGACAAAAAATTACGCAAGCTTAGGAGAGACGACAGTGACTATAAAAACGGAAGGGTTTTCACGTTTGCACGCAAATATGATAACACAAAACCTGACATACCTAGGGAACCAGCAGGCATCCAAAAAAATCTCCCACCGTGCAACCCAGTAAATAGCGATACAGATGTATCTAGTATATCCAGTGGGATGAGTGAGGATATGAGGGACCAGACACCTAGATCTCCCTCCACACATAGGTCACCTTTTTTATTGGAGCTAGAGAGGTTCCGGAGGGGCCAAAGACAAATTCAAAAGAGAGATACGGGCACCATAAGGTCACAAGACGAGGGAAACATAAACACAAACAGTCGAACAGAGGGGGTAGCCACACGCTCCAGCACTCGCAATGCCCAACATTGATGGATGAGAGGACACTAGGTATTGACACTCCAGACTCCATCGGTATCATCAACCTATCCTCTAAAATCCTAGACCAAGATCAAACCAACATTCTTAAAAAAGGTTTGGGGTTCGTTCCAACTACCCTCCCAGATTTCACCTTACTTCATATCAGTCTCTTCAATTTTATTCGGAAATGCAAACTGTTCAAATTTTTCTATGATTCTAACACCCCTGTTCGTCCACTTATCACGGGTCACCACACCCCTAGCAACATGACGATTAGAGATGTCAAAGATATCCAAACTCTGTTATCAATAGAACATACAGAGGGCTCTGCACCTTCACTTACTGACATCCTCACTGATCTTAACATAGACTCCAACATCAGAACGCTCAGCGGTCTTAAGACCACTTCCAAATTTACACCTGTGATTCCCAGGGATTATGCCATTGATTCCTTCTGTAGGAAGGTCACTAATGACCTTTACCACATGGAAGAACAATACACTTTGGGACAAAAGTCCATCTCCTCGTATAATGTTACACTAGCAGAAAAAAGAGCCATTGCTTCTCTTTCTAGATGCAATGATATTGTCATCAAAGAAGCCGACAAGGGGGGGAACATCGTTATTATGGACAGGAAAGATTACATATCTGAAGTGGACCGTCAGCTATCAGACTGTACAGCATACCGTAAACTTACTTACAATCCCATGCCAGATGTTAACAGATACATCCTACAGAGGCTCCAAACATTTATGAATCAGGATCTGATCTCGGACATGGAGTTTAAATACCTATACAACAGCACACCAACGGTACCCTGTATATACATCCTACCCAAGATCCATAAAAAGGGTGGGTTTCCCCCGGGTAGGCCCATCATCTCAGGCATTGGCTCTCCTACAGAAAAACTATCGGAATATATTGACATCTTTCTACAGCCTTTTGTCCAAAATTTACCCTCTTACATTAGAGATACCAAAGATCTACTCTGTAAAATTACAGATTATGAGTGGACGGAAGGACATTATCTAGCCACACTGGATGTCACCTCTCTGTACACGAGCATCCCTAGATCAGAAGGACTCACTGCCATACAACACTATCTAGACACCAGGGATGCCTCCTTACTAGACCACTCGAACATGTTGATGGACCTGATTCAAATGGTCCTAGACAACAATATTTTTATGCATAATGGCATATGGTATCGCCAAATGCAAGGAGTAGCGATGGGGGCCAAATTTGCTCCATCATATGCTAATCTCTACATGGGATTTCTAGAGAAAACCCATGTATGGCGTATCTGTCCACCATCTCTGACGCAACATATTTTGTATTGGGGCAGGTACATCGACGACATTCTAGTCTTTTGGTCAGGTGAATTAGACGCATTTACACTCTTCACAGAACATCTAAACAACAATAGCTACAACATTAAATTTACCCATGAAGTCAGCCCCGTTTCCATCAACTTCCTGGATCTTACCATCTATATCAAACAGGGCAAAATATGTACCAAATTATATAGAAAATCAACAGCGTGCAATGCAGTACTTCATGCTACTAGCTCTCACCCGAGACCCCAAATTGATGCTATTCCGTATGGAGAAAGCACTAGAATACGTCGTAACTGTAGCGAGGACCAGGTGTTCAAAGAAGAACTACATAACATGGAAACACGGTTCAGATCCAGAGGCTATCGCCCACAGATCATTAAAAAGGCATGCAATAGGATCTTGAAAATCAAACGTCCGGATCTACTCATGAACCCAAAAAAGAAAGACCCACATAAACGCATTTCTCTTATCATCAGACACAGTGCACTCAGCTCTCAAATCTTCAAAACCATACGCAAACACTGGTCACTGCTCTTAACAGATGATGTGCTCCAGAAAGGACTTACTACGAAACCTAGCATAATCTACAAAAGGGGCACTACTTTACGGGATCAGCTGTGCCACAGCTTTTTGCCCTCTGTCAAAAAAGGTACTTGGTTACCAAAATTGCCACCAGGCACTTACAAATGTGGACACTGCAGCATCTGTGATTATATTAAGGACAAAACACAGAATTTTCGGTACAATACCCAGGTCGAACATAAAATCAAAAATTTCATCAATTGCAATACCAGTCATGTGGTGTATTGCATTGTATGCGTCTGTGGACTCATTTATGTAGGCAGCACCATCCGCCCTCTCAAGGAGAGAATCCAGGAACATCTGAGAGCCATCAGAACACACAATACAAACTACCCTTTTGCATCACATTATAACGAACAACATGGACAAAGAGAAGTCTTGGATATAACTATACACGGGATAGACTCTCTAAATAATATGCCCCGAGGAGGCAACCGCACACTGGCCCTAAGACGTTTAGAGAGCAGATGGATTATAAAACTACGGGCAGTAGAACAGGGCCTGAATATCCACAAGGACCTACATGTATTCTTATGAGCATCTGCCGGCTGTTTGTGATGCCCTTCACTGTATATAATTGATGTCGTCCTATGTGTATTTGGTCTGTACTGACTCGGGACACTACACGACGTATTTATGACAACAATTTCTCTTTTTTATATGATATTTTTTTCTTTTGCATTGTGTCCTTTTATTGATATTGTAAAACATACCAACAACCATCACCCCATTCACAGGCGGTTTTTCTTACAATGTAAAAAGAAAAGCAATTTCTTATTCTCCGTATCTCATCTCTCATGCTAAAAACTGCTATGTTAAATAGTCCGTTTTGAGGCTGCTTACTTACGTTTGTCTCTTTTATGTCGATAATGTTACTGTGTCTGCGCTACACAGAGATCTATGATCCATTTCAAATGTGTGATATGCTTCTTATACTCACATGGCACGGTTTGCCTTAAATAGCTGGATAATGGCAATAATATATAAGCATGCTGACATCGGGTAATATTCATCTTTCCCCCTTTTTTCACCTATATCCACCTTTACAATATATACAAGCCACGTATCCACTCTACTATCTTTCACCTTTTACACTGGTTACAACACCTATACCACTGTATCAGTCCTTTCATTTGTATTTCTCTCCCCCCTTTTTTTTTCTAACTCTCGGCAAGTTTTTCTGTTATTATATATGAATATTTCCTATCTGACCCGGAACTACACCAATATGGCGTCTGCCATTGCCCATCTGCACTAGGGCTCCCTAAGCGCTCTATCAGACTAGTTCGTAGTCCTTTTTTAATTTCTTAACGTTTTCGGCGCGCGCATATAGACGCCGACAATCTGCAGGACGCAGATTACACCGGCAACAAGACAGCGTTATCATGCGCTGTTTCTTGAGCTCTTCGAACTATTGGACGCATGACCAAACATACAGCGACTAAAGGAAATAAGGTATGTGCAGTCCAGTTTCAGCAGCCGCAGAACCGCACCGGCATACGTTGCCTTTCGTATTTTATCCCTTCTGAGCATGAATTACAGGAACCCCGACGGGGCAGATCTTCCTTTCTTTTCGTTTAATTGGATGAAAGTACTTTGACGGGGATTCCCGCTTATAAGGAGTCTGGACTCTCCCGCTCCTTGAAATATAGCCGGTGGGACCATGCCCTCGTCCTTCATGAATCCTAATGGAGAGACGGACACGTGTGCCTACATTTATTATATATATTTTTTCTCTGGTTTGGCCATTATAGCTCTTCCTTCCCGTTTTTTCTCCCTTCTCCACCGCGACCTGCTTTGTTTTGGCGGCCATTATTGCACGTTTCCTTCCCCTTTTTTTAGCATTTTTCAGCCTTAACTACGAGCACTAGGAGAACATAACATTGCCTAATCTAGACCATTCGACTTATATGGATGAAGAATTGTAACCATCCAATTATTTTCAACAAAAATGAGAGTGTAGGCAGTAGCTCTCATACTATTTCTGGACTACTAGCTGGAGTTGCCATTTCAAGTTTTCCTTGATATACCCACTCCTTTTATGTCACTATTTTCAGGTTGGGCCCAGAGGGACCCCGTGTCTATCACCGTATGTAACTACGGATATACGATTTGACCAATACTTACAAGTACGGCAAACCGCATAGTGCCAAAGACAGGAGCACTAGCGACAAAATATGGCAAGACTTATTATCTACATTGATATACCCACTCCTTTTATGTCACTCTTTGCAGGTTAGGCCCAGAGGGACCCCGTGTCTATCACCGTATGTAATCACGGATATACTATTTGACCAATACTTACAAGTACGGCAAGCCGCATAGTGCCAAAGACAGGAGCACTAGCCACAAAATATGGCAAGACTCACTATTTACATTGGGTAGGTTACTACTACTTTCTTCTTCTTCCTACCGTTTTATCCAGTTTACCCGGCCCACGATATTTCAGTAGCATAACATGTCTCATTTGGTTTCTCCTTCTAGAACCAATGCTATATTTTAGGGGCTACAGCAACCCTAGTGAAACTATTCTTCATACAAGTTTGAATCTATGAGGTAAATACAACCTATTTGTGTAGTATTCCTATTCTAATCTTGGCTTGCATACACGGTTTTTCCTCCTATTTGCCACCTACCATGCATGCATCTATCCCTGTCTTGGACACCAGTTCGAAATGTAAGGTTTATTTGCATGCTTCCCTATTGCACAAGGGAAACTTCTCTACTCACTTTGAAAAGGAACCTCCTAGGTGTTTTTCACCTATCTCATCCACGTGCACCATCTTCCTTTTGTTTTTTAAAAATAAGTTAAAGAGGCTTACTATAATTGCTTTATTGTTTAAGTAATGGGGTATCGCTTTTCTGGTCGAATATTCGTGTATTCCGAAGGGTTCATCCCCCGTGCAAAAATGTGTATCCATGTGACAGATCCTCATACATTGTATCATCTCATGTATAAGAATTGCCATCTGTTTATGTTTCAGCCTTGAAAAAGTCCTTTAGGACGAAACACGTGTTGGCTGTTGTCTGTTCTTGGATTAAACACTCCATGCAACTCTACTCTTTTTGGACTATATATTTATTTTAGAGACTCAGAGTGCCCTGGTCCCTGTTTCCTTCTCAACTTGTATCTCACAGCACAGTCCATGGGTGGTCCCCTCTGGGGTTCCATCTACGAAACCTGTGCAATTTTGAAACCCTTTGTGGTTGGGTTTCTACGACCAGGTTTGCACCGCGCACAAATACAGGCTACGCGACTTTAAATTGATTGGTTTCAGATGTGCGACAATATAGCATTAACCACTTCCTTGTTATAAATGTGTACATCCCTAATCCTATTGGGGGGATCCTCCTTCTACAAGATGGAGGATTTCTAAAAGTAAGAGTCACCTCAGCTCAGGACACCTTAGGGGCTGTCCTGACTGGGGGGTGACTCCTCCTTGTTTTTCTCATTATCTCCTCCAGCCTTGCCGCCAAAAGTGGGGGCAGTGGCCGGAGGGGCGGGCATCTCCACTAGCTGGGATGCCCTGTGGCGCTGTAACAAAGGGGGTGAGCCTTTGAGGCTCACCGCTAGGTGTTACAGTTCCTGCAGGGGGAGGTGAGAAGCACCTCCACCCAGTACAGGCTTTGTTCCTGGCCACAGAGTGACAAAGGCACTCTCCCCATGTGCCCAGCAACATGTCTGGTGTGTGGCAGGCTGGCAGAAACTAGTCAGCCCACACTGGAAGTCGGATATGTTTTCAGGGGGCATCTCTAAGATGCCCTCTGGGTGTATTTTGCAATAAAGTGCACACTGGCATCAGTGTGCATTTATTGTGCTGGGAAGTTTGATACCAAACTTCCCAGTTTTCAGTGTAGCCATTATGGTGCTGTGGAGTTCGTGTTTGACAGACTGCTAAACCATATACTCTTATGGCTACCCTGCACTTACAATGTCTAAGGTTTTGCTTAGACACTGTAGGGGCATAGTGCTCATGCACTTATGCCCTCACTTACGGTATAGTGCACCCTGCCTTAGGGCTTTAAGGCCTGCTAAAGGGGTGACTTACCTATGCCGCAGGCAGTGTGAGGTTGTCATGGCACTCTGAGGGGAGTGCCATGTCGACTTAGTCATTTTCTCCTCACCAGCACACACAAGATGGCAAGCAGTGTGTATGTGCTGAGTGACGGGGCCCCTAGAGTCATTTTCTCCCCACCAGCACACACAAGCTGGCAAGCAGTGTGTATGTGCTGAGTGAGGGCTCCCTAGGGTGGCATAAGACATGCTGCAGCCCTTAGAGACCTTCCCTGGCATCAGGGCCCTTGGTACCAGGTGTACCAGTTACAAGGGACTTACCTGAGTGCCAGGGTTGTGCCAATTGTGGAGACAAAGGTACAGTTTAGGGAAAGAACACTGGTGCTGGGGCCTGGTTAGCAGGGTCCCAGCACACTTTCAAATCATAACTTAGCATCGGCAAAGGCAAAAAGTCAGGGGGTAACCATGCCAAGGAGGCATTTTCTTACAGAGATCCCTGTTCTAGACCAGCTGCTGTAGCCCCAGCAGTTTGTTGTGCATCTATGATCTGCAAGAACAATTAGCAGGACCATACTATTAGAAAGCCTGTAATCCACTTACACAAAATTAAAGATTCAGAGCAACTAACGCCTCTTCCAAACATCAGACTGGCCTCATGCAGTGGGCAATCCTTGATGGTCTAATGTCCTTTATCTAAGCATTCCTGCTCGGCAGCATGATGGAGAATTTCTGCAGTCAGGATAACGTTGGGAAGCTACTTTGGGAACGGACCATTTTACACTGAGGTAACCCTACTTACAGAAAGATCTTGTACGACGGCAAATCAAAAAAAGCAATACAACTATGGCCACAATGCACACATTTAAAAAAACATGCTACACGATATAACAGAGGTGTTGTTGATTATTTGCATTCCTGAAAGGGACAACAAAGGACTGGTGCCGTCACTTGACAGGTGAAGCTCAGGATCACGAGTAGAGCCATTGCAGTCGCACATCTAATGATTTGCAGGCCGCTCGAAGAACGAATCATGGAATTCCAAACAGTCCACTTACTCCTCTTACTGACGACTGGCGTAAGCCAGACTCAAAGGTGTCTACCAGCGGCCGCAGTTCAATGAGACGAAATAGCAGAGCAAAAAAGGCCTGCCATCCAAATATTGCCGCATTTTACCTGGCAGAATGGGGTGTTCTGCACATGAGGCAAAGGGGGAGGGGGGGCGGGGGTATGGGAATCAGCAAATCTACACCAAAAATTGTTATTCAAAGCATGACTACAAAATATCATATTCGAGTGGTACAAGTTCGCACTCACGTTTTTCAAAAATGATACAGTCACCATCATTTATATTAAACTGTAATCACACTTCAAGTGATACCAACAGCACGTATTAGACACACGGCCGTTTGCCACCTCAGAGGTATATATATCCAAGGCATATCTATTTTGCCTCCCTAATTTACTTGTCAAGCATGTTGGAAAAGTTCTTAAACACAACATCTCAATGCAATAGTTTAACAGCCACACACAAAGGGCATAAATGCCATCACACATAATTACCACCTAATGCTGAACAACAGACGAACGCACTTACACACAGACAGGAACACCTGGCAATACTCTACAGCATCTGCATCCATGCACACGTTTCCCAGGAGCTAGCAGGCCACTATCCAAAATAATCCTTTGCAAATTATACATTAGTATACTCCAACCTGGTCAGCCAGCCTTCAACAGGATTCATCCATAAAACTGTGCAAAACACAACCCAATACAATATAAAACGAGTTAAAGCTATTAGCGTTGTAAACTCCTAACCTGACTTTTCTCGCCACATAAACTGAAAAGTAAAATAGTTTCACATAAACGAGGCGACGGCCGCCATAAGCGTGAAGCAGACACACAAAAGGAAACAGAAGTTCTTATGGATACAACTACCTGTGGATTCCTCACATAATGAATTTTCTCCATGCGGCAGTATCCGACGGAAATTTTCTTCTAGCTCTGCACGTCGACGAGGACGTCACAATTGCCCAACTCCCACGCAACGCCGTCTGACGTCATCCAGGCAATAAGAGATCCTCGCCGGCGTGCTGACGTCAGTTCCCTTTTTTTCCGTGCCTTCGAGTGACAGTTATTTCTTCCAGGCTCCAGGGAGCAACTGTATCTCTGTGTAGTGATACTTAGTTAATAATGTCTCAGCCACAAAAATCTGGGTTTAAACCCTGCAGGGAGTGTGGTGGCCGTATGTCGGTTACGGATCCACATAACGATTGCTTGTGGTGTCGCAGTTCCGATCATGATGTCGAGGAGTGCGTTTCATGTCAGCGGATGAACCCCAAAGCACTCAAAGAGCGGGAATCTAAGTTGTTCTTGGCGAAGTCGAAGAAGAAGAAGAAGGAGAAACATCATCATCGAAGATGTTCTTCTAAGTCTTCGAAGTCTCATAAGAGGCGTCGTCATGACTCCCAGCAGCGGCATGGTTCACGACGTCGGTCGAGTAAGGACCAGTCCCGCTCGAATTCGCCATACGGGTTGGGAAGTTAGCCCGACTTTGACACTCACCTCCTGCTTCTCTGGTGCCATCTGTTTATGAGGTCGAACTTCATCAGAGTCCGGATGTCTCACCGGGGCATTCGGAGGTACCCGAGCCGATGCCTTTCCCAACTCAAGCACCGGCGCCGCAGGAGTACCCGGCGTTCCTGGTGCCAGGTACGGATCCATCTGCATTTTTAAATGCAATGTTTAATATCTTCGCCCACATGGCCCCCGGCGGTGGATCTGCTGGACCTTCGGGTCCTATGGCATTTGACTTGGGTGTTCTGGCTCCGTGCAGACCGACGCCCTTCATGCCTTTCTGGCCTGTGGGAGGTGCTGGTTTGGCACCAGTACAGGTCGCGTCGCCTAGAAGACCTGTGACGTTGACGACTTCTGCTGCCCCGGCGCCAATGTTTTCGCCTCAGCTTCAATCGACACCGGAGAGGGTGGTCCATCAACCCACGGCGCCAATGGATCTGGCGTCGGATGGATCCGATGATTGATGCCAACCAAGGTCTTCGGCTTCGATAAACCCCTTGCCGACTCCAAGAATTGAGGCCAGACTGTGCTCCAGGAGAAAAGCTCTTCGACTGCTTGAAGAGCATGATTATAGGAGACAGATTCTGGAAGAGGGTGAGATCGGAGAGCCCCTGGGGGACTTACAGGGCTTGGAATCCGCCAGTGGTCTGGACACTTCCCCGGAATGGGACTTGGCTTCTCCGGGGGAGTGCACAGAAGAGGTGGCATCGTGTCACTCAGTGGTGAGGAAGGCGGCGGATTTTCTTGAAGTTAAGACTAACATCTTCACTGAGGTATTGCACCCTGCTTCAGCTGTGGCGGAACCGCTTCTCCCCTTTAATGAGGCACTCATGGATCCAATCTTGGAGGTGTGGAAAAAGCCTGTGTCTTCTGCAGCAGTGAATAGATCTGTAGCTAGAAGGTACTGAGTGGCTCCTGGGGACCCAGGATTTCTTTCAAAACACCTGATTCCGGAGAGTTTGGTGGCACAAGCCTCATGTTCTTCGCGTACAGCTCCCGGATCCTTTCCTTCGGCCCGTCAGACAGAGAATCCAAGAAAATGGAACAGTCCGCGAAGAAAACTTTCTCTTCATGTAGTATGGCCCTAAAGTCGACAAATGCAACCTGTTTCTTCGGCAGCTACATCTATGCCCTAATGGAGGAGGCCAAGACTGCTCAGACTGGATTGTCACAGGAGGTTCTGAGCCTTTTGGCTGATGCACAGGCGGCGGCAACTCAGGTCATCCAGTCAGGGCTAGACACATCTGATTCAGTTGGTAGGGCAATTGGCACATCCATAGCGACCAGAAGACAGGCCTGGTTAAGGTTGTTGGGATTCTCTTCCGATGTACAATCTACCCTCCCAGACTTACCTTTTGATGGGGACAAACTCTTCGGAACAAAAGCTGCCTCTGCCTTGGAATAGTTCAAGGAGAGTAGGGCTACCGCAAAATCCTTAAGCTTGCAAGCTTCCACCTCTACTCCTTTAAGATCATTTAGGAGGTTCAGGGGGTTTGGACATGTCTCTTCCTTTCAGGGGAGATTCCAGTCAGCAGGATAGCAACCTAATGCTGCTCACCCCTATAGATCATATAGGGGGTGTGGGGTAGGGTTCGTACGAGAGGGTCCACCCAGCAGCACACTGCCTCTTCCTCTTCCTCCGGGGGGGTGCAGCAGGGAAAGCAGCCTTAGTCCTCCATCAATCCCTTCACATGCATCTCCTGTAGGGGGAGACTATTGCGCTTCTCCATATGTGGGAGTCAATAAAATCGGACTCCTGGGTCATCGATGTTGTGGTGAAAGGCTATGCCCTTCCCTTTCGGGAGTTTCCTCCTCCCGTCCCTCCCCGCCCATCCTTCTGTACAGAATACCATCTCCTGTTGCCACAACAGGAGGTTCTAGTCCTTTTGTCAAAAGGTGCAGTGGAGTTGGTCCCAGAGCAAGAGAGGGGTCAGGGTTGTTATTCCAGATATTTCCTGATCCCCAAGAAGGATGGCCGTTTGAGACCAATCCTGGACCTGAGGATTTTTAATTGGTTCCTCAAACAGGAGAAATTCAAAATGATGACCCTAGCGCAGGTACTTTTGGCGTTGAACAAAGGAGATTGGATGGTGTCTGTCGACTTGCAGGATGCTTACTTTCATAGCCCTATACTCAAGTCACACAGGAAGTATCTCCGCTTTATGGTGGGATGGCAACACTATCAGTTTGCGGTCCTTCCGTTTGGTCTTACTTCAGTACCTTGAGTCTTCAGAGGTGATGGCAGTAGTTGCAGCAGAGCTCAGAAGGAGGGGGATAGCTGTCTTCCCTTACCTGGACGATTGGTTGCTCAAAGCCAAGTCTCCGGAGATCGTGCTGCACCATCTGCAGATCACAACCCAGTTGTTGTTCGATCTGGGCTTTTCTGTGAATGTGCCCAAATCTCACCTAGAGCCCTCTCAACGCCTTCTGTTCACTGGGGCAGTACTGGACACAACATTGAGTCGGGCCTTTCCTCCGCCTCAGTGGATTCAGGACATTCAGGCCTTGATTCCAATGTTTCAGAATGGAGCGGTCATTCCAGTCCTCAAGGTCCTTCGTCTGCCCGATCTGTTCACTTCTTGCATTCTGTTGGTCACTCATGCCCGCTGGCACATGAGGGCTCTTCAGTGGTGCCTCCGCAGGCAGTGGTTTCAATACAGAGGGGATCTCGAGGAGTCGATAAAGATCTCCATGGATGCTGCAGTAGATCTACGATGGTGGGCTGCGAGAGGCAACCTTTCCCAAGGTCGGCCATTTTCCCTACCTCCTCCAGTGGCCACGGTTATAACGGATGCCTCCACTCTAGGGTGGGGAGCTCATCTGAGGGACCTGGAGATCAAAGGTCATTGGTCTCCAGTGGAACAGATGTTTCACATCAATCTGTTGGAATTGCGGGCGATACGTCTGGCTCTCAAGGCCTTCCTCCCTTCCCTTCGCGGTCGGTCTGTCCAGGTCCTGACGGACAACACTACAGCGATGTGGTATATAAACAAACAGGGAGGAGTGGGGTCAGAGAAGCTCTGCGGCTCTGGTCCTGGAAACAGGACCATAGGATTTGCTTAGTGGCAAACCATTTGGCCAGGGTTTTGAACGTACATGCGGACAGTCTCAGCCGGCTCATCTCGATCGATCACGAGTGGCGTCTTCATCCAGACCTGGTCCTTTATATCTTCCGGGTGTGGGGGTATCCACAGATAGACCTGTTTGCCACTCGAGAGAACGCGCACTGCCTGTCGTTCTGCAGCCTCCAGTATGCGGTGCAAGGAGTGCTGGGAAATGCGTTTCAGAGGTCCTGGTCCCGCCAGTTGCTTTACGCATTTCCCCCCATACCTTTGATCCCTTGGGTACTGAGGAAGATTCGCCAAGACTGGGCCCAGATTATCTTGATAGCTCCGGATTGGCCAAGAAGGGTATGGTACTCAGATCTCCTCCAACTCTCTCTGTGCCCTCCTCCGCTCTGTCTCCCTTACAGGGCAGACCTCCTCTCGCAGTCGCAGGGGCAGGTTCTACACCCCCACCTCCAGAGCCTGCACCTTCATGCCTGGATATTGAACTGGGCAATCTGAATTCCTTTTCTCTCCCGCCAGAAGTGGTGGACGTTATTTTATCGGCCAGGCGACATGCCACCAAATCTATCTATGCTAGCAGGTTGGCTAAATTTGTGACTTGGTGTATAGAGAAGCAAATTGATCCCTTACGTGCCCACTTATCGGATATGTTGTCATTTGCGCTATCCTTGGCGCAGAGGGGTTGTGCAGTCACTACTGTTAAGGGATACTTGTCGGCGCTGTCAGCCTTTCTGTGTCTACCTGACCAACCTTCCTTGTTTAAGTCCCCATTAGTTTTGAGATTCATTAAGGGTCTAACTAACAGGTTCTTTCCCACTCCATTTATTTTGCCTCAGTGGGACTGAAACTTAGTGCTGAAATTTCTGATGGGTTCACCGTTCGAACCAATGCATTCATGTCCCTTAACCCCTTCGCTGCCAGGCCTTTTCCCCCTTCTGTGCCGAGCCTTTTTTTGGCTATTCGGGGCAGTTCGCGCTTAGGCCCTCATAACTTTTTGTTCACATAAGCTACCCACACCAAATTTGCGTCCTTTTTTTCCAGCATCCTAGGGATTCTAGAGGTACCCAGACTTTGTGGGTTCCCCAGAAGGAAGCCAAGAAATTAGCCAAAATACAGTGAAAATTTAGTTTTTTTCAAAAACATGGGAAAAAGGGGCTGCAGAAGAAGGCTTGTGTTTTTTCCCCAGAAAATGGCATCAACAAAGGGTTTGCGGTGCTAACATCACCAGCGTCCCAGCTTTCAGGAACAGGCAGACTTGAATCAGAAAACCCAATTTTTCAACTCAATTTTGGCATTTTACTGGGACATACCCCATTTTTACTTTTGTTTGTGCTTTCAGCCTCCTTCTAGTCAGTGACAGAAATGGGCCTGAAACCAATGCTGGATCCCAGAAACCGCAACATTTCTGAAAAGTAGACAAAATTCTGAATTCAGCAAGGGGTAATTTGTGTAGATCCTACAAGGGTTTCCTACAGAAAATAACAACTGGAAAAAAAAATATTGAAATTGAGGTGGAAAAATCTGCAATTTTTCTTTACGTTTTACTCTGTAACTTTTTCCTGCAATGTCAGAGTTTTGAAAGCAATATACCGTTACGTCTGCTGGACTCTTCTGGTTGTGGGGATATATAGGGCTTGTAGGTTCATCAAGAACTCTAGGTACCCAGAGCCAATAAATGACCTGCACCCTGCAGTGGGTTTTCATTCTATACTGGGTATTCAGCAATTAATTTGCTGAAATATAAAGAGTAAAAAATAGCTATCAAGAAAACCTTTGTATTTCCAAAATAGGCACAAGATAAGGTGTTGAGGAGCAGTGGTTATTTGCACATCTCTGAATTCCGGGGTGCCCATACTAGCATGTGAATTACAGGGCATTTCTCAAATAGACGTCTTTTTTACACACTCTCTTATATTTGGAAGGAAAAAATGTAGAGACAGACAAGGGGCAATAACACTTGTTTTGCTATTCTATGTTCCCCCAAGTCTCCCAATAAAAATGATACCTCACTTGTGTGTTGATAGGCCTTGCGCCCGCGACAGGAAATGCCCCAAAACACAACATGGACACATCCCATTTTTTTTTTTACAGAAAACAGAGGTGTTTTTTGCCAAGTGCCTACCTGTAGATTTTGGCCCCTAGCTCAGCCGGCACCTTGGGAAACCTACCAAACCTGTGCATTTGTGAAAACTAGAGACCTAGGGGAATCCAAAATGGGGTAACTTGTGGGGCTCTGACCAGGTTTTGTTACACAGAATCCTTTGCAAACCTCTAAATGTGGCTAAAAAAACAAATTTTCCTCACATTTCGGTGACAGAAAGTTCTGGAATCTGAGAGGAGCCACAAATTTCCTTCCACCCAGCATTCCCCCAAGTCTCCCAATAAAAATGGTACCTCACTTGTGTGGGTAGGCCTAGCGCCCACGAAAGGAAATGGCCCAAAACACAACGTGGACACATCCCATTTTCTTTTACAGAAAACAGAGGTGTTTTTTGCAAAG
This sequence comes from Pleurodeles waltl, assembly GCF_031143425.1. Taxonomy (NCBI): domain Eukaryota; kingdom Metazoa; phylum Chordata; class Amphibia; order Caudata; family Salamandridae; genus Pleurodeles; species Pleurodeles waltl. Next base: position 251,640,188 of record NC_090436.1, read on the forward strand.
TGCCTACCTGTAGATTTTGGCCCCTAGCTCAGCCGGCACCTTGGGAAACCTACCAAACCTGTGCATTTGTGAAAACTAGAGACCTAGGGGAATCCCAAATGGGGTAACTTGTGGGGCTCTGACCAGGTTTTGTTACACAGAATCCTTTGCAAACCTCAAAATGTGGCTAAAAAAACACATTTTCCTCACATTTCGGTGACAGAAAGTTCTGGAATCTGAGAGGAGCCACAAATTTCCTTCCACCCAGCATTCCCCCAAGTCTCCCGATAAAAATGGTACCTCACTTGTGTGGGTAGGCCTAGCGCCCACGAAAGGAAATGTCCCACAACACAACATGGACACATCACATTTTTTCACAGAAAACAGTGCCTACCTGTGGATTTTGGCCTCTAGCTCAGCCGGCACCTGGGGAAAACTAGCAAACCAGCACATTTCTGAAAACTAGAGACCTAGGGGAATCCAAGATGGTTGACTTGTGGGGCTCTGACCAGGTTCTGTTACCCAGAATCCTTTGCAAACCTCACAATTTGGCCCAAAAAACACTTTTTCCTCTCATTTCGGTGACAGAAAGTTCTGGAATCTGAGAGGAGCCACAAATGTCCTTCTACCCAGCGTTCCCCCAAGTCTAACGATAAAAATGGTACCTCACTTGTGTGGGTGGCCTTGCGCCCACGAAAGGAAAGGGCCCAAAAGACAACGTGGACACATCCCATTTTTTCACAGAAAACAAAGGTTTTTTTCCAAAGTACCTACCTATGGATTTTGGCCTCTAGCTCAACCGGCCCCAGGGGGGGCAGAAAAGGCCTTAAAAAAAAAGCACCCCCTGGGAGCGACCCTTGCCCAAGGGGTCGCTCCCTTATGCCAGTTTCCACTTTGCAAAAAGACATCCCTGGTGTCTAGTGGGCGTTTTGACAGCCGGATTGCTTTCAATCCGGCTGCCAAAACACAGAGAGAGACTTCAAAGGGAAGGAAATACATTTCCTTCCCTTTGAAGTCTCTCCGCCTCCTCCACGTGATCGGAAGAGAAATGCTTTGCATTTCTCTTCCGATCATCGCGCTGGAAGCTCAGCTTCCAGCGCAAATGAGGAGGCATTGTGACAATCAGTGCGCGCTCGCGCGCTGACATCACAGGGAGGGTTGGGGGTCGGGGGAGGAAGGGGAACCCTGACTTGAGGGGGTGAGGGGGAACCCCACAGAGGGAGCGCTAGCGCTCCCTCCAGGCTGGGTGCCCAGGACGTAATGGTTACGTCCTGGGCACAGCAGCACTGTGCCGCAGGACGTAACCATTATGTCCTTGGCACAGAACCGGTTAAGGTTATAAGTTTTAAAAACTGTTTTTCTAGTTGACATTACATCTGCTAGGAGGGTGAGTGAGCTCCAGGCACTTAGCGTGAAGCCCCTGTACACTTCTTTTTATGAGGGCAAGGTGGTGTTGAGGACCAAGGCAGCTTTCTTACCGAAGGTTGTTACACCCTTTCATGTAGGACAGTCCATTACACTCTCCTCCTTCTATCCTCCGCCTCATCCGTCAAAGGAGGAGGAGAGACTACACCGACTAGATCCGAGAAGAGCATTGAGCTTCTTCGTCGACAGGATGAGAGAGTTCAGACTGTAAGATCAACTCTTCGTCGGTTATGTGGGGAAGAGGAAAGGCAAGGCGGTTCGCAAGAGAACAATATCCAGGTGGGTCATTCTTTGCATCAAATTGTGTGATTCTCCTGCAAAGAAGGAACCTCCTGTTGGGATAAGAGCCCATTTCACCAGGTCTAAGTTGGCTTCTTCAGCCTTGGCTAGAGGTGTTCCTGTGGTTGACATCTGTAAGGCCACAACTTGGGCATCCCTCCACACTTTTGCTAAGCATTATTGTTTGTATTCTGAAGTCAGGAGGGATGGCCATATTGCACGGTCCGTGCTGCAGGATTTCTTGGTTTGACCATTCAGGCACCCACCTCCGAGTGCGGTACTGCTTTGGGACGCTATTCTTTATGTGAGGAATCCACAGGTAGTTGTATCCATCAGAAGAACAAGTTACTTACCTTCAGTAATGCCCTTTCTGGTGGATACACTAGCTACCTGTGGATTCCTCACGGTCCCACCCGCCTCCCCTTTGCCTGGATGGTCATAGCAAGTTTTCCTTGGGTGTGTATCTGTATATTATTGATATGTATATACTGTTGCCATTGCTTATATATGTGATATATGTATGTATGTGTATATATATATATATATATATATATATATATATATATATATATATAAATATAGTTTTGTAGTTATGTATATGGTATTATGGAGTTCTTTTCAATTATGTATTGTTGGTAGTCACCGGTTCGCCTCAAAGCCACGTAAAAAATGGTGAAAACTGACATCAGCACGCCGACAAGGACCTCTTACTGCCTGGATGACGTCAGACGGAATCGCGTGGGAGTCGGGCAATTGTGACGTCCTCATCGACCTGCAGAGCTAGAAGAAAATTGCTGGCGCATGGGGAAAATTCATTATGTGAGGAATCCACAGGTAGCTACTGTATCCACCAGAAAAGGCGTTACCGAAGGTAAGTAACTTGTTCTTCGCTCACAGTGAAACGTAGCGGAAAAAGTGTAATTATCCATGTAACCGGCAAAAGTGCAATTATCCGTGTAACCGGTAAAAGTGCAAATATGCATGTAACAGGGTCGATGTCATGCAAAGCAATCGACTACTGCCCAGTGAGATTGCCCTGCCTACAAAATAAAGAGAAAAAGTAGTCCAGAAACCATACATAAAACGTGGAGCCTCGTATGTTTTCAGTAGTTGGCTGGTGCGCTCCAGGAGGGCTAAACACCAGAAAAGGCATGACTTATGCATGCCTTTCACTAATGAAATCAAGTTCATTTGAAAAGGCGAGCCCACAAGCCACCCAAACTAATGGGCCTGACATGGCGTGGTTAAAAGCCCACAGAGAGATTACAACAGGGACAGAATGCTTTGCGCGCTCAACCTTAAAAATGAATATGGGCTAAAACGCTGGATACTTTTGGCACAGTATATCATTATCCCATAAATATTGACATCTTAACTTGTGTTACAAATGTAATCATTTTTGGGCGACCCAAGGAACATAGAATGATGTTTGCCAACATCTGATAAGATCTACCACATTTATTAACAAACATTTGCAATGCAATAGGTCTTGCATTAGCGAGAGTTAGAGCTGTTGGCATTGTAAATGATAATGACAACCTCGCATTTGGAAACTTATAAATATTTAGCCATGCAGCACATTGAAACTTTATCAGAAATAAACTGTGTTTTTGCATTCCTTCATACACTCGGCATTAGACTGTAATGGTCTAAACAGCCCCTACAGAGCACATCAGTAAAACTAGCATTTGGAAGAAACATGCTCATGTAACCATATGTTCAGCCCCTAGATGTCATAATCACATGAAAAAGAATGATAAAGAACATTGCAGTGTAACCATATAATCAGCCCCTTTAGGGCTTAGTGTATTACACATTTTCAGGCCTAGTAGGCCTTTTAAATATCATTTAATTGTGGAGTCAGTAGCACAAGAGAGCAATGCCGCAGGTTGTTACTAGATGTCCCTATAGAGTCTACAGCAGAAGGTGCATTACCACTGGCCGTGCCTAGATGTCCCTGTAGAGTCATGAGTAGAAGGTGCAGTACCATTGGCTGTGGCTAGATGTCCCTGTGGTGCCAAAAAGCACTCAGAATACAGTGTCACAGATGCTGCCTTCTTCTGATATCAGAAGCTCAGAATGTCCCCCAAACCCGGAAACGGCTAGAGGAGTACCAGGTCCTCAGTGAAATTGGTCAGATATTTAGCCATGCCCTACATTAAACCTTTATCAGAAATAAACTGTGTTTGTGCGTACGTTAAACCTTTATCAGAAATAAACTGTGTTTGTGCATTAGCAGAGGGTGCAATACCACTGGTTGTAGCTAGATGTCCCTGTGAAGCCAACTGAGTTGGTAGTACCTTGGGGCAATTATCATCTTTCAGTCCTTGGAGAGCATCGGGCATTACACATTTGCAGGCTGAGCAAGGATGCCAGAATATTACTACAAACAAGGCTTTTATAACACAAACTCCTCTCAGCAATAAAAACAAAAGTTCCAGCTATAAGAAAAAAGTTTAAATATGAATTGAATGGTGGAAGAGGTTATAATTTGTGGGCCTCCTCTAACCTAGTGTGACCCCGAAGATAGCCTGGACATAAAGAGCACATCGTTCTAAATGTTTTGGTGGTGGCCCCAGTGCCCTAGGACCACCACAGGCTGAGTTATGGCTAAAAATGTGTTCTAAAAGTAATGCCTGCAAAGCATTGTGGGGTGAGTTTCCCCGAGTGCAGGGAATATTGTAGTTTCTCCAGTATTGGGGTATCTTTCATAGATTCACATGCTTGAATCATTCCCCGTCGTCGAAGTGGGAGTCCCACGGTACATAGAAAGCAATAAATAAAGAAATATTTTTTTTTTTTTTTTTTTTTCATTGAAGTCAATAGGAAAAAACTCCTTCAATTGTAGAACTATCAGCCTCTTTAGAAAGAGCCCAAATTTCAGCCAATCAGGCGTGACCACCCCTTTAGAACCCTCAGCACAGAGGCTCAGTCTCTCAGTTTTTCTACCGCACGTCGTGTGTAAGGGAGTCTCCCTGAGCTCTGCTCAGTTTTCTATTTTCTCAAGAGAAATTCTTGGAAATTTTTCACTTGACTTTTTCTACAGAAGTTTTTTCCATCATGTCTACAAGAAAAGGTCTCTTTAGGCCCTGTGGGACCTGTGGAAAATTGAGACTTCACTGTGAGGATCCTCACAAGGAATGTATCTACTGTTTACATCCAGAGCACAAGGTCAAGGACTGTAAAATCTGCAGGACCTTTCCCAACAAGACTCTGAGGGACAGAGAAGCCAGGCTCCTGCTCTGGCTCCAGAAAAGAAAGGCAAGAGAAGCTCTTTCTGAGGAGGAGAGTGACACTTCTGTCACCTCAAAGAAAAGGAAGAGGTCAGTGGAGAGCCTATCCCCTTCAAGCAGTAAGTCAGCTAAAAAGCAGCATGCTTTTAAGGACAAGCCAGGGGATCTACCTTCAACATCCAAGGTAGCATGTGGCAAGGTTCACTCAGAGCCATCCACACCTGCTGCTTCATCAAAGAAGCTTAAGAGGCCTTCAAGCTCACTACCTCCGTCGACGTCCAGAAAATCTACACCGTCGACGAGCGCTCCATCGACGACAGGTCTTCCTTCGACGACGACTACAGTGACGACCACGTTTACGGCTCCTCCATCGCCGATGATAAGAACTTCGTCTCTGCTATCATCTACGGTGATAACGTCGGTGAGTCTGAAGTATGGTCCGTCGTCGTCGCACACCTTGAAAATAAAGAAGCCGTCGACGGGTAAGAAGCTGAAATCTTTGCCGTCGACGCATTCATCGGCGAGAAAATTCAGAAGATCACCGTGGGTTTCACCGACGAAAATACCGACGACGCCGCACCTGTTGACGACAGCCCCGTCGACGGCAACCCCGTCGACGGAGGGCGTAACAATATTGATTTCGTCGACGACACCTTTGTCGACACTGGCAGCACGAGGCCGACTACACCGACGACGGTTCCGTCGACGCCTACACCGTCGACGAGAACACCATCGACGAGTGCTCCGTCAACGGCAGCTCCGTCGACGACTCATTATCCTCACTCTGGAACATCTCCTTATTTACCGCAGAGAATTTTACCTGTAAAGAGCAAGTCTTCTTTATTGCTTCCATCTCATACATCGCCCAGCAAGGTTGCACCAATTCCTCCGCAACATCTATTTGCTGATGAAGATGATGACGGTGATGTTTATTCTGATGACGGCTTTTTTCCGGTGGCACGTAGTCCATCTGAACTACGCATTAAGTGCCAAGAGGACGATGAGGAGGAGGATCTTCACCATTATTCGGACCAGCAGGATCAAAGTCATCTACAACAACAAGAGCAGACAGTCCAGATGCCGGTCTCGTTGATAAACAACCTTCAACAGATGATGCAAGATTATTATTCAAGATTTCCTCCAGCTGGTTCTTCTACACCGGTACAACCTCCACAGACGCCAGTGTCCACTCCGGCTAGACCTTCAGAATTTCAGGGCCCTACCACAGCACCTTCATCGGTTCAGGGTGTTGCTTCACCTTCATCCGAGGAGGAGCAAGAAGAAGGGGAGATACAAGACTCGGATTCTCTCATTCCGGAGTGGGATGAGTATCAAATCCAAACTCCATCTCCGTCTACACCACCGCCAGTGGACTCTCCGCCGCAGGACATTGGGAGTTTCCATAGTGTCATGGAAAGAGCTGCGAAAAGATTCCAGCTGCCAATTACTTCGAAACAGTCGGACTGCTTTCTTTATGACTTTAAAGAAGACACTAGGAAATCGTTAAGGGCCATACCCATTGTTGATTTCATTTGGGAGGAGGGCCTAAAGGTAATGCAGACTCCGTCCTCCATTCCCGCAGTCTTACCAAGACTAGAGAAGAAGTATAAGGCGCCAGACAACTCCCCAGCATGTTTGATCAGCCATCCTAAACCGGATTCGGTTATTTCGCAGGCAGCCTGGAGGAGGTCCAGGAATCCATCGGCATCTCTGACTGCCCCTCCAGACAAGGAAGGACGTCGTTTGGACTCCATAGGCAAGAAGTTTTCAACTATGGCTGCCACCACTGTGAGAGCAGCTAACTCCCTAGCAATACTGTGGAGATACGATCGCCAGATGTGGTCTGACATGTCACAATTCATAGATATGTTGCCTGAGAGCAGTAGAGTAGAAGCACGTAGAATTCTGCAAGAAGGAGAAAGGATTTCGGCTGAAATCATAGACTCTGCAATTGATGTTTCCTCTACAGGATTTCATCAGTTGGCCGGAGCGGCCGTACTTAGACGCCAGGGGTGGCTTAAAGCTACCTCGTTTAGGCCTGAAGTTCAATTGAAAATTCTGGACATGCCGTATGATGGCGAGCTTTTATTTGGCAAGCATGTCGATGATGCATTACAGTCGATTAAGGCAGACACTGAGACAGCCAGATCATTGGCAACGCTACAGTACAAGAGGCAACCCTTTCGGGGAGCGAGAGGGAGAGGAACCTTTTCATATAGAGGAGGCTCTCAACAATATCGGCATTACTCCTCTTACCAAGGTCAATTTCGTTCAACCTTTGGACAGCAACAACCGCATTCCTTTCGTCAGCAGTCATCTGCTCGCTTCAGGCAACAAGCGAAAGGAAAGTCGGCGTTCAGGGCAAAAGAAACAGCAAGAAAGCAGTGACCCTCATCAAGTGTCTGCACCCAGCCCCTATATCAACACTCTTATAGGGGGAAGATTTTCCAAATTTCCAAATTTCTACACCAGTGGTCCAGTATAACTACAGACAAATGGGTATTGGATATTATCAACCGGGGGCATACACTAGAATTCAACCAACCTCCCCCTCAAGTACCACCAAGAGGTCCCCCGCCAGCCCATCTCAACAAGCTTATGGAACAGATTGCTATTTTAATGAGGAAGGGAGCAATAGAGATCGTACCAAGGAGCCAGAGGGGAACAGGTTTTTACTCCTGTTTCTTCCTTATCCGGAAGAAGACCGGGGACTGGAGGCCTATTCTAGACCTTCGTTCGCTCAACAAATACCTCAAGAAACAATCTTTTCGCATGATCTCTCTTCAAGACGTCCTGCGCCTGCTCAACCGAGGGGATTTTATGACATCGTTAGATCTTCAGGACGCATATTTCCACATCCCCATTCACCCCAATCATCGGAAATTCTTGCGGTTCAGGGTTGCAGGCATTCATTTCCAGTTCAGAGTGTTGCCTTTTGGCCTCAGGTCGGCCCCAAGAGTGTTCACCAAGGTTTTGGCGCCAGTGGCGGCCCACCTCAGACAATTAGGGGTACAGGTGTTCCCGTACTTAGACGACTGGCTAATAAAAGCACGTACAACATCGAAGGCTGCCACGGACACGGAGACATGTCTCTCCCTTTTCGGAGCTTTGGGCTTGACAGTCAATTATCCCAAGTCTCACCTAGAACCTACCCAGAACATCACGTTTCTAGGAGCCATCTTGGACACTGTGCAAGCGAAAGCGTTTGCTTCGCAGGACAGAAGAAAGAAACTTCGAGACTTAGCAACACGTCTCAGCAAAAGAAAGTCCGCTTCAGTGCGGACTTACAAGTCTTTTCTGGGGATCCTATCATCTTGCATTCCATTGATAAAGAACTGTCGTCTACACATGAGGACTCTTCAACAACAATTAGACAATCAATGGAAGCAGATAGAAGGTTCTTTCGACGATGTAATTCGAATAACACCTTCAGCAAAGCAGGCTTTTAGGTGGTGGAAGGAAACTCCCCTCGTTTCCGACGGTCTGTCATTTCTGAAAGACAGGACCATACACGTAGTAACAACAGATGCATCCCTAGAGGGATGGGGTGCTCATTTGCAGGATCTTTCTGTGAGGGGAAAATGGTCCACTCAAGAATCAACGCTCCACATAAATGTATTGGAATTGAGAGCGGTTGCCTTGGCACTCAAATCCTTCCTCACGAACATCAGAGATTCTTCAGTTTTGATAAGAACAGACAATACCACGGTCATGCATTACATCAACAAGCAGGGAGGCACAAGATCTCGGGCATTATCTCTGGAGGCGCAGAAACTGTGGCATTGGGTAATTCAACATCGAATTTCCATCAGGGCAGAACATCTCCCAGGGATCACCAACACCTGGGCAGATGCCTTAAGCAGGACTCGAACCAGCTGTCACGAGTGGGAACTCAATCGGTCAGTTCTCGACAGTCTCTTTCGTCGTTGGGGCAAACCCAGTCTAGATCTGTTCGCGACCAGAGACAACAAGAAATGCCAACACTTCGCAAGCTGGCGTCCACAGAGGGGATCAAAGGGGAATGCGTTTTTGATCAGATGGTCAGGGATTTATGCGTACGCTTTTCCCCCGCTTCCACTCATCCCGAGGCTTCTGCAAAAGATGAAGAGGGAGCAATGCAGGATTCTACTAATCGCTCCCAGATGGCCACGCCAGTTCTGGTTCACAGAACTTCTATTACTTTCGGAACAACCTCACATTCGGCTGAAGGCAATACCGGATTTGTTAACAATGAGCCAGGGTCAGGTTCGTCATCCCAACCCGACATCTCTTCGTTTATCAGCCTGGCTCCTGAATTCTATGAATTCGATGGATTAAATATCCCTCCGGATTGCAGGGAGGTACTTGCCTGCGCCAGAGCTCAGTCTACAAACCGAACATACAAATTTAAGTGGAAGAGGTTTTGCTTATGGTGCTCAACTTCCAACGTTCACCCTCTAACGTCATCTCCTGAGCAAATTTTGCCATATTTATTGCATTTGGCTAAATCCGGCCTGTCACATTCATCTATTAGGGTGCATCTGGCGGCCATATCCCGTTTCCGACGGACGTCTCAGTCACCTTCACTATGGTCGTCCAGAATAATAAAACAATTTCTTAAAGGTTTATTTAGGATATTTCCACCAGTTCATCGTCCTGCACCGCAATGGCATTTGAACATTGTGCTATCCCAATTAATGAAACATCCGTTTGAACCCATTCATAAAGTGGATCTCAAGTTCATCTCTTTTAAAACAGCTCTACTTCTGGCCTTGACGTCGGCAAAAAGAGTCAGCGATATCCAAGCCTTCACAATTTCTCCACCTTTCCTCCAATTCAAACCAGAGGTGGTCATTTTGAGAACTAATCCAAAGTTTATACCTAAAGTCCCATCATCTTTTCACCTAAATGAACCGGTGATTCTCAGAACATTTTTTCCAAATCCGCAAACGGCAGCGGAACGAGCTCTACATTCTTTAGACATTAAACGCTGTTTAAAATTTAAATTCAAAGGACAAGCGGCTTCCGTAAATCTGAACAATTATTTATCAGCTACGTAAAGTTCAATAAGGGTAAAGCAGTCACTAAACAGACTATAGCGCGCTGGATCTCTTCCGCCATTCAGTTGTGCCACCAGTTGGCAGGGAAGCCATTATCATCCAGTGTCAGAGCGCATTCCACTAGAGCGGTATCCACTTCAACAGCTCTATTCGCTGGAGTCCCTCTGAATCAGATCTGCAGGGTGGCAACATGGACACGTGCTCACACTTTCACCCAGCATTACTGCCTAGAAGCTTCTGACAAGGTGGATGCTGCGGTAGGACAAGCGGTATTGCGTAATTTATTTGCATAAGGTGAGCCAATAACCTCTTACCCTCCATCCTCTCTGTATTGTTTGAAGAGTAATTTAAAGTATATAGTTTCATGTGTGTGGGTATAGGTATATGTAATATATATATATAGATGTGTGTATATATATATATATATATATATATATATAGATGGTTTATATAGCTAATATGGTTAGCGCTTAATTTGCAAATGTTAATTGCCTATATAGATTTAGATAGCATGCATTATACATAGGCATACTATTGGTGTTACAGGATTCAAACCTTTGTTCTTACTGCTGGCTATTCTGATTCAAGCATGTGAATCTATGAAAGATACCCCAATACTGGAGAAGAAGATGAGTTACTTACCTGTAACTGTGGTTCTCCAGTATTGGTATCTTTCATAGATTCACATGCGACCCACCCTCCTCCCCAGAGAGGCTCACCTCCTTTGTTTTTTTTCCTGTAATCTCGAGTGCGGAGAAATCTGAGAGACTGAGCCTCTGTGCTGAGGGTTCTAAAGGGGTGGTCACGCCTGATTGGTTGAAATTTGGGCTCTTTCTAAAGAGGCTGATAGTTCTACAATTGAAGGAGTTTTTTCCCATTGACTTCAATGAAAAAAAAAAAAAAAGTTTTTCTTTATTTATTGCTTTCTATGTACCGTGGGACTCCCACTTCGATGACGGGGAATGATTCAAGCATGTGAATCTATGAAAGATACCAATACTGGAGAACCACAGTTACAGGTAAGTAACTCATCTTCATCGGCTGGAGGTTTCTTTCCTGGGTCTATTTCATGTTATATAAAGCCACAAAAAGTTTACAAAACACACTGTGTAGGAAGTTGGCTCTGTATATACTATTTCAAAGTAAGAAATAGTGTGCACAGAGTCCAAGGGTTCCCCTTAGAAGTAAAATAGTGGCAAAAGTTGATAATTCTAATGCTCTATTTTGTGGTAGTGTGGTCGAGCAGTAGGCTTATCAGAGGGTAGTGTTAAGCATTTGTTGTACACACACAGGCAATAAATGAGGAACACACACTCAAAGACTTACTCCAGGCCAATAGGTTTTTATATAGAAAATTATCTTTTCTTAGTTTATTTTAAGAACCACAGGTTCAAGATTTACAGTTAATACTTTAAATGTAAGGTACTTCACTTAGATACTTTAGGAACTTTGAATGAAAACAATATAATTTACAGTCTTTGTAAAAATGGCAATAAGCTATTTTCAAAGTGGACACTGCAAAAATCAACAGTTCCTGGGGGAGGTAAGTAAAGGTTAGATTAGAAGCTAAGTAAAACACTTACAAGTCTGTCCTGGGGCATAGGCAGCCCACTGTTGGGGGTTCAAGGCAACCCCAAAGTTACCACATCAGCAGCTCAGGTCCGGTCAGGTGCATAGATCAAAGAGGTGCCTAAAACACATAGGCGCCTATGAAGAACAGGGGTGCTCCGGTTCCAGTCTGGCAGCAGGTAAGTACCTGCGTCCTTGGGGGGCAGACCAGGGGGGTTTTGTAGAGCACTGGGGGGGGGACAAGTAGGCACACAAAACACACCCTCAGCGGCACAGGGGCGGCCGGGTGCAGTGTGCAAAACAGGCGTCGTTTTTCAGATAGGAAACAATGGAGGGACCTGGGGGTCACTCTAGCGGTGCAGGCAGGCACAGGGTGGGCTTCTCGGGACAGTCACCACTTGTGCAAGGCAGAGGGTCGCCTGGGGGTCACTCCTGCGTCGAAGTTCGGTTCCTTCAGGTCCTGGGGGCTGCGGGTGCCGTGTTGGTTCCAGGCGTCGGGTCCCTTGTTACGGCAGTCGCGGTCAGGGAGAGCCTCTGGATTCTCGCTGCAGGCGTCGCTGTGGGGGCTCAGGGGGGTCGTCTCTGGTTACTTACGGGTTCGCAGTCACCAGGGAGTCCTCCCTGAGGTGTTGGTTTTCTGCAGGTCGAGCCGGGGGCGTCGGGTGCAGAGTGTAAAGTCTCACGCTTCTGACAGGAAACGTAAAGTCCTTGGAAGTTGCTTCTTTGTTGCAAAGAAGTAGCTAGTTTTGAACAGGGCCGCTGTTCACGGGAGTTTCTTGGTCCTGTAGTCCAGGGCAGTCCTCTGAGGCTTCACAGGTTGCTGGTCCCTGTCGGATGCGTCGCTGGAGCAGGTTTTTGAAGTTGGAGACAGGCCGGTAGGGCTGGGGCTAAAACAGTTGTCGTCTTCCTCCTTCTCTGCAGGCTTGTAGGTCAGGAGTCCTTCTTCTTTCTTTAGGTTGCAGGAATCTGATCTCCTGGGATCTGGGGAGCCCCTAAATACTGAATTTAGGGGTGTGTTTAGGTCTGGGAGGGCAGTAGCCAATGGCTACCGTCCTTGAGGGTGGCTACACCCTTTTTGTGCCTCCTCCCTGTGGTGGGGGGCACATCCCTAATCCTAAAGGGGGAATCCTGCATCTGCAAGATGGAGGATTTCTCAAGGCAGGGGTTGCCTCAGCTCAGGACACCTTAGGGGCTGTCCTGACCGGTGGGTGACTCCTCCTTGTTTTTCTCATTATCTCCTCTAGCCTTGCTGCCAAAAGTGGGGGCAGTGGCCGGAGGGGCAGGCATCTCCACTAGCTGGGATGCCCTGGGGCGTTGTAACAAAAGGGATGAGCCTTTGAGGCTCACCGCCAGGTGTTACAGTTCCTGCAGGGGGATGTGAGAAGCACCTCCACCCAGTACAGGCTTTGTTCCTGGCCACAGAGTGACAAAGGCACTCTCTCCATGTGGCCAGCAACATGTCTGGTGTGTGGCAGGCTGGCAGGAACTGGTCAGCTTACACTAGAAGTCAGGTATATATTCAGGGGGCATCTCTAAGATGTCCTCTGGGTGTATTTTACAATAAATTGCACACTGGCATCAGTGTGCATTTATTGCGCTGAGAAGTTTGATACCAAACTTCCCAGTTTTCAGTGTAGCCATTATGGAACTGTGGAGTTCGTGTTTGACAAACTCCCAGACCATACACTCTTATGGCTACCCTGCACTTACAATGTCTAAGGTTTTACTTAGGCACTGTAGGGGCATAGTGCTCATGCACATATGCCCTCACCTGTGGTATAGTGCACCCTGCCTTAGGGCTGTAAGGCCAGCTAGAGGGGTGACTTACCTATGCCACAGGCAGTGTGAGGTTGGCATGGCACTCTCAGGGAAGTGCCATGTCGACTTAGTCATTTTCTCCCCACCGGCACACACAAGCTGTGAGCCAGTGTGCATTTGCTGAGTGAGGGGTCCCCAGGGTGGCATAAGACATGCTGCAGCCCTTAGAGAACTTCCCTGGTATCAGGGCCCTTGGTACCAGGGGTACCAGTTACAAGGGATTTACCTGAGTGCCAGGGTTGTGCCAATTGTGGAGACAAAGGTACAGTTTAGGGAAAGAACACTGGTGCTGGTGCCTGGTTAGCAGGGTCCCAGCACACCTTCAAATCATAACTTAGCATCAGCAAAGGCAAAGAGTTAGGGGGTAACCATGCCAAGGAGGCATTTCCTCACACACTGCATAACTGCTGATTATGTAAAGTAAGGACCAAGTAAAGAACAAATGCAGAAAACAAACTGCGCATTTGAACACGCACAAATTCTTACAAGCAAGGCCCTTATAACACAAACTCCTCTCACCTGTAAAAACAAAAGCGCCAGCTGTAAAAGAGAAGATACGTTTATATATGCATTGAATTGTGGCAGAGGTTATGATTTGTGGGCCCCCTCCAACCAAGTGTGATCCACAAGCTGAACTGGACAGAGAGATCACATTGTGTTGAATGTTTTGGTGGTGGTCCCATTGCCCTAGGACCATCACAGGCTGAGTTATGGCCAAAACTGTGTGGTAAAAGGAATGCAGGCAAAGCATTACGGGGTTAGTTTCCCAGAGTGCAGTGAATATTGTAGTATCGGCTGTCCCATTGTGCAGGGAGAGCCGCTGTTGAGGATTCATTCCTGGATTGATTTCATGCTGTATAAAGCCACCAAAAAAATGTACAAAACACACGCAGAACACAACTACTTGTATTTACTGATTATGTACAGTAAGGACCAAGTGAAGGACAAACACGGAAAGCGAACCGCGTGCGTGAACACAAGTGCTTACTGATAAACACAAGAGACAGTAAACAAAAAAAATAGTTGCACAAACAACAGAAAAACATTCCAGGCGTAATTAAACCGTACTTGGCTGGTGCACCTCAGCCAAGTACAGAAAGTGAGATATCATCTGTCAAACCAGTTAGGAGGCAGCAAAACAAGAGCGACACAACCTTCAACCTATGGTAAACATCAGGCAGCGGCAGGCGGGAGCAAAGTCCTATATTCATCCCAACAGGTCTTGCAGACAGTGTCTAGACTCGACCAAAAAATCATCTTTCAGATTGTTTAGTGGGCTGCAACACAATTTTCCTCATCGAACCCTAAAAGACTTTGGGACAGATTTGCAAGGCCCTTGCGCCCCTTAGCGCCACATTTGTGGCAACTTTTTTATCACAAATGTGATGCTAACGGGCCACTATTATAGCTCCATATTTACAAGATGGCACTAACTAGATTTGCGCCACCTTATATACCCTTTGCGCCACTGTAGGAAATAGCATGCACAGAGTCCAAGGGTTCCCCTTAGAGGTAAGATAGTGGCAAAAAGAGATAATTCTAATGCTCTATTTTGTGGTAGTGTGGTCGAGCAGTAGGCTTATCAGAGGGTAGTGCTAAGCATCTGTTGTACACACACAGGCAATAAATGGGGAACACACACTCAAAGACAATTCCAGGCCAATAGGTTTTTATATAGAAAAATATATTTTCTTAGTTTATTTTAAGAACCACAGGTTCAAGATTTACAAACAATACTTTAAATGAAAGGTATTTCACTTAGGAACTTTAGGAACTTTGAATTAGCAAAATAGCATATACAGTTTTCACACAAATGGCAATAAGCTATTTTAAAACTGGACACTGCAATTTTCAACAGTTCCTGGGGGAGGTAAGTGTTTGTTTGTTTTGCAGGTAAGTAAACCACCTACAGGGTTCAAAGTTGGGTCCAAGGTAGCCCACCGTTGGGGGTTCAGAGCAACCCCAAAGTTACCACACCAGCAGCTCAGGGCAGATCTGGTGCAGAGGTCAAGGTGGTGCCCAAAACGCATAGGCTTCAATGGAGAAGGGGGTGCCCCGGTTCCAGTCTGCCAGCAGGTGAGTACCCGCGTCTTCGGAGGGCAGACCAGGGGGGTTTTGTAGGGCACCGGGGGGGAAACAAGTCAGCACAAAAAGTACACCCTCAGCGGCACGGGGGCGGCCGGGTGCAGTGTGCAAACAGGCGTCAGGTTTGCAATGTAGTTCAATGGGAGACCCAGGGGTCTCTTCAGCGATGCAGGCAGGCAAGGGTGGGCTCCTCGGGGTAGCCACCACCCGGGCAAGGGAGAGGGTCACCTGGGGGTCGCTCCTGCACTGGAGGTCGGATCCTTCAGGTCCCGGGGACTGCGGGTGCAGAGTCCTTACCAGGCGTCGGGTTCTTAGAAGCAGGCAGTCGCGGTCAAGGGGAGCCTCTGGATTCCCTCTGCAGGCGTCGCTGTGGGGGCTCAGGGGGGTCAACTCTGGCTGCTCACGGGCTCGCAGTCGCTGGGGAGTCCTCCCTGTAGTGTTGGTTCTCCACAAGTCGAGCCGGGGGCGTCGGGTTCAGAGTGCAAAGTCTCACGCTTCCGGCAGGAAACGTGTGTTCTTTAAAAGTTGCTTCTTTGTTGCAAAGATGTTTCTTCTTTGGAGCAGAGCCGCTGTCCTCGGGAGTTCTTGGTCCGTTTAGATGCAGGGTAGTCCTCTGAGGCTTCAGAGGTCGCTGGACCCTCTGGAACGCGTCGCTGTTGCAGTTTTTCTTGTAGTGGGGAGACAGGCCGGTAGAGCTGGGGCCAAAGCAGTTGGTGTCTCCGTCTTCTCTGCAGGGCTTTCAGGTCAGCAGTCCTTCTTCATCTTAGGTTGCAGGAATCTATCTTGCTAGATTCTGGGAGCCCCTAATACTCGATTTAGGGGTGTGTTTAGGTCTGGGGGGTTAGTAGCCAATGGCTACTTGCCCTGAGAGTGGCTACACCCTCTTTGTGCCTCCTCCCTGAGGGGAGGGGGGCACATCCCTAATCCTATTGGGGGAATCCTCCATCTGCAAGATGGAGGATTTCTAAAAGTCAGAGTCGCCTCAGCTCAGGACACCTTAGGGGCTGTCCTGACTGGCCAGTGACTCCTCCTTGTTTTTCTCATTATCTCCTCTGGCCTTGCTGCCAAAAGTGGGGCCGTGGACGGAGGGGACGGGCAACTTCACTAGCTGGAGTGCCCTGGGGTGCTGTAACAAAGGGGGTGAGCCTTTGAGGCTCAATGCCAGGTGTTACAGTGCCTGCAGGGGGAGGTGAGAAGCACCTCCACCCAGTACAGGCTTTGTTACTAGCCACAGAGTGACAAAGGCACTCTTCCCATGTGGCCAGCAACATGTCTGGTATGTGGCAGGCTGCTAAAACTAGTCAGCCCACACTGGAAGTCGGTATGGTTTCAGGGGGCATCTCTAAGATGCCCTCTTGACTGTATTTCACAATAAAATGTACACTGGCATCAGTGTGCATTTATTGTGCTGAGAAGTTTGATACCAGACTTCCCAGTTTTCAGTGTAGCCATTATGGTGCTGTGGAGTTCGTGTATGACAGACTCCCAGACCATATACTCTTATGGCTACCCTGCACTTACAATGTCTAAGGTTTTGATTAGACACTATAGGGGCATAGTGCTCATGCACCTATGCCCTCACCTACGGTATAGTGCACCCTGCATTAGGGCTGTAAGGCCTGCTAGAGGGGTGACTTATCTATGCCTATAGGCAGTGTGAGGTTGGCATGGCACCCTGAGGGGAGTGCCATATCGACTTAGTAATTTTATTCCCACCAGCACACACAAGCTGGCAAGCAGTGTGTCTGTGCTGAGTGAGGGGTCTTCAAGGGTGGCATAAGACGTGCTGCAACCCTTAGAGGCCTTCCCTGGCATCAGGGCTCTTGGTACCAGAGGTACCACTTACAAGGGACTTACCTGGATGCCAGGCTGTGCCAATTGTGGAAACAAAAGTACAGGTTAGGGAAAGAACACTGGTGCTGGGGCCTGGTTAGCAGGCCTCAGCACACTTTCAAATCATAACTTGGCATCAGCAAAGGCAAAAAGTCAGGGGGTAACCATGCCAAGGAGGCATTTCTTTACGCAACCCCCCCCCCCAACCGAAAGAGGATGAGACTAACCTTTCCCAAGAGAGTCTTCATTTTCTAAGTGGAAGAACCTGGAAAGGCCATCTGCATAGGCATGGGCAGTGCCAGGTCTGTGTTCCACTATAAAGTCCATTCCCTGTAGGGAGATGGACCACCTCAACAGTTTTGGGTTTTCACCTTTCATTTGCATTAGCCATCTGAGAGGTCTGTGGTCAGTCTGAACTACAAAGTGAGTACCAAAGAGGTATGGTCTCAGCTTCTTCAGGGACCAAACCACAGCAAAGGCCTCCCTCTCAATGGCACTCCAACGCTGCTCCCTGGGGAGTAACCTCCTGCTAATGAAAGCAACAGGCTGGTCAAGGCCATCATGATTTGTTTGGGACAATACTGCCCCTATCCCATGTTCAGAGGCATCAGTCTGCACAATGAACTGCTTGGAGTAATCTGGAGCTTTGAGAACAGGTGCTGTGCACATTGCTTGTTTCAGGGTGTCAAAGGCCTGTTGGCATTCTACAGTCCAGTTTACCTTCTTGGGCATTTTCTTGGACGTAAGTTCTGTGAGGGGTGTCACTATTGATCCATATCCCTTCACAAACCTCCTGTAGTACCCAGTCAAGCCAAGGAATGCCCTGACTTGAGTCTGGGTTTGTGGAACTGCCCAGTCCAGAATAGTCTGGATCTTGGGCTGGAGTGGCTGAACTTGGCCTCCACCTACAAGGTGTCCCAAGTAAACTACAGTTCCCTGCCCTATCTGGCATTTGGATGCCTTGATAGAGAGGCCTGCTGCTTGCAGGGCCTTTAAAACCTTCTTCAGGTGGACCAGGTGATCCTGCCAGCTGGAGCTAAAGACAGCAATATCGTCAAGATAAGATGCACTAAAGGACTCCAAGCCAGCAAGGACTTGATTCACCAACCTTTAGAAGGTGGCAGGGGCATTCTTTAAACCAAAAGGCATAAAAGTGAACTGATAATGCCCATCAGGTGTGGAGAATGCTGTCTTTTCTTTTGCTCCTGGTGCCATTTTGATTTGCCAGTACCCTGCTGTCAAGTCAAAGGTACTTAAGTATCTGGCAGCACCTAGCTTATCAATCAATTCATCTGCCCTTGGAATGGGATGGGCATCTGTCTTGGTGACAGAATTAAGTCCTCTGTAGTCCACACAGAACCTCATCTCTCTCTTTCTATCTTTGGTGTGAGGTTTGGGGACTAAGACCACTGGGCTAGCCCAGGGGCTATCAGAGTGCTCAATGACTCCCAATTCCAGCATCTTGTGGACTGCCACTTTGATGCTTTCCTTAACTTGGTCAGACTGTCTGAAAATTTTGTTTTTGTCAGGCATGCTGTCTCCTGTGTCCACATCATGGGAACACAGGTGTGTCTGACCAGGGGTTAGGGAAAAGAGCTCAGAAAACTGTTGCAGGACCTTCCTACAGTCAGATTGCTGTTGGCCAGAGAGGGTGTCTGAATAGATCACTCCATCAACTGAGCCATCTTTAGGGTCTGTGGAGAGGAGATCAGGGAGAGGTTCACTCTCAGCTTCCTGGTCCTCATCTGTTACCATCAACAGATTCACATCTGCCCTGCCATGGAAGAGTTTAAGGCGGTTCACATGGATCACCCTTTTGGGGGTCCTGCTAGTGCCTAGGTCTACCAGGTAGGTGACCTGACTCTTCCTCTCTAGCACTGGGTAAGGGCCACTCCATCTGTCCTGAAGTGCCCTGGGAACCACAGGCTCCAGAACCCAGACTTTCTGCCCTGGCTGCAATTCAACCATAGCAGCCTTTTGGTCATATCACTTCTTCTGGAGCTGTTGGCTGGCCTCAAGGTTTTTGCTTGCCTTTTCCATGTACTCTGCCATCCTTGAACGTAGGCCTAGTACATAGTCCACTATATCTTGTTTAGGCTCATGAAGAGGTCTCTCCCAGCCTTCTTTTACAAGAGCTAGTGGTCCCCTTACAGGGTGGCCAAACAGAAGTTCAAAGGGGGAAAACCCTACTCCCTTCTGAGGCACCACTCTGTAGGCAAAAAGCAGACATGGCAAGAGGACATCCCATCTCCTTTTGAGTTTTTCAGGGAGCCCCATGATCATGCCTGTCAATGTCTTGTTAAATCTTTCTACAAGACCATTGGTTTGTGGATGGTATGGGGTGGTGAATTTATAAGTCACCCCACACTCATTCCACATGTGCTTCAGGTATGCTGACATGAAGTTGGTACCTCTGTCAGACACCACCTCTTTAGGAAATCCCACTCTGGTAAAAATACCAATGAGTGCTTTGGCTACTGCAGGGGCAGTAGTCGATCTAAGGGAAATTGCTTCAGGGTATCTAGTAGCATTATCCACTACTACTAGTAAGTATTGGTTCCCTTAGGCTGTGGGAGGTTCAAGTGGACCCACTATGTCCACACCCACTCTTTCAAAGGGGACCCCCACCACTGAAAGTGGAATGAGGGGGGCATTTGGGTGTCCACCTGTCTTACCACTGGCTTGACAGGTGCCACAGGAGACACAACCCTCCTTTACCTTCTGGGACATGTTGGGCCAATAGAAATGGTTGACTAATCTCTCCCAAGTCTTGGTCTGTCCCAAATGCCCAGCAAGAGGAATATCATGAGCTAAGGTCAGAATGAACTCTCTAAACTCCTGAGGCACTACCACTCGCCTAGTGGCACCAGGTTTGGGATCCCTTGCCTCAGTGTAAAGGAGTCCATCTTCCCAATAGACTCTATGTGTTCCTGTTATTTTTCCTTTGGACTCTTCAGCAGCTTGCTGCCTAAGGCCTTCAGGAGAGGGACATGTTTCTTGCCCCTTACACAAATGTTCCCTTGTGGGTCCCCCTGGGCCTAGGAGCTCAACCTGATAAGGTACTAACTCCATGGACTCAGTTCCCTCAGAGGGCAGAACCTCTTCCTGGGAAGAGAGGTTCTCTTTCTCTTGTTGTGTTGAAGCTGGTTCCCCAGTCTTCTTTCCTTTTCTCTTGGAGGGTTGGGCCCTTTTTCCAGGCTACAACACCACTTTTTCACCCTGAGCCTTGCATTGTGCCCTTGTCTTGACACACACCAGTTCAGGGATACCCAGCATGGCTGCATGGGTTTTGAGTTCTACCTCAGCCCATGCTGAGGACTCCAGGTCATTTCCAAGCAAACAGTCTACAGGGATATTTGAGGAGACCACCACCTGTTTCAGGCCATTGACCCCTCCCCACTCTAAAGTTACCATAGCCATGGGATGTACTTTAGTCTGATTGTCAGCGTTGGTGACTGGATAAGTTTGTCCAGCCAGTTATTGACCAGCGGAAACCAGTTTCTCTGTCACCATGGTGACACTGGCACCTGTATCCCTCAGGCCTTCTACACTTGTCCCATTAATTAAGAGTTGCTTCCTGTATTTTTGCATATCAGGGGGCCAGGCAGCCAGTGTGCCTAAATCCACCCCACCCTCAGAGACTAATGTAGCTTCAGTGTGAATCCTGATTTGCTCTGGGCACACTGTTGATCCCACTTGGAGACTGGCCATTCCAGTGTTAGCTGGAGTAGAGTTAGAAGTGGAACCTTTCTTGGGACCGGCCTTGTCTCCAGTTTGGTGTCCTTGCTGATTACAGCTAGGACACCAGGGCTTTTTGGGATCAAAGTTTTTACCCTTGTACCCAAAATTGGATTGTGAAGAGGCTCTGGACCCTCCCTCCTGAGCAGGTTTTTGGGGCCCTATAGAAGACTCTTTACTTTTTCCCTTGGATGTCTCAACACTCTTCCCCTGGGGAGGCTTTGTGACCCCTTTCTTTTGGTCACCCCCTGTGGAAGTCTTGGTCACCCTAGTCTTGACCCAATGGTCCGCCTTCGTTCCCTATTCTTGGGGAGAAATTGGTCCTAGGTCTACCAGATGCTGATGCAGTTTATCATTGAAACAATTACTTAACAGGTGTTCTTTCACAAATAAATTGTATAACCCATCATAATCATTTACACCACTGCCATGAATCCAACCATCCAGTGTTTTCACTGAGAAGTCTACAAAATCAACCCAGGTCTGGCTCGAGGATTTTTTAGCCCCCCTGAACCTAATTCTATACTCCTCAGTGGATAATCCAAAGCCCTCAATCAGGGTAGCCTTCATGAGGTCATAGGATTCTGCATCTTTTCCAGAGAGTGTGAGGAGTCTATCCCTACACTTTCCAGTGAACATTTCCCAAAGGAGAGCACCCCAGTGAGATCTGTTTACTTTTCTGGTTGCACAAGCCCTCTCAAAAGCTGTGAACCATTTGGTGATGTCATCACCATCTTCATATTTAGTTACAATCCCTTTAGGGATTTTCAACATGGCAGGAGAATCTCTGACCCTATTTATGTTGCTGCCACCATTGATGGGACCTAGGCCCATCTCTTGTCTTTCCCTTTCTATGGCTAGGAGCTGCCTCTCTACAGCCAATCTTTTGTCCATCCTGGCTAACAGGAGGTCATCTTCATTGAGGCTGCCCTCAATGCTTCCAGAGTTGCTGGACTCTCCTGTGAGAGAAGCAGCATCTCTGACTATCACATTTGGAGTCAGGGTTTGAGAGACCCTGGGCTCCCTATCTAGGACTGGAGGTGGGAAATCCTCCAAGTCACTAGGGTCCCCCTCTGTGAGGCCATCATCAGAGGGGTTGTTTTTAGCAAACTCTGCCAAAAGCTCCTGGAGCTGTACTTTGGTAGGGTTTGAACCAGTTTTAATCTTTTTGATTTTGCAGAGAGACATTAACTCTGACATCCTAAGATGCAGGTAAGGGGTGAGGTTGAGTTCCATCACAATCTCTTCTGTAGTAGACATTATGGGCCAGATGTAGCAAAAGCCCAAATTGCGACTTGCAATTTGCGAGTCCCTGCGACTCGCAAATTGCAAGTCGCAATTTGGGATGCAGAAAGGTGTCTCAGACACCTTCTGCGAGTCGCTATGGGGTCGCAAAGACCCACCTCATTAATATTAATGAGGTGGGTCGCAATTTGCGACCCCATAGCGATTCAGGGCACTCAAGGGGATGGAGGCTTGCTGGGAACAGCAGACCTCCATGTCCGTGACTGCTTTTAAATAAAGCAGTTTTTTTTTTTTCAAAGTGCAACCCGTTTTCCTTAAAGGAAAACGAGCTGCACTTTGAAAAATAAACCGAAACCTTTTGTTTCGGTATTTTTCAGGGCAGGTAGTGGTCCATTGGACCACTGCCTGCTCTGAAAAATTATTTTTAATGCCAGACAGAAAGGGGAAGGGGTCCCCTGGGGACCCCTTCCCGTTTGCGACTGGGTTACCATCCACTTCAAGTGGATGGTAACTGCGAGTCCATTTGCGACCGCTTTCGCGGTCGCAAATGGAATTGCATACAAGTGCGACTCGCAAATAGGAAGGGAACATCCCTTCCTATTTGCGACTCGGAAATGCATTTTGCGAGTCAGTTCCGACTCGCAAAATGCATTTCTACATACCAAATGGGCTTTAGCGCATCGCAAACTGCGTTTTTCGCCGTTTGCGAGTCGCTAAAGCTTTGCTACATCTGGCCCTATGTTTCTAAAAGTTGGAATACTTTTTAAGAATCTAAAACTATCTCTAGAACTTAATTCAAACTTTTACAACACTTTTAAACTCTAAAAGAAATGCTAACAGGGACTAACACAAAGCCCTAGCAGGACTTTTAAAAATTTCGAAAAATAGCTCAAATTTCAAAAATCAGTTTCTAATGGAAATTTTTGGAATTTAGTCGTGTGATCAGGTATTGGCTGATTAGTCCAGCAAATGCAAAGTATTGTACCCCACCGCTGATCCACCAATGTAGGAAGTTGGCTCTGTATGCACTATTTCAAAGTAAGAAATAGCATGCACAGAGTCCAAGGGTTCCCCTTAGAGGTAAGATAGTGGCAAAAAGAGATAATTCTAATGCTCTATTTTGTGGTAGTGTGGTCGAGCAGTAGGCTTATCAGAGGGTAGTGTTAAGCATCTGTTGTACACACACAGGCAATAAATGGGGAACACACACTCAAAGACAATTCCAGGCCAATAGGTTTTTATAAAGAAAAATATATTTTCTTAGTTTATTTTAAGAACCACAGGTTCAAGATTTACAAACAATACTTTAAATGAAAGGTATTTCACTTAGGAACTTTAGGAACTTTGAATTAGCAAAATAGCATATACAGTTTTCACACAAATGGCTATAAGCTATTTTAAAACTGGACACTGCAATTTTCAACAGTTCCTGGGGAGGCAAGTGTTTGTTAGTTTTGCAGGTAAGTAAACCATCTACAGGATTCAAAGTTGGGTCCAATGTAGCCCACCGTTGGGGGTTCAGAGCAACCCCAAAGTTACCACAGCAGCAGCTCAGGGCCGGTCAGGGGCAGAGGTCAAAGTGGTGCCCAAAATGCATAGGCTTCAATGGAGAAGGGGGTGCCCCGGTTCCAGTCTGCCAGCAGGTAAGTACCCGCGTCTTCGGAGGGCAGACCAGGGGGGTTTTGTAGGGCACCGGGGGGGACACAAGTCAGCACAAAAAGTACACCCACAGCGGCACTGGGGCGGCCGGGTGCAGTGTGCAAACAGGCGTCAGGTTTGCAATGTAGTTCAATGGGAGACCCAGGGGTCTCTTCAGCGATGCAGGCAGGCAAGGGGGGGCTCCTCGGGGTAGCCACCACCTGGGCAAGGGAGAGGGCCACCTGGTGGTCGCTCCTGCACTGGAGGTCGGATCCTTCAGGTCCTGGGGGCTGCGGGTGCAGAGTCCTTACCAGGCGTCGGGTTCTTAGAAGCAGGCAGTCGCGGTCAGGGGGAGCCTCTGGATTCCCTCTGCAGGTGTCGCTGTGGGGGCTCAGGGGGGTCAACTCTGGCTGCTCACGGGCTCGCAGTCGCTGGGGAGTCCTCCCTGTAGTGTTGGTTCTCCACAAGTCGAGCCGGGGGCGTTGGGTGCAGAGTGCATAGTCTCATGCTTCCGGCAGGACACGTGTGTTCTTTAAAAGTTGCTTCTTTGTTGCAAAGATGTTTTTTCTTTGGAGCAGAGCCGCTGTCCTCAGGAGTTCTTGATCCTTTTAGATGCAGGGTAGTCCTCTGAGGCTTAAGAGGTCGCTGAACCCTGTGGAACCTTTTGTTTCGGTATTTTTCAGGGCAGGTAGTGGTCCATTGGACCACTGCCTGCTCTGAAAAATTATTTTTAATGCCAGACAGAAAGGGGAAGGGGTCCCCTGGGGACCCCTTCCCGTTTGCGACTGGGTTACCATCCACTTCAAGTGGATGGTAACTGCGAGTCCATTTGCGACCGCTTTCGCGGTCGCAAATGGAATTGCATACAAGTGCGACTCGCAAATAGGAAGGGAACATCCCTTCCTATTTGCGACTCGGAAATGCATTTTGCGAGTCAGTTCCGACTCGCAAAAAGCATTTCTACATACCAAATGGGCTTTAGCGCATCGCAAACTGCGTTTTTCGCCGTTTGCGAGTCGCTAAAGCTTTTCTACATCTGGCCCTATGTTTCTAAAAGTTGGAATACTTTTTAAGAATCTAAAACTATCTCTAGAACTTAATTCAAACTTTTACAACACTTTTAAACTCTAAAAGAAATGCTAACAGGGACTAACACAAAGCCCTAGCAGGACTTTTAAAAATTTCGAAAAATAGCTCAAATTTCAAAAATCAGTTTCTAATGGAAATTTTTGGAATTTAGTCGTGTGATCAGGTATTGGCTGAGTAGTCCAGCAAATGCAAAGTATTGTACCCCACCGCTGATCCACCAATGTAGGAAGTTGGCTCTGTATGCACTATTTCAAAGTAAGAAATAGCATGCACAGAGTCCAAGGGTTCCCCTTAGAGGTAAGATAGTGGCAAAAAGAGATAATTCTAATGCTCTATTTTGTGGTAGTGTGGTCGAGCAGTAGGCTTATCAGAGGGTAGTGTTAAGCATCTGTTGTACACACACAGGCAATAAATGGGGAACACACACTCAAAGACAATTCCAGGCCAATAGGTTTTTATAAAGAAAATATATTTTCTTAGTTTATTTTAAGAACCACAGGTTCAAGATTTACAAACAATACTTTAAATGAAAGGTATTTCACTTAGGAACTTTAGGAACTTTGAATTAGCAAAATAGCATATACAGTTTTCACACAAATGGCTATAAGCTATTTTAAAACTGGACACTGCAATTTTCAACAGTTCCTGGGGAGGCAAGTGTTTGTTAGTTTTGCAGGTAAGTAAACCATCTACAGGATTCAAAGTTGGGTCCAATGTAGCCCACCGTTGGGGGTTCAGAGCAACCCCAAAGTTACCACACCAGCAGCTCAGGGCCGGTCAGGGGCAGAGGTCAAAGTGGTGCCCAAAATGCATAGGCTTCAATGGAGAAGGGGGTGCCCCGGTTCCAGTCTGCCAGCAGGTAAGTACCCGCGTCTTCGGAGGGCAGACCAGGGGGGTTTTGTAGGGCACCGGGGGGGACACAAGTCAGCACAAAAAGTACACCCACAGCGGCACTGGGGCGGCCGGGTGCAGTGTGCAAACAGGCGTCAGGTTTGCAATGTAGTTCAATGGGAGACCCAGGGGTCTCTTCAGCGATGCAGGCAGGCAAGGGGGGGCTCCTCGGGGTAGCCACCACCTGGGCAAGGGAGAGGGCCACCTGGTGGTCGCTCCTGCACTGGAGGTCGGATCCTTCAGGTCCTGGGGGCTGCGGGTGCAGAGTCCTTACCAGGCGTCGGGTTCTTAGAAGCAGGCAGTCGCGGTCAGGGGGAGCCTCTGGATTCCCTCTGCAGGTGTCGCTGTGGGGGCTCAGGGGGGTCAACTCTGGCTGCTCACGGGCTCGCAGTCGCTGGGGAGTCCTCCCTGTAGTGTTGGTTCTCCACAAGTCGAGCCGGGGGCGTTGGGTGCAGAGTGCATAGTCTCATGCTTCCGGCAGGACACGTGTGTTCTTTAAAAGTTGCTTCTTTGTTGCAAAGATGTTTTTTCTTTGGAGCAGAGCCGCTGTCCTCGGGAGTTCTTGATCCTTTTAGATGCAGGGTAGTCCTCTGAGGCTTAAGAGGTCGCTGAACCCTGTGGAACACGTCGCTGTTGCAGTTTTTCTTGAAGTGGGGAGACAGGCCGGTAGAGCTGGGGCCAAAGCAGTTGGTGTCTCCGTCTTCTCTGCAGGGCTTTCAGGTCAGCAGTCCTTCTTCATCTTAGGTTGCAGGAATCTATCTTGCTAGGTTCTGGGAGCCCCTAAATACTCGATTTATGGGTGTGTTTAGGTCTGGGGTGTTAGTAGCCAATGGCTACTTGCCCTGAGGGTGTCTACACCCTCTTTGTGCCTCCTCCCTGAGGGGAGGGGGGCACATCCCTAATCCTATTGGGGGAATCCTCCATCTGCAAGATGGAGGATTTCTAAAAGTAAGAGTCGCCTCAGCTCAGGACACCTTAGGGGCTGTCCTGACTGGCCAGTGACTCCTCCTTGTTTTTCTCATTATCTCCTCTGGCCTTGCCCCAAAGGTAGGGCCGTGGCCACAGGGGGTGGGCAACTCCACTAGCTGGAGTGCCCTGGGGTGCTGTAACAAAGGGGGTGAGCCTTTGAGGCTCACCGCCAGGTTTTACAGTGCCTGCAGGGGGAGGTGAGAAGCATCTCCACCCAGTACAGGCTTTGTTACTAGCCACAGAGTGACAAAGGCAGTCTCCCCATGTGACCAGCAACATGTCTGGTGTGTGGCAGGCTGCTAAAACTAGTCAGCCCACACTGGAAGTCGGTATGGTTTCAGGGGGCATCTCTAAGATGCCCTCTGGGGTGTATTTCACAATAAAATTTACACTGGCATCAGTGTGCATTTATTGTGCTGAGAAGTTTGATACCAAACTTCCCAGTTTTCAGTGTAGCCATTATGGTGCTGTGGAGTTCGTGTATGACAGACTCCCAGACCATATACTCTTATGGCTACCCTGCACTTACAATGTCTAAGGTTTTGCTTAGACACTGTAGGGGCATAGTGCTCATGCACCTATGCCCTCACTTGTGGTATAGTGTACCCTGCCTTAGGGCTGTAAGGCCTGCTAGAGGGGTGACCTGTCTATGCCTATAGGCAGTGTGAGGTTGGCATGGCACCCTGAGGGGAGTGCCATGTCGACTTAGTCATTTTATCCCCACAAGCACACACAAGCTGGCAAGCAGTGTGTCTGTGCTGAGTGAGGGGTCTTCCAGGGTGGCATAAGATGTGCTGCAGCCGTTAGAGACCTTCCCTGGCATCAGGGCCCTTGGTACCAGGGGTAGCAGTTACAAGGGACTTACCTGGATGCCAGGGTGTGCCAATTGTGAAAACAAAAGTACAGGTTATGGAAAGAACACTGGTGCTGGGGCCTGGTTAGCAGGCCTCAGCACACTTTCAAATCATAACTTGGCATCAGCAAAGGCAAAAAGTCAGGGGGTAACCATGCCAAGGAGGCATTTCCTTACAGCCACATCATACATAATCGTTAGAGGGTCGCTACTACAAGATTCCATTGCGCCATTTCTAGTAACTTTTCTTATGCATGCATAAAGCAGGTGTTAAAATGAGGCCCCCAGTGATTTTAATGGGCCTGTTAACACTATGCTAGATTAGCTTAATCTTTTTACGCCAATCCAGTATAGCATTACAATAGTGTCAAAAAAACGACGCTTTGCCCCTAACATGCGCCATGGTGTGTCGTTTTGTAAATACGACGCTACCATGGTGGCATTAGGGGACGCAAGGGGGCTGCAAGAAAAGTGGCGCATTACTAGTGATGTGCCACTTTCTTGTAAATGTGGCCCTTTGTACTTGACAATATCTTTTGTGGTTTTAAGCCATCTTGAAAGGGCCCCTCAACTTTCGTCAAGCCCTCATTTTGCCACCACAGGCCACCATCATCCCTCACAATATTGCACAACTCTTCCACAGACAGCAGCCCTTTTCAAACGAGCATTGGCAAAGCCAATATGTCTAGCTTTGGCAAGGGCAATGTTTTCATTTTTTTTCACATGCAGCTTCCAAAAAAGCAGAAAAATTGTTTTAGAAAACAAAAAGGATTAGTTGAACAGCCTTGGCAGACAATTCCTAGCACTAAACTTTGCTCCCCAAGTGATTGTTTATGGATGATCATGCAAAATAATGTCACTCATAGTCCAAAACACTAAGGGCCAGAAGTGCAATGCTTTTTTTTTTAGGTCGCAAACTGCCTGAATCACAGAATCGTGCCGTTTGTGTTCACAGAAAGGATTTTCTTTATGTAAAAACATCATATTGTGATTTGATAACATGTTACTGAATTGCAATTTATGATTTGGTATTTGGAAGGGGTACTCCCTTCCAAATTCTAAATCGGAATGTTATTAATCAATGTTTTGCAACCAAATTCCTTTCGCATAACATTAATCTTTAACCAACTACAAACTGGTTGGCGTAACTCATTTGCAAATGGGTCCCTTTGGGACCCCTTATTGTTGGTGAATGCAAAAAATGTAAGTGTAACGAGCTGCATTTGAAAAAAAATAAATATATAATGCTTTATTATATAGCAAACATAGACATGGTGGTCTGCTGACCCAAGCAGGCCACCATCCCTGTCATGGCGATGATTCCTAGTGGGTCGTAAATTGTGGCCTTCCTCATTAATATTTATGAGGTAGTTCAATTTGCGACCCACTCGGTATCACAATTTTTTTAAATTGTGTTTATTAAAGTTTTGCTGAGAAATGAATATACAGAGAAAGAAGAGAAGAGGTAAAAACCTACAGGTACCGGAGTTATCCACATGATACATAGCATGTCGTCCATAAGGAAAGGTGAAGAGCAGTATAAAAACAATGGTTCGTCAGAGATCTAAGAAAAGCATGAAATAATCATGAGATATTTTAAAGTGACCCTAAGCTATGCTGACAAGTATGTATGAGATGGCTAGGCTGTATTGGTTATTCGAAGTAATCTGATTCCAAGGCAACTAAGTAATCTCAAAGAGTTTGCCAGATATACTTGGGCCTAGAGGTAAGTGGCTGTAACTGCGCGTAGTGATAACCGGATCACATTGAGACATGTGCTTTAACCAGGCGGAGTCTGTGTGACAGTGCCTGCTGCCCCAGTGTAATGCTAGCTCCCGCTTGACCAGCAGAAGCAATATAGATGCAAATCTGCAGACAGACCTGGGGATGTTGTGCATGTATCCTAATAGCACCACTAGTGGGTCTAGTGTGACCATAGTATCGGTCATGGAGGAAAGTGTAGAAAAACTAGTGGTCCAATAACGCTTTACTGAGTGAGGGGCATGACCATGTTAAGTGCGCAAATTCTACATTCAGGGCATGGCATTTGGGACATTGGGACGAGCGTGTGGGGTCAAAGCGTGCAAGTTATTTCGGGGGTAGGTACTTGAGAAGGAGAAATTTAAAATGCTGGGGTTTGTGTTTATGATTGACTGAAACGAGCTTCGTTGGAGAGCAACAGTACGTTCACACTTTATTGGTTAACGTGTGGCCTAGGTTTGTTCCCCATGGCTCCCAAGCACGTTGGGTGGAGTTGGGTTTCTGGGCCATGCAGGCATGGAATATCTGAGAAACCAGGCGGTTGCCATCTGTCTCTGATATAATAAGGGTTAGTGGAGGGAAGTCTTCAGGGGTAAGTGGGTATGCAAGAGGCGAGGGCTTTAAGTAGTCACCGCAAGACAGAGTGCTCTATGAAGGGAGAATTACAAAAGCGAGCGTCGTCCGCATGTGTTATAGCATGTCCATCAGCGAGTACATATCCTACGGTATATAAGTCATAATGCTTGAGAGTGCCTTTGACAAATGTCTCGCATGTGAGGAGAAGCCAGGAATCATCAGTAAGGGGGAGGGCAGGTGAGTAGAGGATACCCCTGCCCACTATGGAGTGGTGTTTCTGCCAGGCCCAGTAGGTAGTGGATACGGTCTGCCTGTCAGTTGGTCCATAGTGATGGCCTTTGCTGACACTAATTTGAAAGGGAGCTTACCAAACTGGTCACTCTGTGGTTTAAGTTAAGGGACCCTGGCATCTGGATAATACCAGCGGTGTGTGTATTGCCATTGTGCAGCAAGATAATACAGTTGGAAATCCGAAAACACCAAACCCTCCACAATCGTAGGGGAGGGTTACTGTGTCCCAGAGAACGCAGGGTTTACATACTGCCCATATAAGTTGTAAGAAAAGTCTTCAGAGCGTGATAAAAAATTGTTGTGTCAGTGGTATGGGAATATTAAGGAAAAGATACAGGAAGTGGGGAGGACTACCATTTAAATCACTAACACTCCTCTGACCATAGAGACTAGGAGTTTATCGATGCTAGGCCCATAATTAAGCCAAAGTATATGTTCCTTGTTCCATTGTAGGTGTATGCCCAGATATTTAGCAGAATCCAAGTTCCAGATTAATGGATATTCAGCATTGGCAGGTTGGGCACTCTCCGCCAGGGGGAAAAGTTCCAACCTGGCCCAGTTATTGTGGAGTCCTGAGAGTCAACCAAAACGTGAAATTTCACAGATGAAGGGTGGGAAGCTGCCTGCAGTGGTGGACAAAGAGCAGTATGTCACCCGCATATAGGGATACCAAAAGAGGCCCCTGAGTTAGGCTTGATGCAGATGTTTGTCCTGGAGGTGACAGGCTAGGGGGTCCATAGAAATAATGAAAGAAGGGGGGGATAGAGGGCAACCCAGCCTGGTGCCCCTGGTGACGGGGGGAGCATCAGTAATTGTGCCGTGCACCCTGAGTCTTGCCGTAGGGTGGGAATAAAGGAGCATTAGTGAAATAACGCAGATGGGAAGCCGTAGCTTTGAGAGCATCGCTCTCAGGAAGGGCCACTCCAAGGAGTCAAACGCCTTCTCGGCATCCAGCAGGGCCACCACTGCGGGGGTCCTTGGCGAGATCTTGTGCAAATATTGTATATAAATTGAGGGAAGCTGACCTATGGGGCACGAAACCAGACTGGGTGAGCACCTTAGCCAGGATCTTATTATTTAAATTGAGGATAGAAATGAGGCGGTAAGAGGTGCACATGTGGGGTTCCTTGTCAGGTTTAAAGAGGATTGTAATCACCGTCTCCCGCAGTATGGGTGGCAGGTCACCTGTCTCCAAAGTCTGTGCAAATATGGCTACTAGGTGTGGAGCCAGTAGGTGAATATAGGTGTTCTAAAATGCGCCAGTGAGGCTGTCAAGGCCAGGGGCTTTGGATCTGTCCCAAGCATCAATGGTTTGGAGGATTTCCTCACTCGTTATGGGTTCACTCAGGAAACTGTGTTGGCCTTCAGTTACCATACAATTGTCACCTCAGCAAGGTAGGTCGAAATCTCCGGGTCATCAGCAGGCAGGCGGGAGGTGTATAGTTGTTTATAATAGCAATGAAGTTCTGCCAAGGTACCCTCGCTATCAGTGATATGCTCCCGAGTGGAGAGGCAGAGTTTAGTAACATATCCACTAAGTGGGTTGGGGCAGAGGAGTTGTGCCAATGTATGGCCAGGGCCCCCCACCCCAAAACCCCACCCCCATAGCTTCTGGCGGTAGCATGCTTCCCCATATATGCCACCTCCCTGCCTGCCAAGTCACAAAATTCTGCCATCAGGACTGATCGACTGTGCAGATGGGAAGTGTTACATGAAGGTCAGATTCAACACAAGACAGCTGGATGCGTATGTTTTGTAGGATACCTGCATGGTTCGAGTTGCAGATGCCACAGACGTAGGCCTTGAAGGTGTCCCAGAGAGTGGTTTGCGATGCTATCTTGCCCACATTGAGAGTAAAGTATTTGACAATTGAGTTGGGTACTTCAGTATGAAAGACCTGCTCATGTAGGCTATCCCTGGGGAATCTCTAGGAGCGTGTTGGGCCAGTTCCATAGGGGACTCGTAGCTTCAGGAGAACTGGACAGAGATCTGACAGAGTGCGAGGGAGATACTGCACGTCTGTGGTCCAGAGTGAGGCGTTGGCTGAGAAAAGCCAGTAGTCAAGGAGAGTCCACACAGCATGTGGGGCGGAGTAGAAAATGTAGTCTGAGGAGGAGTGACGAGCTCGCCAGATGTCAGTGATAGCATGTTTCTCGATAATGTGGCGGAGAGCAGTCAGAGCGTGGGGCTTGCTACTTGGTTTCGCACTATAGAAATCTGTCAAGGGGTTCAGGACCATTTAGAAATCCCCCTCCCCATGTGTGCATGTATGTCTTGGAAAAACTCAGGCATATCGGTATTAGGGGCATGCACATTGACCAGTAGCACATGTTTGACCACCAGAGTGCCATACAATATGATGTAGCTACCGTCCGGATCTGCATGGGTCGCCAAGAGGGAGCAAGGAATACTTTTATGTGTGAGGATACAGACTTTTCTGGATTAGTAGCTTAAACAGTAGAAATGTGTGCCCCATGTGGAAACATATCTTTGGGAGTCCTTGGGAAGGAGGTGGCTCTCCGGGAGAAAGGACTATTTTAACCCCGTTTTGAGACACGTATGAGAAGACCATCTTGCCTCCATGTGGGTGTAAGGAAATGCCTCCTTGGCATGGTTAATCCCTGACTTTTTGCCATGGCTGATGCCAAGTTATGATTTGAAAGTGTGCTGAGGCCTGCTAACCAGGCCCCAGCACCAGTGTTCTTTCCCTAGACTGTACCTTTGTCTCCAAAATTGGCACAACCCTGGCCCCTAGGTAAGTCCCTTGTAACTGGTACCCCTAGTACCAAGGGCCCTGATGGTAGGGAAGGTCTGTAAGAGCTGCAGCATGTCTTATGCCACCCTAGGGACCTCTCACTCAGCACAGACACACTGCTTGCCAGCTTGTGTGTGCTGGTGGGGAGAAAATGACTAAGTCGACATGGCACTCCCCTCAGAGTGCCATGCCAACATCACACTGCCTGTGGCATAGGCTCGCCCCCTTTGTTACAGCGCCACAGGGCATCCCAGCTAGTGGAGATGCCCGCCCCTCCGGCCACTGCCCCCACTTTTGGTGGCAAGGCTGGAGGAGATAATGAGAAAAACAAGGAGGAGTCACTGGCCAGTCAGGACAACCCCTAAGGTGTCCTGAGCTGAGGTGACTCTGACTTTTAGAAATGCTCCATCTTGCAGATGCAGGATTCCCCCAATAGGATTAGGGATGTGCCCCCCACCACAGGGAGGAGGCACAAAGAGGGTGTAGCCACCCTCAAGGACAGTAGCCATTGGCTACTGCCCTCCCAGACCTAAACAAACCCCTAAATTCAGTATTTAGGGGCTCCCCAGATCCCAGGAGATCAGATTCCTGCAACCTGAAGAAAGAAGAAGGACTGCTGACCTACAAGCCTGCAGAGAACGAGGAAGACGACAACTGTTTTAGCCCCAGCCCTACCGGCCTGTCTCCAACTTCAAAAACCTGCTCCAGCGACACATCCGACAGGGACCAGCAACCTGTGAAGCCCTGAGCTGCTGGTGTGGTAACTTTGGGGTTGCCTTGAACCCACAACGGTGGGCTACCTTGGACCCAACTTTGAACCCTGTAAGTGTTTTACTTACCTGTGAACTTAACAATTACTTACTTCCCACAGGAACTGTTGATTTTTGCAGTGTCCACTTTTAAAATAGCTTATTGCCATTTTTGCAAAAACTGTACATGCTATTGTGATAATTCAAAGTTCCTAAGATACCTGAGTGAAATAGTAAATCTTGAACCTGTGGATCTTAAAATAAACTAAGAAAATATATTTTTCTATATAAAAACCTATTGGCCTGGAATTGTCTTTGAGTGTGTGTTCCTCATTTATTGCCTGTGTGTGTACAACAAATGCCTAACACTACCCTCTGATAAGCCTACTGCTTCACCACACTACCACAAAATAGGGCATTAGAATTCTCTCTTTTTCCCACTATCTTACCTCTAAGGGGAACCCTTGGACTATGTGTACACTATTTCTTACTTTGAAATAGTATATACAGAGCCAACTTCCTACAGTGGGTTATTATTGTTGCGTATATTCCAGGTGAGGAGGGTGATATCTGTCACCATTGCTCGGCTATCATCCTGTGCTAGTAGGAATGGAGATGTAAGGTGAAGCATGCCATGTCAGTATGTAATGTAAAAAGTACCCAAGAGGCATACATATGCAAACAAAACAAAAACAACTTGAATCAAAGCAACAGTTACCCCCCATACTAGACATCAAAGCATCCAGTGAATCCACAGAACAAGAAAGATAAAAATAAACAACCACTTATACGACTGGTTGGTATACACCATGGAGGAGGAGGCAACACTTTGGTCGGTGTGGTTTGTCTGACGGAGAGGAATTGGAAAGTGTAACCAGGATCGCAAGTAACGGTCCGCCAGTGGGATGCGGTGAGGTCAGCCTTTTAAAGACAACCCAGGATGCATATGTTGTTTTTGCGAGACTGCAACTCCATGTCCTCGGTTTTTATTGCAACGGGTTTCAAGATAAGTAAAATTTTGTCTAACAGTTTCGCCATGGAGGTCACTCCACCCTCTAAGCCAAAGATTCATTCCTTAGCGCCATCTTTGCTAATGTTTTCGCAATCTAAACGCTCACCCATGCGGTCGTTGCAACCGGTAAAGGTTTCAAAGCAAGTGTCTATAGAGCATAATCCGGTTCTTAGCTCTGCAAAGATAGCGGTTGCACCGCTGAGGCCATCAGAGCCTTCTTCTCTGTCCGATGGCTTATCTGTGCTATAGTGAGAGGCTGGACATTGCGGCATCTTAGCTTGTTCGAAAAGCAACTTGCACTACTTTGGGTCACCCCGACCTATCATGAAGTTTGGTAGATGAAGGTAATCAGCGAGGCTGGGAATGGGCGACAGGGACAGTGGGACCTCGCCACGGACTGCTCAGATGACTGGAGTAGCAACTTCTACCCCAGCGAGTGGGTCTCAGACATGTGTTTGTCGCCAATGGGGGATCACAGGAGGCGTCTGGTTAGAGCAGATAAGCAGTTGTGGTCAGTCCCAAAGTGGGGGATGGAGAACAGGTCACAGTACGCAGTGCATCCAGAGTTAGTATCTCAGTTCAATAGTGGGCTGTCAATACCGAATGTTTACTAGGTTTCAGTCAGGCAGCTAGGGTGGCGTCAGCAAGAGCGTTCCATAGGGCAGATGGAACACAGTGCATTTGATAGGTGGCCAGCGGGGGGCAGGGGGAGGGGTTTAGCAACGTTTGATGGATGTGGGCTTAATCAGTGAGGTCGGGAAGTATGATGGCAGAGGGTGGGAGTGCAGCAGCCAGCCACAGTGACAGCAGGACGTGGATGTGAAGGCTTGGCGCCCGCAGCCAGCGAGATGGAATGGGAAAGGAGGAGGAGGCACCTGAGTTGCAGATGCCAGCTGGGTTGTGCAGTCTGCAACGCACTCCAGGCAGGCACATCAGTTGTGCAGGCAGACCAAAGTTCACTCGCCCCCACAGTGCGTACTTACCAGAATTGGGGGGGACAAATCATGCTGCACAGGGAGCACTCACAAGAAGGCCCTTGCGGGCTGCAAGGGCCTGTGGCCAGCACCGGCGTCCAGTGCGGGCTGGGAGCTAGCTCATCATAGCTGGCTGCAGAGGCGGGAACCCCCAGGTTGAGGAGCGCCAAACGCTGTCTGTCACACCTCATTCTCTGAAGATGGCAGGTGAGGGAGGTGGGGCCTGCAGCACCAGCAAGACTCTGTAGTCTAGGCCTCAGGCTCGCCTGCGGCCCCTGTCGCCACAGGGCCTCCGAGGTGGGCTGGGCCGCGCATGGTGGACTAATGACAACAGGAGAGTTTGACGGCTGTGAATGCTGCATGCGGAGTTCCCCCACTCCCACGGTCCGGAGTTAGATGCAGCGGCGTGGCGATCCATGCTGCTTGTAAACCACAACCGCAGGAACTTCATAGGCAGGCGGCCATCATAGTCGCTGCAGCGGCCACCTGGCCCACCAGAGAGTAGTCACCTGACATGGCTATTTTAACATAAAGAGTTTCATAATTTAGGAATAGGTACTTGTTAATTGCAGTTTGGAGATAATCACATTTAGATAATCACTGTTCCTAATGTTAGTACATCTGTCCCTTAATGACAATATTGGGTTGACTCAGTGCCCCATGCTGTATGCTAAGGTGAGTGCAATCAAAATGTTGATGATTACTGAGCAGACCAATGGATGGAGAGGGCTCATCCAAAACCCACATAGGTATATATGCTTCTCATTTCATTATGATTAAAACAACAAAACCAGGAAGATGGCAAGATAGCTAAAGCTGTTCATAGGCCAAATTTAAAAAGACAGTTAAGAAAAGGTTTATTATGTACAGTTGGAAAAAAGAACAGGTTAAAATACTTCTGTTGCTTACCGGTAATTACATTACTTCTAGTCCTACTCCATCACCTTCATTCATCACAAATTAAGGCATCCTTGTGTCAATTAGATGCGAAACTGCCACCATCAATCAGAATAAAAGGCCCCTCTGAACACTGTTTCCTCCTGTTCGTAAACAAGCTTAACTGCTAATGCAACTCAGTTGTTTCGCAATGGTAGGGATTTTGAGTGAAGGTGAGGAAGCAGAGGTGGTTTCTTTCGGAGGGTGGGGAATAATCCCCCCTCTCAACCACTTCCCCATCCACTACAGGCCACCACAGGAAAAAATAGAATGGCAATGAAAAGATTTAATTGCCATTTTATTTTTACCAATATGCACAGTGCGCACTGCAGCCCTGAGCCCAGAGACATGCTGGGCATGTCCTCTGCTTCCAGTTGTCAACATGGAGGACTGAAGCAGGGTTGAGTGGACACTCCAAAGAGTACGTCACTTTGGCCGCCTGTCTTGCGCCGACCAAAGTGACATGCGCACTATGGAGCTCTCCACCCAGCTGTCTTAGACAGCCAAGTGGAGACCAAGCACAGGCCTCCAGGGCCTGTAGGAGCGTCTAGCCATCCCACTCCATCCAGTCTAGGTGCTTCTTTCATGCTGGTCTGGATTGGTTAGGGGAGCTCTTCATGCATCCGACAGCAGACAAATACCAAGTAGGGTGTGCACCCTGTGGGTAAGTACCATTTTATTTTATTTTATTTGATTTGAAATGTGTAATACATGCAAGTGTAGTGGTTCTGTTTTATTTTGTAGTTAGTGGGTATGTATTTATTTGGGCTTTTGGAGGGAGGAGGTATTTTATTTCAGGATTTTGAAGGGAGGGGTTGCTTACTTTGGGGTTTTGGAGGGAGGGGGTGTTTTATTTTGTTTTTTGGGGGAAGTGGTGGGGCACTTCACTCACCCCACCACTTTCAAAGGGTACTAGCTGCCCCTGCAAGGGAGTGGGAGTAAGAGTAATGCAGTTACCAATAAGCAATGGAAGCATTACCTCTATGTCCCTTTCTCATTCATCACAAATTGAGACAAATCAAGCCAGAAAAGAAGACAACTGAGTTCCAAATACAACAGCAATAATTCATTAAAAACAAACTGCTCTATAGCATTATAGAGGAAAGCACCTTATGACCTAGAACATCATCAATTAATCAAACTCTACGAATTCATAATATGTTACAAAACTTAAGGGATGATCGCCGCACCATGCAATTCAGCTATTGAGATCGTCACGCTCCCTGTGGGCCTCCCTTGAATCCCTTCAGGAGGAACCTCACCCAAAGAACAAAATATCAAAGAAATTAACAGTCGTATGCATTGACTTAAAGTAGAAGTAGCTGGTTTTCGCCCTTTTTCGCCGGCCCAAAACTAACAAACAGGGACTTGTACTTCCTGAAAGGTTCCACCCTACCCAAGTAAACCAGAAGAGCCCTCCTGATATCCAAAGAACATAATCTCCGTCCCTCCTCAAATGAAGGAAAGGAGCAAAACTCTGGAAGCACTGCTGGCTGAGAGTGAAACCTTAGGCTTGAATAAAGGAGCAAGGATCAGGACTACCAGATCCTGAAAAATGTGGTAAAAAAAGGATGGCAACAATATAATTCCCATAGCTCTCCCGCCCATCTAGCGGATGTAATTAGAAACAAGTCTTAAACTTAAGAAGCCTAAAGTCTACGACCTCCAAATGCACAAAAGGAGGCACAGTTAAAGTCCAAAACTAAAGGCAAATTCCACACCAGAAACACCAAGCAGGCTTTGGAAACAGATTAAACAACCCCTGAAAGACTCTAGACATCAATCCTCCCTGGGGCTAAACGTGCTTCCTTCAGTTCTCCAATTGGAGTTGTGCTGTGCTTCCAGGATAAACCAAAATCCATGAATCCCATGATTGACTACCCAGGCTCACCATCCTTAGAGACTGTTATCTGTTGTCAAAATTACTGTAGCAGGAGAAGCCAGAAGAACACACTTCAGAAGATGCTTCTGAACCAGCCACTGAGAGAGATCAGCCCGCACCTGGTTTGACATCCCGATCTGATTGTTGGAAGCAGGAGACCAATTGCACAGAATCCAATTCAGCAGGTTGTGTAGATGGAACCTGTCCCAAGGAACCAGAAACACTGTTGCAACTAAGGGTGTCATTACAACCCTGGCGGTCTTGGACCACCAGGGTTGTTTTGGCGGATTTCACCACCAGCAGGCTGGCGGTGAAATCCCTGGTATTACGACCGCGGCAGAAGCCAGGGCCCATGCAGCTTTTCACTGTCTGCTATGCAGACAATGAAAAGCGCGATGGGTGCAACTGCACCCATCGCACGGCCGCAACACCGCCGGCTCCATTTGGAGCCGGCTCCTGTGTTGCGGCCGAGATCCCCACTGGGCCGGCGGGGATCTCCTGATGGCCGCGGCGGGAGTGCGGCTGCATTGGCGGCCGCCCGGCGGTCGTAATGACCCCCTAAATGATTCTGGACGTGCATCCACTCTGAGGCCTTTGAGTTTTCCTGCATGTGCACTTAAATAAAGAAAGGGTTCCCCAAATTAAAAACTGATATCGGAGCAGGGCAGGGAAAATAATACAAAAACGGAAAAATAATCTTTATTTAGAGCAGTGCATTGGATGTGAGTTGTTTTTCTTCCTTTTCATGCACATGAAGAACGCATAGCCTTTTTTTCTGGCAAAGTGACCATGTCTGCCAGAGTTTGGAAACGGCCCAGATGAAGACGAGATCCTGCGAGGGAACTTAGGCTGATTACTCTTGATCAAGCATCCATTGTCCTGAAAAACTGCCTTGCCATCTGCACATTAATTCGCAACTGGGACTCTCCTGAAGACTGTCTTTCCTGAAAGCCGTCTAAGTAGGGATGTATGAAGATTCTCTCCAAATGCAGATTGGTGATCAAAGGGACAAGGAAGTTTGTAAAGACCTTGGGAAAGACTTGTTGGCAAGCAGAAGGATGTAGAACTGGAGATGGTTGCCTTCCAAACTGGAGTAATCTGTGATGAGAAGGTCTGATGGACACACACAGATGAGTGGCCCTGAGATCTACAGATGCCAAAAAGTTTCCGGAAACTACCAAAGGAAGTATGGACTACAGCATGACCATGTGAAAGTGGACTAAACTGATCAAGGAACTCAGCCATGTTAAGTCCAGCATGGACGAAATGGCCATGGCGCATTTTCAATCAAAAACAGAATGAAATAGACTCTGATGCCTCTCTCTGCCTCCGGCACCCTGCACATCACAACCTTTCTAATAAGCTTGATACCTCTGAACAATGCCAAACGCTTTGGACCGATGGAATGCAGATGAGTTATTAAGACTCCAGGATCTGGTGGGCACAACACCCCCTTGTAAATCCCTTGGCCAGCATGCCCAAGACAAAACAATCAATCACATCCTTGATCCAGGCCTGGTGAAACGTCTGAATTCTCCCCCACACTGAAAGAGATTCTAGAGAGATGTAATTGCCCGGACCTTTGTCTGTCCAGTCTGTTTAGAAAGATCCTTCTTTTGGAAGAAAGATCTTGGTTAGAATCTGTTGTGCTTGAATGAGGCAGAGGGATCCTCACGCTTAGCAGACGCTCTAAGTGATCTGTCCCACATCTTCCTCATAGAAGAACTTCCTTTATAGGACATAGGAGGTTATTACAACTTTGGAGGAGGTGTTAATCCGTCCCAAAAGTGACGGTAAAGTGACGGATATACCACCAGCCGTATTACGAGTCCATTATATCCTATGGAACTCGTAATACGGCTGGTGGTATATCCGTCACATTTGGGACGGATTAACACTTCCTCCAAAGTTGTAATAACCCCCATAGTGTCCTTACACCCTTTGAATAATTTAGATATGGCAAATTTATAGATCACCAAAAAGAACTGCCCTTTGAACTGTATTTTCCGAAGAAATGTTTTCTCTGCCGGGTCAGCCTTCCACTGCCTCATCCACAAGACTGTATTGCTACCACCAATTTATCAAAGTCCTTTACCATTGACTGGGCTGAATATTCTACATAAACACTGGCCTTTGATTCTAAATTTTCTACAGAAAAAGCCTTTCTAAGGTTGGAATCTACCCTTTTACCAGTGGTATCTGTTGGTGTAAGTCCTCTGGATTAATCACAGTCTTTCCTATGAATGTGGCCAAATGTATCCAACTTGACTGAGTAAGGCAGACCACCCTCCCCTTCCAACAAATAGTACTTTTGTAGATATTGAGGACCTTGAACATTCTAAGTGTCCATACATTCACCCATCACCAGGTCTTTGACCAGACCATGGAAAGATATGGCCAGACAGATGCCTTCACATACTGTGGCACATACTGTAGGAAAAGAGCGCCACTATCCCCAACAGACTGGAAGGGAGGAAAGCCCAAATTGTCCTAAAACATGAGAGCGAATCTCCCACATCTCCTCTTTCCTGACATATTTGTGTGAAGAAGTAGAAGAAGCCTCCATCTCCAAAGCAGAATCACCATCAGGCATCCCAACTGCCAGTTTAGCACACTTCACAGGTCATCCCAGCCTCAATGATGTCTTAAATTTCATCTCTGGGCATAAGAGGCAGGACATCATGTGCCAGCCCTTTGCTTGCAGAGAGTCTTTTGCCAGGATGGACCACTCCTCATCTGAGGAAGAAGTTCTGGATAACACGTTTCATCTTTCTTGTTCTTTTGCCCTCCATATCGACAATGACCAGGAAAGGGAAAGACACAGCAAATTAATTACAAAAGACCTGGCTGAAGACGGACCAATCACCCATCACCCCACTTCCCAGGTGACTAAAAGATGTTGTGAAATGCCTAAACACTCTCACTCATCAAAAGATAGTGTTCAGCATGATCGCTGCTGCTCCCGAGTCCACTGATGTACTTGAAATCATTTCACTCAGAAGAACAGCCCCAACTGCTGAGGACTGCCAGAATCTGTCTTGGCGTACTCCGACAAACTCCTCTCTCCTTCCATGCAGGAGACAACAGGAAGCACAAACCAGGCTCTAAATCTGAAAAAGGAGCTACGCACCCATCAGATTCTCTCCCACTAAAAGGAACACGGCATCTGTGAAGACAGGAAAAAAACGGGAAGAAGCTGTCTGGGGTGGGCGGGGGCTTTTATTCCGATTGATGGCAGCTGATTGCTGTCCGTTGGATGCAAGGGAGCCGTACTTGTAATGAATGAAGGCGAGGGAGGGACATGGAGGTAGGGACCTTGCTGGGCTTCTTAATATAGGACCCATTGGAAAATGCCACCTGCTTTAGGAAGCAAATGTAGCAAGATATAGGTGGTCATTACAACCCTGGCGGACGGTGTTAAAGGTGTGGCAATACTGCAAACAGGCCGGCGGACAAAAAAAGGGAATTATGATTTTGGTCAACCCCTGTGGAAGTCTTGGTCACCCTAGTCTTGACCCAATGGTCCTCCTTCTTTCCCAATTCTTGGGGAGAAATTGGTCCTAGG
This sequence comes from Pleurodeles waltl, assembly GCF_031143425.1. NCBI lineage: Eukaryota > Metazoa > Chordata > Amphibia > Caudata > Salamandridae > Pleurodeles > Pleurodeles waltl. The sequence goes on from NC_090436.1 coordinate 251,682,372, forward strand.
TCTACCAGATGCTGATGCAGTTTATCATTGAAACAATTACTTAACAGGTGTTCTTTCACAAATAAATTGTACAGCCCATCATAATCATTTACACCACTGCCATGAATCCAACCATCCAGTGTTTTAACTGAGTAGTCAACAAAATCAACCCAGGTCTGGCTCGAGGATTTTTGAGCCCCCCTGAACCTAATCCTGTACTCCTCAGTTGAGAATCCAAAGCCCTCAATCAGGGTAGCCTTCATGAGGTCATAGGATTCTGCATCTTTACCAGAGAGTGTGAGGAGTCTATCCCTACACTTTCCAGTGAACATTTCCGAAAGGAGAGCACCCCAATGAGATTTGTTTACTTTTCTGGTTGCACAAGCCCTCTCAAAAGCTGTGAAACATTTGGTGATGTCATCACCATCTTCATATTTAGTTACAATCCCTTTAGGGATTTTCAACATGTCAGGAGAATCTCTGACCCTATTTATGTTGCTGCCACCATTGATGGGACCTAGGCCCGTCTCTTGTCTTTCCCTTTCTATGGCTAGGATCTGTCTTTCCAAAGCCAATCTTTTGTCCATCCTGGCTAACAGGAGGTCATCTTCATTGAGGGTGCCCTCAATGCTTGCAGAGCTGTTGGACTCTTGTGTGAGAGAAGCAACATCTTTGACTATCGCTTGTGGAGACAGGGTTTGAGGAACCCTGGGCTCCCTATCTAGGACTGGAGGTGGGAAATCCTCCACATCACTAGCTTCCCCCTCTGTGAAGATCTCATCAGAGGGGTTGTTTTTAGCAAAATCTGCCAAAAGCTCCTGGAGCTGTACTTTGGTAGGGTTTGAACCAGTTTTTATCTTTTTGATTTTGCAGAGAGACCTTAACTCTGACATCCTAAGATGCAGGTAAGGGGTGAGGTTGAGTTCCATCACTATCTCTTCTGCAGCAGACATTATGGGGGGTGATTCTGACCCCGGCGGTGGCGGGGTCGGCGGGAGCACCGCCAACAGGCTGGCGGTGCTCCGCAGGGCATTCTGACCGCGGCGGTATGGGCGCGGTCAGAACAGGAAAACCTGCGCCGCCATGGGGATTCCGACCCCCTCACCGCCATCCTGTTCCTGGCGGGTTCGACCGCCAGGAACAGGATGGCGGTGAGGGGTGTCGTGGGGCCCCTGGGGGCCCCTGCAGTGCCCATGCCAATGGCATGGGCACTGCAGGGGCCCCTGTAAGAGGGCCCCACTTTGAATTTCAGTGTCTGCTCAGCAGACACTGAAATTCGCGACGGGTGCCACTGCACCCGTCGCACACCTTCCACTCCGCCGGCTCCATTCGGAGCCGGCTTCATCGTTGAAGGCCGTTTCCCACTGGGCTGGCGGGCGGCCTTTTGGCGGTCGCCCGCCAGCCCAGTGGGAAACCCAGAATGACCGCCGCGGTCTTTTGACCGCGGTACGGTCTTCTGGCGGTCCCAGCCAGGCCGGCGGCTACCGCCGCCGGCCGGGGTCAGAATGACCCCCTATGTTTCTAAAAGTTGGAATACTTTTTAAGAATCTAAAACTATCTATAAAACTTAATTCAAACTTTTACAAAACTTTTAATCTCTAAAAGAAATGCTAACAGGGACTAACACAAGGCCCTAGCAGGACTTTTAAAAATTTAGAAAAATAGCTCAAATTTCAAAAATCAGTTTCTAATGACAATTTTTCTAATTTAGTCATGTGATCAGGTATTGGCTGAGTAGTCCAGCAAATGCAAAGTCTTGTACCCCACCGCTGATCCACCAATGTAGGAAGCTGGCTCTGTATGTACTATTTCAAAGTAAGAAATAGCATGCACAGAGTCCAAGGGTTCCCCTTAGAGGCAAGACAGTGGCAAAAAGAGATAATTCTAATGCTCTATTTTGTGGTAGTGTGGTCGAGCAGTAGGCTTACCAGAGGGTAGTGTTAAGCATTTGTTGTACACACACAGGCAATAAATGAGGAACACACACTCAAAGACAATTCCAGGCCAATAGGTTTTTGTATAGAAAAATATATTTTCTTAGTTTATTTTAAGAACCACAGGTTCAAGATTTACAAGTAATACTTCAAATGAAAGGTATTTCACTTAGGTAACTTAGGAACTTTGAATCAGCAAAATAGCATGTACAGTTTTCACAAAAATGGCAATAAGCTACTTTAAAACTAGACACAGTGCAATTTTCAACAGTTCCTGGGGGAGGTAAGTGTTTGTTAGTTTTGTAGGTAAGTAAATCACCTACAGGGTTCAAAGTTGGGTCCAAGGTAGCCCACCGTTGGGGGTTCAGGGCAACCCCAAAGTTACCACACCAGCAGCTCAGGGCCGGTCAGGTGCAGAGGTCAAAGTGGTGCCCAAAACGCATAGGCTTCAATGGAGAAGGGGGTGCCCCGGTTCCAGTCTGCCAGCAGGTAAGTACCCGCGTCTTCGGAGGGCAGACCAGGGGGGTTTTGTAGAGCACCGGGGGGGACACAAGTTAGGACAAAAAGTATACCCTCAGCGGCACGGGGGCGGCCGGGTGCAGAGTGTAAACAGGCGTCGGGTTTGCAATGGAGTTCAATTGGAGACCCCAGGGTCTCTTCAGCGAAGCAGGCAGGCAAGGGGGGGCTCCTCTGGGTAGCCACCACCTGGACAAGGGAGAGGGCCACCTGGGGGTCACTTCTGCACTGGAGGTCGGATCCTTCAAGTCCTGGGGGCTACGGGTGCAGTGTCTTTACCAGGCGTCGGGTTCTTAGAAGCAGGCAGTCGCGGTCAGGGGGAGCCTCTGGATTCCCTCTGCAGGCGTCGCTGGGGGGGGTCTAGGGGGGTCAACTCTGGCTACTCTCAGGGTCGTAGTTGACGGGGAGTCCTCCCTGTAGTGTTGTTTCTCTGCAGGTCGAGCCGGGGGCGTCGGGTGCAGAGTGCAAAGTCTCACGCTACCGGCGGGAAATGTGTTGTCTTTAAAAGTTGCTTCTTTGTTCCAAAGATGTTTCTTCTTTGGAGCAGAGCTGCTGTCCTCGGGAGTTCTTGGTCCTTTTAGATGCAGGGTAGTCCGTTGAGGCTTCAGAGGTCACTGGACCCTGTGGAACGCGTCGCTGTTGCTTTCTTGAAGTGGGGAGACAGGCCGGTAGGGCTGGGGCCAAAGCAGTTGGTGTCTCCGTCTTCTCTGCAGGGCTTTCAGGTCAGCAGTCCCTCGTCTTCAGGTTGCAGGAATCTATTTTGCTAGGTTGTGGGAGCCCCTAAATACAAAATTTTGGTGTGTGTTTAGGTCTGGGGGGTTAGTATCCAATGGCTACTAGCCCTGAGGGTGGCTACACCCTCTTTGTGCCTCCTACCTGAGGGGAGGGGGGCACATCCCTAATCCTATTGGGGGAATCCTCCATCTGCAAGATGGAGGATTTCTAAAAGTCAGAGTCACCTCACCTCAGGACACCTTATGGGCTGTCCTGACTGGCCAGTAACTCCTCCTTGTTTTTCTCATTATCTCCTCTGGCCTTGCCGCCAAAAGTGGGGCCGTGGCCAGAGGGGGCGGGCATCTCCACTAGCTGGAGTGCCCTGGAACGCTGTAACAAAGGGGGTGAGCCTTTGAGGTGTAGTGAATCCTAGTTTGTTTTAACGGGATAACAGGAGTTAGCTTAGCCGTAGGCTTGTAAACTCGTGCCCCCGTCACCCAGTGACTTTTAACCTACTTAGCTTGCTATGTCTTAGTCCATTTAATTATTTATTTCCTTTAAAATGGCAGCCTTGTTTATAGTTAGGCCACTTGTTATGGGTTCTATTATCAGTGTCACTGCTCCAAGGCGTCAAGATCAAGCACGAAAGACAAACATACAGTAGGCATTCACACTTAGGGATTTTCCCTCTCTATACTTTCGAGGGATTGTTGATATTAATTGCCATCCCAAGCATGCCTGTTATCTATTGTTATGAATAACACTTATGTCAGGGGACCTTGTAGATCTGTATAAATACAACACACTTTTAGACAGATAATCAAGAGGGATTCCGATCAGAGGGCATCGCCACCATCGCTGATACCGATGCTTCAGTCATCTTGACGCTGACCCAGTTTTCGTGTCCCCGCGGAGTCTGAGATAGAGACCTCATTCCAAGGTAACGAGGGTTGGGGGCTCCTCTCATGGACACGGCTTTGGCAGATTAGGTTTAACGAACCCAGCTCTCCTTTTAGGTAGGAGGTTAGACCTATTCTCCTTAGGATATTAGGGCTTATTCCATCTTATACATATACATATATTTCTTTCATATATTGCACAATCGTGGGGCTCTTTATAACAATGACTCTCTTCTTCACAATACTGTTGCTTGGTATATTCATTATCCTAATCATTGCAGTCATGCAACTTATCACAGATTGCAGTTATGTTGAATAAAAACTATTATAACTTCACTGCATCTGTGTTATTGCCTTTGTTTGTATGAGACATAATAAATCTGTGAGAAAAGAGTAATTTCCGTTTAACCACGACAACCCTGAGAGATCTTACTTTGAGTCCATGCGTAAGCGACTGCTACAAATCACCTTTTACTATTGTGTTTCTGGTGAGGTACTGCTAGTAAGCCGGTAAGGTTTGGACAACAGTTACAATTAGTTGTAGGAAGAAACGTAGTCACCTACAAACAAAAGTACTGTCATCCTGAGACCAGCAGTCTTGCTCAGAGCAAGAGTCCAAACTACGACAGAGGCTCACCACCAGGTGTTACAGTTCCTGCAGGGGGCGGTGAGAAGCACCTCCACCCAGTACAGGCTTTGTTACTAGCCACAGAGTGACAAAGGCACTTTCCCCATGTGGCCAGCTACATGTCTGGTGTGTGGCAGGCTGGTAAAACTAGTCAGCCCACACTGGAAGTCGGGTATGTTTTCAGGGGGCATCTCTAAGATGCCCTCTGGGGTGTATTTCACAATAAAATGTACACTGGCATCAGTGTGCATTTATTGTGCTGAGAAGTTTGATACCAAACTTCCCAGTTTTCAGTGTAGCCATTATGGTGCTGTGGAGTTCGTGTTTGACAGACTCCCAGACCATATACTCTTATGGCTACACTGCACTTACAATGTCTAAGGTTTTGCTTAGACACTGTAGGGGCATAGTGCTCATGCACCTATGCCCTCACCTATGGTATAGTGCACCCTGCCTTAGGGCTGTAAGGCCTGCTAGAGGGGTGACTTATCTATGCCATAGGCAGTGTGAGGTTAGCATGGCACCCTCAGGGGAGTGCCATGGCGACGTATTCATTTTCTCCCCACCAGCACACACAAGCTGGCAAGCAGTGTGTCTGTGCTGAGTGAGGGGTCTCCAGGGTGGCATAAGACATGCTTCAGCCCTTAGAGACCTTCCCTGGCATCAGGGCCCTTGGTAACAGGGGTACCAGTTACAAGGGACTTACCTGGGTGCCAGGGTGTGTCAATTGTGGAAAAAAAGGTACAGGTTTGGGAAAGAACACTGGTGCTAGGGCATGGTTAGCAGGCCTCGGCACACTTTCAAATCATAACTTGGCATCAGCAAAGGCAAAAGGTCAGGGGGTAACCATGCCAAGGAGGCATTTCCTTACATCTGTGAAACATTCAGATCGAGAAAGAGCTCCAAACCGAAGTCGGGGACACACTGCCGGGCTCACTCCTGACTCCCAGAAGCCCCGCCACCCAGGCTCGGCCCCAGTCCAGTCCACTTCACCTCTGCCGGGCAGCCCACGAGCACCTCCCTCCACCAGCAGCAACCCTCAGGGGCTATGGGCCAGCACCGGCGGCGACACTATTCAAAACTGCCTGTCTCTCCCGTGCTCGCTCCCTGGACGATAGCCGTGATGGCCTCCGCTTCTTCTCCTTGTGCCGCCATCCCGGTCGGCGCTCAGCAGGGCCCCCCTCCCCTGGGGATCCGGTCCGCTGCTCCGACTCCTCCAGCCCCAGCACCCAACGGGCCTCCTGAAGCGTCTTCACTTGTCTTAGCTGATTGCCCCATCGGAACACCAGTCTAAAGGGATGACCCCAGGTATAGGACGTGGAGGCAGCCCGGAGGCGATCCGTAATAGGTTTAAACTCTCTGCGCCTCTGCAAGGTCAACACGGAGAAGTCCTGATAAAGCTGCAAGTTATGCCCCCAAAACTGGATCTGCGGCAAGTTCCGCGCCTTCTGGAGTATAGCTTCTTTAACCAGAAAATTATGGACACCCGCCAGAATATCAGGGGAGTGCGCCCCAGCACCCCCCACCCGGCCTGCTCTATCGACCCGGTCCAGAAGGATCTCCAGTGGGCTCTCAGGAGACAGCAGGGAATGAAACAAAGTTGTACCAAACTCTCTAATGTCATCTCCCTTGGCCTCCTGCAGAACCCCCCTAATGCGTATGTTATGGCGCCTAGAGCGATTTTCAGTCACGATCTGCAGCTGTTCCTGATGCTCATGCAAATGGAGTATCTCCTGCTGGAGTTGCTCAACTTCCTCCCATCTGGAGATCTCATTGTTCTCTATGCTGGACACTCTTTCCCCCAGAGAGGTAATATCAGAACGCAGATCTCGCACTTCCTGGGAGATGTCTCTTCGAAGCTCCTGCAAATCCATCCGCAACGAATCGAACAAAGAGGTGAGGAAACCCTTTGTAACTGGGGCCTCCCCATCAGCCTCCATTTCGCCCAGCTGGTCGGGCCCCCGCGCCGAAGCTGCGGCCTCAGCCTGTCTGCTCTGCGACGGGTGTGATCTAGTTAGCATCTCTCTGACCGACTGGTCCCTCTTAGGCTTAGTAGAAGCCATCACCACCTTCTCAGTGCCCACAAGGCCTCTGCTGATGTCCCCACAGGTATGCTCGTTCCACCGGCTCTCCATCCCCTCATTGCGGGCCCAGCTGTCCCGCCGAGCTCCTAGCGCCGATCACTGTGTCACCTGAATGCCTCCAAGGCCGCCTTAAACTACTGCAAATCGCGGCCGGAGGAGCACTCACCACGTCCCACCTCTCCGGGGCTGCCGCCAATCACCCCTGAGCCCCCGAGTCCTCTCAGGGCCAGCAGGCCCTCGCTGTACAGCGCTGCCATCCACTGCCTCCTCGCAGCTCCTCGCTGCACCTCCCAGCGCTGCACCGCAGGCTGAACAGTCCCGGCGGCCACCTTTTTGCCGCCGTCTTAACGTGCCTGATGGGCCACCCGCTCGTCACATTGGGAGGCGGCAAAGCAGCCCCTCACCGCGCTACCAGCCCTCAAAGGCCTCACAGGGCTGCACCATAAATGATCTCCAGTCTCTCTGGGCGAGGCCTAGGCCACACACCGGCCGCGTGCGCCTCCTCTCCGCCCCTCGCCCCAATATCACTGCATGCCCCCACTCACCGCCACCGTTAGGGGCCGCAGTCCGAAGTCGCCACCACCACTGCCGTTGGGCCGGAACCCAGCCTTCCGCCCCCTCACCCTCCTCGGGGTCGGAGGCCCGGCCCGGCCGTCTGCTCCAGCCCCACGCGGCCCTACCGCCGCCGCCCGGACAGGCCCGGCCCAGGGGGCCCACCCCTCGGACTCTTGGGCGCCCCGTCCGGCCCCCAGGCACTGCTCTCGTCCTCCGCCGCTCGAGGCCGCCCCACTGGAGAGGGCCGGGCCCGCCGCTCTGCTGTTTCTGGGCCCGGGTGGCGGAGCTCTGAAAGACACAGCTGTCTACTCCGCCATCTTGGCCACGCCCTGTGAACTGTATTTTAGCATGTGCAAACATGCATGTATAGATTTGCTCATGCAAAAATCTTTTGAGCATTTACAAGTTCACTTTCCCTACAACCACTTTGGTCCCAACCCTGGAAGAACGTCTGCTTCTGTTCTTGTCAGTAAATTTCCAGTTTTGCTCCATAAGGGAAAAGATTAGAGAATAGCTGGTGAAATTCCTTAAAACATGCAAGTTAGTAGGTTTGCACAGAGTCAAATGCATTCCAGCCCTGGAATGTTAGCTTCCTGCTTCCTCCAACCCCAGAATGTAGATCTGCAGAAAGGTGGTAAAATGAGGAAATTGCTAGTATTCAAGCCGTACCATAGTATTAGCCCCGCATAATGAGAGAGGCTATTATCAGAGCTCCAATATAATGAGATTGCTGCCATAATTTGTCACCAAACTACATGGTATCAAAGGGACAAGTAATTTTTTTAAACCTAGATTTATAAAGCAACATATCCCATGGACAAGTAGATAATTTAATAATTTCCGTACCCCTGAATATATAAGGCTGTGCTGGTATCTTGTTCTGTATTTGATACATGCCACCATTTTGAAAATAGAAATAGGGAGATTTTAGAAATGGTTTGGGGGACTGAATCTTTCCTGTAGACTTTCATTGAAGCAGGGGCAATTTCAAAAATATATTTTCAGATACAAGTGTAAAGTAAGGATTGGTCTACCAGCTGTGGGACTGACAGGGAGTATTTTTAGACAAACGTGCACAAGCAAAATGCCATTACTTACGATGAGGGAAGCCAATGACCGAAGAGGGATGGCACATTCTCCAGTACTATGGAGAAGTAAATTACGAGACCCCCAATGGAAGTTAAGTCAGCTCCCCCTAAATTTAAAGAACACGCATCAAATGGTATTAAGAATGCCAGGCCTGGAGATGCACTGTGAACAACTGAGTATTATGAGTATTGAGTAGAAGATATTGTGTAGCCAACTGAAAATAGATGAGATTATATTACAGTAGAGATGTTACAGAACACTGACTCCACATATACATTTTAATTACAGCTCATACATACGTATAATTTAGGCGGTCTTATAACATTGGCAGTAAAAGCCGCTTACCGCCATGCAGAAGACCGCCAACACACCGCGGCGGCTGCGGAAATCGGCCACAGCCATTATGACCCACAGCACAGAATCCGCCAATATTTAGACACCCACACAAGTCCGCCACACCAAAGGTCAGTGATAAACTGGCGAAAACAAAACCTCCACCGTCACGCCAACAGAAATACGCCCACACTATCACGACACACGAATCCACGCGGCGGTCTTTAGACCAAGGTATTGCATTGGCGGTACACACCGCCGCGCTCAAAATACACACACATTTACAAAACACAAACACATTGGACAATTCAAAATACACACACCTGATACACATACACACACCACTCCCACACACCCAATACAATATAAAACACACACCTACATCACCCGCAAACCCCTATGGCCACAATTGAGAAAGAAGCACACAGAGAGACACCACCATCAACAATACTAGCATCCACAGGCACACAACACCATCACCCACATAACTTCCACGCACCTCACACAACACCCCTCTACATATCAGCACACTTATCACCACACACACCACCCCACACATCACCCACACCACCCCATGGCACGGCAAAGACACCCCAGGTTCTCGAGGAGAAGCTCAGGGTCATGGTGGAGGAAATCGTCCAGGTAGAGCCACAGCTATTCGGATCACAGGTGCAGCACACCTCCATTGCAAGGAAGATGGAGCTATGGCGAAGAATCGTGGACAGGGTCAACGCAGTGGGACAGCACCCAAGAAATCAGGATGACATCAGGAAGAGGTGGAACGACCTACGGAGGAAGGTGCGTTCCGTGGTCTCAAGACACCACCTTGTGGTTCAGAGGACTGGCGGTGGACCCCCACCTCCTCCCCCACAACTAAGAACACAGGAGGAGCAGGTCTTGGCGATTCTGCATCCTGAGGGCCTCACAGGACTAGATGGAGGAATGGACTCTGGTAAGGCAAATCTTAACTATTACATCCCCCACCCTACCTGCATGTCAATACATACCCACACCCTCACCCTCACCCCTATCACTCCTACTCCTCACAAATGTTCCACTATCACAAGCCGCACATCCCAACACCAAACCCTGCATGCAACAACAAAGCATGGACACCTATCACTAAAGCACGACCACTGCACATACACATACACCCCCCCTAAACCATCATCACACAAGGTCCCACACAGGAATGCAAGCACTGGGGTACACGGTCACCCACCCATTGCACAGCATGGCACACACAGATGTTATAAACATCCTTTTATACCCCTGCAGGACCCCTACCCAACGTCACCGGAGAGGAGGGTTCACACATGTCCACACCACCAACAGAAGAGGCCCACAGTGATGACAGCACCTCTGTCCAACTGGATCTAGATGACCAGCCCGGCCCATCGGGGACCTCGGGACAGTCGGTTTCCATCACACAGTCACAGGCCACTACAGAGCTTCTCCCCTCTGGAAACACCAGCACAGCACCCACCCAGCGGGCCCATGCCTCCGTCCCCACGACACTTCAATCAGCAGTGTGTCCACAACTACAGGGAACCCAGGCTAACCCACCACCCCAAAACAACAGGGACCTGGGGGCAGTGACATTGGGCACACGGTCCAGGGGACGGAGGACCAGGAACAAAGGGGAACTGGGAGGGCTGCTGTGCGACAGGGGGAGGCCAGGCCAAGGGAACCCACTCTCCACGAGGCCCTCTCCAACATCATGGGAGCCTACCACCACTCCCAGGAGACGATGGCAATGGTACTGGCCAAGTTTCAGGAGACCCAGCGCCTGCAGGAGCAACAGTATTTGGGCTTCAGGGAGGAACTCAGAGCCATCAATTCCACCCTGGGCACCATCGTAGGGGTGCTGAAGGAAGTACTCAACACCAGAAAGGACACTGTGGCACAACAAGGGGCCCCTGACACTAGCCTGGACGATGAACTGCCCACCACCTCTGCCGGTGCTAGTGGACAGGAGGCACCACCACAGGGCCACCGCCACAGGACCACCACACCCCCTGCAGAGGGAGAACCACCCTGCAAAGGGTCCCTGAGATCCAGGACAAAGACAGAGAACGATGCCAAGACCCTCGCCAAGAAATGAGACCACCCTGAATGTCATCCTTCTGTCCCACTTTGTCACCCTGTCCATCCTTAAACTGCCCCAGCTCCACTTCCTATGCCCATTTGGGCAATGCAACTGTGAGACTAATAGACTGGACTCTGCCAAGGACATTCCTCCACCATCACCCCTCACCATTTTGCTACCCCTCCCATATTTTGCACTTAAATAAACACCCTTGAAGCACAAAACAATCTGGAGTCTGTCTGTGATTTCGGAATAGTGTATTTGCAATTACAGTGTCAAAAAGCTCTTTCATTTGTAATGTCAACCTACCTATGTCACACAACTCTAGTCCATGAGGAATCAAAGCAGATGTCACACTGTGGGACCCACATCTGTGAAATCGTAAGGGAAAGTGACAACTCAGTGACCATACACTGGGTGAAAACGACAGACAGTAGAGAGGTAGTAGTGTTACAGTACATGTAGTAGGCAGGTTTGTATTCTTACCTGTGTCTCACTGGAAATATTGCTGGATCACTGAGTCCCTGTTGTCCTTGTCTTCTGCTTCCTCGTCTTCACTGTCCACAGGCGCCACAGCTGCAACAACACCGCCATCTGGACCATCCTCCTGCAGAAAAGGCACCTGTTGTCGCAAAGCTAAGTTGTGAAGCATACAGCAGGCCACGGTGCTCTGGCACACCTTATTTGGTGAGTAGAATAGGGAACCACCTCCCATATGGAGGCACCTGAACCTGGCCTTCAGGAGGCCGAAGGTCCGCTCGATTATCCGCTGTGTCCGCCCATGGGCCTCATTGTAGCGTTCCTCTGCCCTTGTCCTGGGATTCCTCACTGGGATCAGTAGCCATGACAGGTTGGGGCAACCAGAGTCACCTGCAAATGGCGAGGGACAACTGTTAGACACACACTAACCTGTAGGGATAACCCCAGACCCAGACAACCATTCCCACTGTCTTGCTTCCAGATGCTCACCTAATAGCCACACACAGTGCCTCTGGAGTTGACCCATCACATAAGGGATGCTGCTATTCCGCAGGATGTAGGCGTCATGCACAGAGCCAGGGAACTTGGCATTAACATGGGAGATGTACTGGTCGGCCAAACATACCATCTGTACATTCATCGAATGATAACTCTTCTGGTTTCTGTATACCTGTTCACTCCTGTGGGGGGGACCAAAGCCACATAGGTCCCATCAATGGCCTGATGCTATGGCCACTGTTGTTTGAAATGACCCACTTGCAAGGAAATGGAGCACTGACAGCACCTGCACTTGAGGGGGGATTCCTGTGGGATGGCGGATAGCTGACATCAGTTCCGGCTCCAGCTGGGTACACAGTTCCTGGATTGTGGCACCGTCAAGCCTGTATGTGATGATCACGTCTTTCCTCCATTGTCGACAGGTCTACCAGCGGTCGGTACACCGGAGGATGCCGCCATCTCCTCACATGTCCCAGCGGACGGTGCCTATGAAGGACAACAGTGAGCACAGAGTCAACCAACTCAGAGTACGTACCCACAGCTTACAAAGAACACAAATCATAATCCAAAAAGTGGCCTGTATGTGTGTTGGGTCTAGGCCTAAGTATGTGTGACGCAGTTCAAAATGAAGCCACGTGGGCCCCTGAAATAACGTCTGCCTGACCTCTAAAGTGAGACAATGGGATGTGAGGTAACTGCGCTGGCGTTGTACACCGTCGCTGTAGGCGCTCGAAGACCACGGCGCAATGCTGCATTGGTTAACATTGGACCCAATGGGTCCCATGAGCCAATGACGATGTACGCCGGCAGTGACAGTACGCACAGCCACGGACGTGACAGCCATTTTCTATCTGTTCAGTCACTCGATACCTGATCTTCGATAGGAGAGGACCTACACTGCAAGTGCTGCTGTGACCTCGGTCTGGAAGAGACAATGGCTCGAGTGTCTGGGAAAGGGCCTCTGCCTTCACATCAGAGAAGTTGGAGAAACTCGTGGACGGGGTCCTCCCCCAGTACACGCTATTCTACGGTCCTCCAGACAAACAGGTAAGTACACTGGGAGCATGCTGTATGGGCTATGCCTGTGTGGAGTGGGGTGGATGTAAGAAGGGGGGGGTGGGATATTGCGGCGTGCATGAAACGATGGTGAGTGCATGTGCCACATGGCAAGGGTAGGGATGGGGGCCAATGACTGTGACGGTGCAGTTGGTAATACGTTTCTCTTCCCCCTGTACAATTCATGTAGGTCAGCGCCCACCAGAAAAAATATATTTGGCGTGCCATCGCCAAGAATGTCTGGACCCTGGGGGTCTACCACAGACGGAGCACCCACTGCCGGAAAAGATGGGAGGACATTCGCCACTGGAGCAAGAAGATGGCGGAGGCTCAGCTGGGGATGGCCTCCCAACATGGGAGAGGTGCCCGTCGCACCATGACCCCCCTGATGTTCAGGATCCTGGCGGTGGCGTACCCGGAGTTGGATGGGCGCTTGAGGGCATCACAGCAGCCACAACGGGGTGAGAACACTCTCATCCTGCTGATTTAGCGCGCAGTGGAGGGGTCTGGGTGGGGGAGGTGGGCTTTGGGTTTCCCTAGGCCAGGGCGAGTTTAGTAGGCAAGGTCCCTCCATAAGGCAGGCCATGTGGCACCCCACTCCACCTCTGTAGAGTGCCAAGTACACCTAGTCATGCCCCTGTGTCATCCATGTGTGCAGATGTCGTCCATAGCCTAGTAGGCCATTTCCCAGGGATTGAACAGTGGAGCCCAAGAGCGCAGCGTAGTGCAGGGGGCATTCTGTGTCTGTCGTGTCCGCCAACGGTAGCGGTAATGCATGCACTCAACATGTCTTTCTTCTGTCGTCCCCCCGCTTTTTGTGGTCTCCCTGTTCTTGTGTGCATTAGCATCATCAGGCGGAGGAGCAGTGGCACCGAAGCACCAGGGGGCTGCATCCCACATGGCCATGGAGGGCCACACTACGGAATCGGACTTCACCAGTGGGACGGAGGGCGAGGGGAGCTCCACGGCGGGGACAGGAGCTGAGACCAGTGACACGGACCCGTCCTCTGATGGGAGCTCTCTTGTGGTGGCGGCAACATCTGTGCCCCCCCATCTACAGGTACAGCTGCCACCCCCCCTTCCAGCACCGCCCTCCCAGCAGCCCCTCAGCCTTTGCCCTGTGCCCGCTCACCCAGGAGGGTGGGCATCACCTTCGCCTCAGGCACCTCAGGCCCTGCCCCAGTCACCCCTGCTGCCCTCAGTGAGGAGGCCATTGACCTCCTCAGGTCCCTCACTGTTGGGCAGTCTACCATTTTGAATGCCATCCAGGGTGTAGAAAGGCAGTTGCAACAACAAATGCATTCCTGGAGGGCATTCATTCTGGTCATACTTCAGCAAGCTTTTCAGACTCTGGCCTCAGCACTGATGGCAGCCATTGTCCCTGTCTCTAGCCTCCCCCCTCCAACTTCCTCCAACCAGATCCAATCCCCTGGACCCCAGTCTATCACAAGCACACCTACAGACCAGCATGCACACACGTCAACACACAAGGGAAGCTCTGGCAAACATAAGCACCACGCATCCCACAGACACTCACACAAGCATCACACACATGCAGACACACCAACATCCACTGCCTCCACTGTGTCCCCCTCGTCTCCCTCCTCCCTCCCAGTCTCATCTACACTCACACCTGCATGCACTACATCTACAGCCACTACTGCCATCACCAGCACACCCACCACCACACCCCGCTCACGTGCAGTCAGCACCCCCACTACCATTCACACGCCCCCTGTGTCCCCTCCCAGTGTGTCTGTGACACCACCTTCCAAGATACACAAACGCAGGCACACACCCACCCACAGCCATCCACCTCACGACAGCCTCCAGCCCATGCACCTTCACCCAAAGTCAGCAAACGAACACCTCCTACAACCACAGCCTCTTCCTTCACTCCCTAACCCCATCCAGCTACCTGTCCCAGTGTCTCCCAAAAACTTTTCCTGTCCAACCTTGACCTCTTTCCCACACCTCCCCCACCCCGTCCATCTACTAGGTCCCGAACTAGCAACTCAGCCACAACATCTCCAAGACCAGTGGTGCCTGTAGTCACCGGAATCTGGAGTGCACCGGCCACCAGGGCAGCCAGTGTGGCACGGACAGTCCCCCACCTGTGAAGCATCAAAAGTTGGCCAGTGCCCGGCGGGAGAGGGGGAAAGACTCCAGCCACCAAAGCCACTCCCAGGGGTCCCGGTGGGAGTGTGGAGTCAGCTGCGACACCTTCCAAGGTGGGGAAGGGCCACAAGAAACCAGGAAAGTCTGGGAAGAGCAGCACGGCGGAGGAGACTGTCCTCATCCCCGCTGCCCAGGAGCCCACCGTCCTCATCCCCGCTGCCCAGGAGGCCACCACCATCATCACTGCTGCCCAGGAGGCCACCGCCATCATCCCCGCTGCCCAGGAGGCCACAGCCAGCACAAGCCCCGCTGGGCTAGAGAGGACCGCCAGCACAAGCCCCGCTGCGCTAGAGAGGCCCGTCAGCATAAGCCCCACTGGGCTAGAGAGGACCGCCAGCACAAGCCCCGCTGGGACAGAGAGGACCGCCAGCACAAGCCCCGCTGGGCTAGAGAGGACCGCCAGCACAAGCCCCGCTAGGCTAGAGAGGACCGCCAGCACAAGCCCCGCTGGGCTAGAGAGGACCGCCAGCACAAGCCCCGCTGGGACAGAGAGGACCGCCAGCACAAGCCCCGCTGGGCTAGAGAGGACCGCCAGCACAAGCCCCACTGGGACAGAGAGGACCGCCAACACAAGCCCAGCTGGGACAGAGAGGACCACCAGCACAAGCCCCGCTGGCACAGAGAGCACCGCCAGCACAAGCCCCGCTGGGCCATGGAGGACTGCCAGCACAAGCCCCGCTGGGACAGAGAGCAGCTGAGTCACTGCAAAGGAGCCCGCCACCTCAAGCACCGCTGAACAGGGCACCGCCGCCTCAAGCACCGCTGAACAGGGCACCGCCGCTCCAAGCACCACTGAACAGGGCACCGCCGCTCCAAGCACCGCTGAACAGGGCACCGCAGCTCCAACACTGCTGAACAGGGCACCGCCGCTCCATGCACCACTGAACAGGGAACCGCCGCTCCATGCACCGCTGAACAGGGCACCGCCGCCTCAAGTACCGCTGGCCCATGAGCGCCAAGGGCACTGACGCTACTGAGTCCGTCACAAGCAGGATGAAGCACTCTGGGCACCATGTCCCCTCCAGAACCATTGGAGAGATACATCCACTACCTCTGTCCTTAGCAGGATGAAGCACTCTGGGCACCATGTCCCCTCCAGAACCAGTGGAGAGATACATCCACTACCTCTGTCCTTAGCAAGATGAGGCACTCTGGGCACCACGCCCCCTCCAGAACCAGTGGAGAGATACATCCACTACCTCTGTCCTTAGCAGGATGAAGCACTCTGGGCACCATGCCCCCTCCAGAACCAGTGGAGAGATACATCCACTACCTCTGTCCCTAGCAGGATGAAGCACTCTGGGCACCATGCCCCCTCCAGAACCAGTGGAGACTGTCATCCACTTAAGAGACTGTGGCTTTGCACTCCCCAGGATTGAACAGTGGGCAACCCACCTACTGTAGAGACTTGAACCCCCAAGGTAGCCCACCGTTGGGGGTTCAAGGCAACCCCAAGGTTACCACACCAGCAGCTCAGGGCCGGTCAGGTGCAGAGGTCAAAGTGGTGCCCAAAACACATAGGCTTCAATGGAAATAGGGGTGCCCCGGTTCCAGTCTGCCAGCAGGTAAGTACCCGTGACTTCGGAGGGCAGACCAGGGGGGTTTTGTAGGGCACCGGGTGGGACACAAGCAGGCACAGAAAGTACACCCTCAGCAGCACAGGGGCGGCCGGGTGCAGAGTGCAAACAGGTGTCGGGTTTTTAATAGGAATCATTGGGAAGACCTGGGGGTCTCTTCAACAATGCAGGCAGGCACAGGGGGGTGTCCTTGGGGTAACCACCACCTGGGCTAGGTAGAGGGTCGCCTGGGGGTTGCTCCTGCACTGGAGTTCGGTTCCTTCAGGTCCTGGGGGCTGCTGGTGCAGTGTGTTTTCCAGGCGTCAGGTTCCTTGAAGCAGGCAGTCGCGGTCAGGGGGAGCCTCTGGATTTCCTCTGCAGGCGTCGCTGTGGGGGCTCAGGGGGGTCAACTCTGGCTACTCACGGGCTCGCAGTTGCCGGGAGTCCTCCCTGTAGTGTTAGTTTTCCGCAGGTCGAGCCGGGGGCGTCGAGTGCAGAGTGGAAAGTCTCACGCTTCTGGCGGGAAACGTGTGGTCTTTAAAAGTTGCTTCTTTGTTGCAAAGTTGTAGTTTTGTTGAACAGGGCCGCTGTTCTCAGGAGCTTCTTGGTCCTTTTAGATGCAGGGCGTCCTCTGAGGCTTCAGAGGTCGCAGGTCCCTGTTGGATGCGTCGCTGTTGCAGTTTTTCTTGAAGTGGGGAGACAGGCCGGTAGGACTGGGGCCAAAGCAGTTGTCATCTCCGTCTTCTCTGCAGGGCTTCAGGTCAGCAGTCCTTCTTCGTCTTCAGGTTGCAGGAATCTATTTTCCTCGGTGCTGGGAGCCCCTAAGTCAAATCAAATCAAATCAAATCATTAACATTTATAAAGCGCGCTACTCACCCGTGCGGGTCTCAAGGCGCTAGGGGGGAAAGGGGGGGTTATCGCTGCTCGAACAGCCAAGTCTTTAGGAGTCTCCGGAAAGCGGAGTGGTCCTGGGTGGTCCTGAGGCTGGTGGGGAGGGAGTTCCAGGTCTTGGCCGCCAGGAAGGAGAAAGATCTCCCACCCGCCGTGGAGCGGCGGGTGCGAGGGACGGCAGCAAGTGCGAGGCCAGCGGAGCGGAGGGGGCGGGTGGGGACGTAGAAGCTGAGGCGTCTGTTGAGGTATTCCGGTCCCTTGTTGTGGAGGGCTTTGTGTGCGTGGGTGAGAAGACGGAAGGTGATCCTTTTGCTGACTGGGAGCCAATGCAGGTGTCTCAGGTGTGCGGAGATGTGGCTGTTGCGGGGTACGTCGAGGATGAGGCGGGCCGAGGCGTTTTGGATGCGTTGCAGGCGGTTTTGGAGTTTGGCGGTGGTCCCGGCGTAGAGGGTGTTGCCGTAGTCCAGGCGACTCGTGACAAGGGCGTGGGTCACGGTTTTTCTGGTGTCGGCGGGGATCCAGCGGAAGATCTTGCGGAGCATGCGGAGAGTGAGGAAGCAGGCGGAGGACACGGCGTTGACTTGCTTGGTCATGGTGAGAAGAGGGTCCAAGATGAAGCCGAGGTTGCGGGCGTGGTCTGCGGGGGTCGGTGCGGTGCCGAGGGCCGTGGGCCACCAGGAGTCGTCCCAGGCGGACGGGGTGTTGCCGAGGATGAGGACTTCCGTTTTTTCAGAGTTCAGCTTTAGGCGGCTGAGCCTCATCCAATCTGCGACGTCCTTCATACCCTCTTGTAGGTTGGTCTTGGCGCTGGCGGGGTCCTTGGTGAGGGAGAGTACAAGTTGGGTGTCGTCGGCGTAGGAGGTGATGATGATGTCGTGCTTGCGTACGATGTCGGCGAGGGGGCTCATGTAGACATTGAAGAGTGTCGGGCTGAGCGATGAGCCTTGAGGTACGCCGCAGATGATCTTGGTGGGTTCTGAGCGAAACGGAGGGAGGTAAACTCTTTGGGAGCGGTTAGCGAGGAAGGAGGCGATCCAGTCCAGGGCCTGGCCTTGGATCCCGGTGGAGCGTAGGCGGGTGATTAGGGTGCGGTGACAGACGGTGTCAAAGGCAGCCGAGAGGTCGAGGAGAATGAGGGCGACTGTTTCACCGTTGTCCATCAGGGTTCTGATGTCGTCTGTGACTGAGATGAGGGCGGTTTCCGTGCTGTGGTTGGTTCGGAATCCGGTTTGTGAAGGGTCGAGCAGGTTGTTGTCTTCCAGGAAGGTGGTCAGCTGTTTGTTGACGGTCTTTTCTATTACCTTGGCTGGGAAAGGTAGAAGAGAGATGGGCGTAAGTTTTTCAGGTCGCTTGGGTCAGCCGTAGGTTTCTTTAGTAGGGCGTTGACTTCAGCGTGCTTCCAGCATTCGGGGAAGGTAGCAGAAGAAAAAGAAGAGTTGATGACGGTCTGGAGGTGCGGGGCGATGATGTCGTCGGCTTTGTTAAAGATGAAGTGCGGGCAGGGGTCCGAAGGGGCGCCGGAGTGGATAGAGTTCATGATGGATTTGGTTTCTTCCGTGTTGATGTGGGTCCAGTTGTTGAGGGTGATGTCCGGGGAAGCGGGTTCAGTGGTGTATGGTTGGGTCTGGTGTCCGAAGCTGTCGTGGAGGTCGCTGATCTTGCGATGGAAGAAAGTGGCGAGGGATTCGCACAAATCCTGTGAGGGCGTGACGGCGTTGGCGCTGGCGCTGGGGTTGGAGAACTCTTTGACGATGCTGAAGAGTTCTCTGCTGTTGTGGCTGTTTTTGTCTAGTCTGTCGGTGAAAAAGTTCCTTTTGGCAGTGCGGATCAGGTGGTGGTGTTCGCGTGTAGCGTTCTTGAGGGCGGTCATGTTGTCCGCGGTGTGGTCCTTGCGCCAGGCCTTCTCAAGGGCACGACAAGTTTTCTTTGATTCTTTGAGGGTGTCAGAGAACCAGAGAGGTTTTTTGGTGTTGGTCTGTCGATGCGTGCGTTTGAGGGGAGCAAGGTTGTCAGCGCAGTTGGAGATCCAGTTTGTGAGGTAGAGAGCTGCGTCGTTGGGGTCGGTGGTGAGGGTGGGTTGGTTGGCGGCGAGAGCGGAGAAGAGTTGCTCTTCAGGGATCTTGTTCCACTGTCGACGAGGGGTGGGTTGAGTGCGGAGGTGGGAGGTCTCGCGTCGGAATGTGAAGTGGACGCAGCTGTGGTCGGTCCAGTGTAGGGCAGAGGTGTGGCTGAAGAAGATGTGTTTGCTGGCGGAGAAGATAGGGTCGAGCGTGTGTCCGGCGATGTGGGTGGCGGTGTTCACCAGTTGTTTGAGGCCGAGGTTGGCGAGGTTGTCGAGCAGGGTGGTGGTGTTGGGGTCGTTGTTTTGTTCCAGATGGAAGTTGAGGTCGCCTAGGAGGATGTAGTCCGGTGAGGCGAGGGCGTGCGGGGAGATGAAGTCGGCGATGGCGTCGTTGAAAGAGGCGCGAGGTCCGGGAGGACGGTAGACGAGGGATCCTCTGAGGGTGGTCCTTGGGTCGGTGCGAATCTGAAAATGCAGGTGTTCAGCGGCGAGAGGGGAGTCTTCAGTGGAGGTGGTGACGCTGATGGAGTCTTTGAAGACGATGGCGACACCTCCTCCTACTTGGTTGGTGCGGTCTTTTCTGGAGATCTTGTAGCCTTCGGGGATGGCGGTAGCGATGTCTGGAGCAGAGGAGGCGTTCATCCATGTCTCCGTGATGAAGGCGACGTCCGGGGCTGTGGAGTCCAGGAGGTCCCAAAGTTCAACGGCGTGCTTGTGGACGGAACGAGCGTTGATCAGGATGCACTTGAGGTGGTTGATGGCGCGTGGGCTTGTGGTCGTGGTAGTTGCGTGGTGGAAGATGCGTTTGCAGGAGTTGCAGGCGAAGGGTCCATGGGTGCGTTTGGGGTGAGCTAGGAAGCAGGTTTTGGAGCACCCTGGGTTGAGGGCGTGGAGGGTGGTGGGGTCGTAGCGGATCAGCGGGGCTTGGGGGAGCTGGGGACCAGGGGTCGTGGCGCTGGGCGCGGGCCAGGCGCGGACGGGCGCAGACGGGCTTGTCTCTGGCGCGCCTCTGGCGCGCCCGCTGCGCAGTCGCGCAGCGGCCGCCATAAGAGGTAGGAGGGGGGGGAGGGGTCAGCTGGGGGCGAATGGGAGCTGGGGGGCGGGGGCGTGCAGGAGGTCGCGGCGGGAAAGCGCGAGGGGGGGGGGCAGGTAGAGTGAGAGGAGCTGGGGGAGGGGGTTTAGGGTGGAGGAGGGTGAGTGTTAGGAGGTTTGGAGATTAGGGAGAGAGATAGGAGTAGGGTTGTGAAGATAGGGGAGGGGGGGTTGTAGAGGTGGGTGAGGGAGAGAGGTAGAGTGAGAGGATAGGGAGATAGGTAGTAGAGGGGGTGGCGGGAGGGGGGAGAGATAGAGAAATAGATAGAGAAAATAGATAGAGAAGTCGATAGATAGGGAAATAGATAGATAGACAGATAGGTAGGTAGGAGGAGGTGGAGAGTGGGGGAGTTAGATAGTGAGATAGGGAGCTAGAGAGATAGGAAGATAGTAGGAGTGAGGGAGGTAGATAGCGAACGGGTTAGCTAGGGGTGAGAGAGGGGGAGGCGAGTGAGGGAGGGGGATGAGGAAGGAGCAGGAGGGCAGGCTCGGGGGAAGAAGACGGAGGAGGTAGAAGAGCCGAAGACAGGAGAACAGAAGACAGAAGAACAGAAGACAGAAGAACAGAAGACAGAAGAACAGAAGAACAGAAGACAGAAGAACAGAAGACCAGAAGACAGAGGCACAGAAGATCGGAAGAGCAGAAGAACAGAGAAGAACAGAGAAGAACAGAGAAGAACACAGAAGAACACAGAAGAACCGAGAAGAAGAACACAGAAGCACCGAGAAGAACAGAGAAGAAGAACACAGAAGACCGGAAGAACACAGAAGAACAGAAGGGAAGAACAGAAGAGAAGAACAGAAGAACACAGAAGAAGATTGCAGAGGGGGAGCGAGGAGGAAGAGACAGAGAGGAGGAAAAGAAGCAGGAGCAGGAGAGAAGGTGAGTGGCGCGGGGCAGGGCGAGGGGCTGGGAGGAGGGGGGTACTTACAGTTAGGTGGGTCTCAGGAACACAGGAACTCGGGAACTTGGAGGAGCTGCAGCGGCAGGGGGAGCGACCTACCCTTGGGTCAAGGGTCGCTACCACTGTCGCGCAGCGGCCGCCATAAGAGGTAGGAGGGGGGGGGAGGGGTCAGCTGGGGGCGAATGGGAGCTGGGGGGCGGGGGCGTGCAGGAGGTCGCGGCGGGAAAGCGCGAGGGAGGGGGGGGGACAGGTAGAGTGAGAGGAGCTGGGGGAGGGGGTTTAGGGTGGAGGAGGGTGAGTGTTAGGAGGTTTGGAGATTAGGGAGAGAGATAGGAGTAGGGTTGTGAAGATAGGGGAGGGGGGGTTGTAGAGGTGGGTGAGGGAGAGAGGTAGAGTGAGAGGATAGGGAGATAGGTAGTAGAGGGGGTGGCGGGAGGGGGGGAGAGATAGAGAAATAGATAGAGAAAATAGATAGAGAAGTCGATAGATAGGGAAATAGATAGATAGACAGATAGGTAGGTAGGAGGAGGTGGAGAGTGGGGGAGTTAGATAGTGAGATAGGGAGCTAGAGAGATAGGAAGATAGTAGGAGTGAGGGAGGTAGATAGCGAACGGGTTAGCTAGGGGTGAGAGAGGGGGAGGCGAGTGAGGGAGGGGGATGAGGAAGGAGCAGGAGGGCAGGCTCGGGGGAAGAAGACGGAGGAGGTAGAAGAGCCGAAGACAGGAGAACAGAAGACAGAAGAACAGAAGACAGAAGAACAGAAGACAGAAGAACAGAAGAACAGAAGACAGAAGAACAGAAGACCAGAAGACAGAGGCACAGAAGATCGGAAGAGCAGAAGAACAGAGAAGAACAGAGAAGAACACAGAAGAACACAGAAGAACACAGAAGAACCGAGAAGAAGAACACAGAAGCACCGAGAAGAACAGAGAAGAAGAACACAGAAGACCGGAAGAACACAGAAGAACAGAAGGGAAGAACAGAAGAACAGAAGAGAAGAACAGAAGAACACAGAAGAAGATTGCAGAGGGGGAGCGAGGAGGAAGAGACAGAGAGGAGGAAAAGAAGCAGGAGCAGGAGAGAAGGTGAGTGGCGCGGGGCAGGGCGAGGGGCTGGGAGGAGGGGGGTACTTACAGTTAGGTGGGTCTCAGGAACACAGGAACTCGGGAACTTGGAGGAGCTGCAGCGGCAGGGGGAGCGACCTACCCTTGGGTCAAGGGTCGCTACCACTGTCGCGCAGCGGCCGCCATAAGAGGTAGGAGGGGGGGGAGGGGTCAGCTGGGGGCGAATGGGAGCTGGGGGGCGCGGGCGTGCAGGAGGTCGCGGCGGGAAAGCGCGAGGGAGGGGGGGGGGACAGGTAGAGTGAGAGGAGCTGGGGGAGGGGGTTTAGGGTGGAGGAGGGTGAGTGTTAGGAGGTTTGGAGATTAGGGAGAGAGATAGGAGTAGGGTTGTGAAGATAGGGGAGGGGGGGTTGTAGAGGTGGGTGAGGGAGAGAGGTAGAGTGAGAGGATAGGGAGATAGGTAGTAGAGGGGGTGGCGGGAGGGGGGGAGAGATAGAGAAATAGATAGAGAAAATAGATAGAGAAGTCGATAGATAGGGAAATAGATAGATAGACAGATAGGTAGGTAGGAGGAGGTGGAGAGTGGGGGAGTTAGATAGTGAGATAGGGAGCTAGAGAGATAGGAAGATAGTAGGAGTGAGGGAGGTAGATAGCGAACGGGTTAGCTAGGGGTGAGAGAGGGGGAGGCGAGTGAGGGAGGGGGATGAGGAAGGAGCAGGAGGGCAGGCTCGGGGGAAGAAGACGGAGGAGGTAGAAGAGCCGAAGACAGGAGAACAGAAGACAGAAGAACAGAAGACAGAAGAACAGAAGAACAGAAGACAGAAGAACAGAAGACCAGAAGACAGAGGCACAGAAGATCGGAAGAGCAGAAGAACAGAGAAGAACAGAGAAGAACAGAGAAGAACACAGAAGAACCGAGAAGAAGAACACAGAAGCACCGAGAAGAACAGAGAAGAAGAACACAGAAGACCGGAAGAACACAGAAGAACAGAAGGGAAGAACAGAAGAACAGAAGAGAAGAACAGAAGAACACAGAAGAAGATTGCAGAGGGGGAGCGAGGAGGAAGAGACAGAGAGGAGGAAAAGAAGCAGGAGCAGGAGAGAAGGTGAGTGGCGCGGGGCAGGGCGAGGGGCTGGGAGGAGGGGGGTACTTACAGTTAGGTGGGTCTCAGGAACACAGGAACTCGGGAACTTGGAGGAGCTGCAGCGGCAGGGGGAGCGACCTACCCTTGGGTCAAGGGTCGCTACCACTGTCGCGCAGCGGCCGCCATAAGAGGTAGGAGGGGGGGGGAGGGGTCAGCTGGGGGCGAATGGGAGCTGGGTGGCGGGGGCGTGCAGGAGGTCGCGGCGGCAAAGCGTGAGGGAGGGGGGGGACAGGTAGAGTGAGAGGAGCTGGGGGAGGGGGTTTAGGGTGGAGGAGGGTGAGTGTTAGGAGGTTTGGAGATTAGGGAGAGAGATAGGAGTAGGGTTGTGAAGATAGGGGAGGGGGGGTTGTAGAGGTGGGTGAGGGAGAGAGGTAGAGTGAGAGGATAGGGAGATAGGTAGTAGAGGGGGTGGCGGGAGGGGGGGAGAGATAGAGAAATAGATAGAGAAAATAGATAGAGAAGTCGATAGATAGGGAAATAGATAGATAGACAGATAGGTAGGTAGGAGGAGGTGGAGAGTGGGGGAGTTAGATAGTGAGATAGGGAGCTAGAGAGATAGGAAGATAGTAGGAGTGAGGGAGGTAGATAGCGAACGGGTTAGCTAGGGGTGAGAGAGGGGGAGGCGAGTGAGGGAGGGGGATGAGGAAGGAGCAGGAGGGCAGGCTCGGGGGAAGAAGACGGAGGAGGTAGAAGAGCCGAAGACAGGAGAACAGAAGACAGAAGAACAGAAGACAGAAGAACAGAAAACAGAAGAACAGAAGACAGAAGAACAGAAGACCAGAAGACAGAGGCACAGAAGATCGGAAGAGCAGAAGAACAGAGAAGAACAGAGAAGAACACAGAAGAACACAGAAGAACACAGAAGAACCGAGAAGAAGAACACAGAAGCACCGAGGAGAACAGAGAAGAAGAACACAGAAGACCGGAAGAACACAGAAGAACAGAAGGGAAGAACAGAAGAACAGAAGAGAAGAACAGAAGAACACAGAAGAAGATTGCAGAGGGGGAGCGAGGAGGAAGAGACAGAGAGGAGGAAAAGAAGCAGGAGCAGGAGAGAAGGTGAGTGGCGCGGGGCAGGGCGAGGGGCTGGGAGGAGGGGGGTACTTACAGTTAGGTGGGTCTCAGGAACACAGGAACTCGGGAACTTGGAGGAGCTGCAGTGGCAGGGGGAGCGACCTACCCTTGGTTTAGGTCAATTTAGGGGTGTGTTTAGGTCTATCACTTTTCACTGTAGGCAAATCCTCCACCTGAGGGAAAACGATGTAGCTCTGCATGTGTTTCAGCAGGGCAGACAACACTCTGGACAACATGTTGGAAAATATAGGCTGGGACATCCCTGATGCTATGGCAACTTTTGTTTGAAAAGACCCACTTGCTAGGAAATGGAGTACTGACAGCACCTGCACTTGAGTGGGGATTCCTGTGGGATGGCGGATAGCTGACATCTGTTCTGGCTACAGCAGGGCACACAGTTCCTGGACTGTGGCACGATCAAGCATGTAGGTGATGATCACTTGTCGCTCCTCCATTGTCGACAGGTCCACCAGCGGTCTGTACACCGGAGGATACCGCCATCTCCTCACATGCCCCAGCGGACTGTGCCTATGTAGGAGAACAGCGAGCAGAGAGTCAACCAACTCTGAGGTACGTAAACACAGCTTACTCTGAAAATATTAGCAAATCGAAATTCGCCTGTATGAGTGTTTAGGCAAGGCCTAGATATGTGTGACGCATTCCAAAATAATGCCATGTGGGCCCCTGAAATCGCGACTGCCTGACCTGTAAAGTGGGACAGGGGGATGTGAGGTAACTGCGCTGGCGTTGTACACCGTCATGGTAGGCGGTCGAAGACCACGGCGCAAACCTGCATTGGTTAACATTGGACCCTATGGGTCCCAGGAGCCAATGACGATGTACGCCAGCGGTGACGGTACGCACCGCAGCGGACGTGACTGCCATTTTCTATCTGTTCAATCACTTCATACCTGATCTTCGACAGGAGAGGACCTACTCAAGTGCTGCTGTGACCTCAGTCTGGAAGAGACAATGGCTCGTGTGTCTGGGGAAAGGGCCCCTGCCTTCAGCACGGAGGAGTTGGAGAAACTTGTGCATGGGGTCCTCCCCCAGTACACGCTACTCTACGGTCCTCCAGACAAACAGGTAAGTACACTGTGAGCATGTTATATGGGCAATGCCTGTGTGGAGTGGTGTGGATGAAAGATGGGGGGGTGAGAATGAGGCGTGCATGAAACGACGGTGAGTGCATGTGCGTCATGGCAAGGGTAAGGATGCGGGCCAATGACTGTGATGGTGCAGATGGTAATTACTGCTCTTTTTCCCCTGTACAATTCCTGTAGGTCAGCGCCCACCAGAAGAAGGACATTTGGCGTGCCATCGCCGAGGAAGTCCAGACCCTGGGGGTCTACCACAGACGGAGCACCCACTGCCGTAAAAGATGGGAGCACATTCTCCGCTGGAGCAAGAAGACAGCGGAGGCCCAGCTGGGGATGGCCTCCCAACTTGGGAGGGGTGCCCGTCGCACCATGACCCCCCTGATGTTCAGGATCCTGGCGGTGGCGTACCCGGAGTTGGATGGGCTATTGAGGGCATCGCAGCAGACACAAGGGGGTGAGTACACTCTCATTCTGCTGATTCAGCACGTATTGTAGGTGTCTGGGTGGGGGAGGTGGGCTGTGGATTCCCCTAGGCCAGGGCGAGTTTAGTAGGCAAGGACCCTTCTTGAGGCAGGCCCTGTGGCACCCCACCCCACCTGTGTACAGTACCAACTACACCTAGTCAGGCTCCTGTGACATCCATGTGTGCAGAAATCGGGCATAGCCTTGTAACCCATGTCCCTGGGATTGAATAGTTGACTCCAAGTGTGCGGCGTAGTGCATGGGGCTTCTGTGTCTGTCGTGTCCGCCAAAGGTAGCGGTATTGCAAGCACTCAAGATGTCTTTCTTCTGTCTCCTCCCCCCCCTTTTTGTGGTCTCCCTGTTCTTGTGTGAACTAGCATCATCAGGCGGAGGAGCAGTGGCACCAGAGCAGGAGGAAGCTGCATCCCACATGACCCTGGAGGGCGACACCACGGAGTCTGAATTCACCAGTGGGACGGAGGGTGAGGGGAGCTCCACGGCAGGGACAGGAGCTGACACCAGCGATATGGACTCCTCCTCTGATGGGAGCTCCCTTGCGGTGGCGGGCCCATCTGTGCCCCCCGCATCTACAGGTACAGCCGCCACCCCCTACCAGGACCGCCCTCCCAGCAGCCCCTCAGCGTTTGCCCTGTGCCCGCTCACCCAGGAGGGTGGGCATCACCTTTGCCCCAGGCACCTCAGCCCCTGCCCCAGTCACCCCTGCTGCCCTCAGTGAGGAGGCCATTGACCTCCTCAGGTCCCTCACTGTTGGGCAGTCTACCATTTTGAATGCCATCCAGGGTGTAGAGAGGCAGTTGCAACAAACCAATGCATACCTGGAGGGCATTCACTCTGGTCAGGCAGCCCTTCAGCAAGCTTTTCAGACTCTGGCCTCAGCACTGATGGCAGCCATTGTCCCTGTCTCTAACTTCCCCCCTCCAACTTCCTCCACCCAGACCCACACCCCTGTACCTCAGCGTACCCCAAGCACACCATCAGACCAGCATGCACACACCTTAACACACAAGGGAACCTCTGGCAAACATAAGCACCACACATCCCACAGGCACTCACGCAAGCATCACACACATGCAGACACACCAACACCCACCTCCTCCACTGTGTCCCCTCCTCCCTCCCTGTCTCGTCTCCACTCACACCTGCATGCACTTCATCCTCAGCCACTACGTCCATCACAAGCACACCCACCACCACACCCCGCTCACGTGCAGTCACCACCACCACTACCATTCACACGTCCCCTGTGTCCTCTCCCAGTATGTCTGTGAGGCCACCTCCCAAGGTACACAAACGCAGCCACACACCCACCCAACAGCCATCCACCTCATGACAGCCTCCAGCCCATGCACCTTCACCCAGAAAACGTACACCTCCTACAACCACTACCTCTTCCTCCACTCCCAAGCCCCCTCCATCTACCCGTCCCAGTGTTCCCAAGAAACTTTTCCTGGCCAACCTTGACCTCTTTCCCTCACTTCCCCCACCCCTTCAGTCTCCTAGGGCCTGACTCTCCAGGTCCCAACCTAGCACCTCAGCCACAACATCAGCGGGACCAGTGGTGCCAGTTGTCACCGGCTTCTGGAGTGCACCAGGCAGCAGGGCAGCCAGTGTGGCAATGAGCCAGAGCACGGACAGTCCCCCACCTGTCAAGCATAAAAAGTTGGCCAGTGCCCAGCGGGAGAGGGGAAAGAAATCAGCCACCAAAGCGGCTCCCAGGGGTACAGTTGGGAGTGTGGAGACAGCTGTGACACCATCCAAGGTGGGGTAGGGGCACAGTAAAACCGGCAAGTCTGGGAAGATCAGCTTGGCGGACAAGACCGCCACCAGCCCCGCTGCCCAGGACAAGACCGCCACCAGCAGCCCCGCTGCGCAGGACAAGACTGCCACCAGCAGCCCCGCTGCCCAGGACAAGACGCCAGCAGCCCCGCTGCCCAGGACAAGACCGCCACCAGCAGCCCCGCTGCCCAGGACAAGACCGCCACCAGCCCCGCTGCCCAGGACAAGACCGCCAGCAGCAGCCCCGCTGCCCAGGACAAGATCGCCATCACCACCGCAGGACAGTGAGCGCCAATGATTACAACGCTACTGAGGCTGCCACTCTGGGCACCCAGCCCCCTCCAGAACCAGTGGAGAGTTACACCCCCTACCTCTGTCCTTGGTAGGATTAGGCACTCTGGGCACCAAACCCCCTCCAGAACCAGTGGAGACTGTTATCTACTTGAGAGACTGTGGCTTTGCACTCCCCTGGATGCAGCAATGGGCAACCCACCCACTGTAGAGACTTGAGAGACTGTGGCTTTGCACTCCCCAGGATTGAACAGTGGGCAACCCACCCACTGTAGAGACTTGCAAGACTCTGGCTTTGCACTCCCCAAGATTGAACAGTGGGCATGGAACCCCCTCGTGGATCTGGCGTTGTGCACTCATCCGGCTGAGGTGCCCCCCCCCCTTCCCTTCCCCCTGAGGTGCCTGTTTTATTTCTATCTGATGCCCCAGCAGTGTTCTCTCTGTCTTATTCGGGTATTGAGTGTGGGCCTCGCCCATGCCTTTTGGGCCCAGTGGTCCACGGACTATGATGGTGGAATCCCTTGGACTTGTGTTCTTGGTGTATATAATTGTTTATACTGTAAATGTATATATATGTAAATATTTTTGATTTATGTACTTGTATATATAACAATAATTCGACTCATTTCCTTTTGGCCTTGTATTCTTCCCTCCCCCCTCCCCTGTGTCGTAGGTGCAGTACTCACCGTGGTCTTCTCGCCGGCGTTCGTGCTCCTAGTCGAGGAGCAGGAAGATAAAGGCTGGGAGTATCTGAAGTTCCAGTTCCATGGCGTCCTGGTTCCTCGTGTGGTGTGTAGAGGTGAGCGTTTTCCCTTCCAAGTCCTGTTTCTGACGTGTTTTTGTTCGTGGGGAATCCGCCCCGGAAAAGGTGGTGGATTGGACTGTTGTAATTCTGTGGGCGGTACATTGTCCACTGCCTGTGTGTTGGCGGTTACCGCCTCAGTGTTTGTTTGTACCGCCGTGGCGGTCGGAGTGTTAAAGTGGCTGTCTATGTTGGCAGTTTCCGCCACGGTCCTAATTCCATTTTTTTTTTTACCGCCGGCCTGTTGGTGGTTTTACTGCCGCTTTAACACCAACCGCCAGGGTTGTAATGACCACCTTAATCTTCCTGTGCCTACAAACAAACAAAAACAAACATTGGTAAATGCATTAGGTTTCACATATGGGAATAATTATAAGTTAAGAGGTGCAGGAGCTGGTTATGAGTGCAGGAACAATTGTGTGAGTGCTCTCTGTGCGGGGTGAGTGGTGCATGAATGAAGGTTCATAAGTGTCTCAGTGCATGGTGAAAGTGCCTCAATGCATGATGATTGATGTGTGTTCAGTACAGAATGAAAAGTGTGTGAGTATACAGGGTGAGAGATTCTATCCTGTACAAGTTGCCGTCATGAGCAAAATAGCTGTGAGTGTTTGCATATGGATGTGTTTTGTAAATAACAACCAAAGCGTAAGCGCTGAATAAAACAGACAGACTGTATAAAATTTGTCTTCTCTGTCTTTAATTGAAGCAGGACTTTCCTTCACTAATGACTAAGAGAATCTGCAGTTCGGCAGGTGTTGAAATTTGAATGCGGATGACACTGGAAAACTGCTGGTAACTTGACATGGCCGACATTAGAATTCACTGTACTAAACATGGTGCGCTAATTTAATGGTAGGAAGTAATCTATGAGAAGAGTAAAACACACAACACTCTCACATCCAAATCTCACATATGAATTAATCCAATGTCAATACATATTCTAAACAGAAAAATAATTTTATTAATATACACTAAGAAATCTTAAAAAATAACATCTACACATATGTAAAGAAACAATTCCCCCACATACCAAAACCTGAAACTCAATCATCTGAATTACAATAGAGAACAAGAACAAATTCAACTGCAACACAGAGAGACAGACATATAAGACAGAGACAAAAAAGGAAATAAAAATTAGAAACACCGGATAAACAAATTAATGATAGCAATATAAGCAAACAACTACAGACAATAATCTTTATATGCCATGCTCATAATAATAGATGTATTATGGCACCGAATCTGAATACAATCCAATTTAAATAAACAACAGTTTTTCATATAATGACTTTTCAATACATAGAAAAGCTAATGGTCACAAAATATATTTACACAGAATAAAGAGTAAGCAGAAAGATTATACAAAAATAACGAAAAATAAATATTTTGTCCAGTTTCAACTTTGTATATTTGTCATAATCTCAAAATTCACGAACATAATCCTCAATTTTCATCCGAGCCACACGTTCAAAATTCATCAAGATTATCCTTAATATCAAGGCCTAGAGCTCATTACAGCCAGAATCTTGGAATTCATCAAGGTCATCCTTTATTATCCTCAAAGCCGACGCGCGTTTCGGTGGACAAACAAAATCTGAAGTTTGGAAATACAAGCGCCACCTTCATCAGGGCATAGTGGAAGGATGATGTAAACTGATACACCGTGTCGCAGTAATATATCTCACAATGCCAACCACTGGCAACAAACTCCAAAAATCAATTACAGGGGTAGGAGGAACTAGTTGACTCTTCAGAAGTAATCACTGCATAGATTGCCAGCTCGTCTGGACACCGCTTTTATAATCTAAACTGGATGTCTCACTTTAGGAAGTAATCTATGCACAAAGCATTGATTCTCAGTGTAAAATTAGATAGTTGCTAAACTGCAGACGGCGTAATTAGGGAAGCTGTACTACAGTGTGTTAGCTTTCACTTCCAGACACTCACCCATAATGCATGGTGTGCAGCTTGCGGTCTCGCAGCTGGGCAGCCCCAGCCCATGAATAGCAACACCTTCGCCTGACTCGAGTGAAATACTTGCTCATCCTAAACTTTGCAGCGGGTGCTTGTGGGCGAGTTTGTTGCCCAAGTTCATAGTGTCCTTTCTGCAATGCTAGCTACTGAGAGGTGTAAACAAATCAAGTCTCCAATCTAACAACAGCTGTACTCCAGGAGCTGGGACGTACTTTCCTACCCACACACTTGCAAGTTTAGGTACAAATCAACCGACAGCAGGCTGGAATTTCGCGCCAAACACCATAAACATAGAGGGCAGACCATCATGTCAAACGTAAAAAGCCTGGTAATCTAATAAACTGCAGAACTACGACCATCTTGGAATGGTGCCACTTCTTGTAAGCTCAAATCGTTATAAATTGAAAAAGGCACGGGTGTTTGGAAAGTACTCATAATGGGTCTGTCTTGCTAATAAATATCATTGATAGTAACCAAAATATAATATAAATTAAACTAAGTGGAAAATGTTTGGGGTTGTGTGAATGGCAAAACATGCATTCTATATGTATACTACATGTGCAGCCTCCCAAAAACATTGGGGCTATATAAGCATTTTCAAAACCCACTTAACCTAAACGTTTCTAGATCGGTGATGTGGTCTTGCATAGAGGGCGAGTTGAAAGTCAGCTAGTTGAGTATTATGGTGACAGTCCGTTTTACATCAGAGTCATCAGTATTTGCCTGGACCTGGCATGGCAGCAGCA
This sequence comes from Pleurodeles waltl, assembly GCF_031143425.1. Classification (NCBI taxonomy): domain Eukaryota; kingdom Metazoa; phylum Chordata; class Amphibia; order Caudata; family Salamandridae; genus Pleurodeles; species Pleurodeles waltl. The sequence continues at coordinate 251,714,365 of NC_090436.1, forward strand.
CAAAATTCTTAGTCTATTTTGGTGTTATTTATCTTTTAATAGGAAGTGTCATCATGCCGTAGAGCCGGTGGTGGTGGTGATTGTTGTGCTGCTGCTGCATTGCCTCAGTGGAGGACTGACACACTTGCTCATAACAAATAAGTCCAACCCCAAAGCGGATGAACACCATACTTGTGTGATGGGCCACTGATAAGAGAAACACACAGAGGAACAACAGCAAATAATATTCTACAGCCAATAGAAACAGGAAAGAAAGTGGCAAGCACACAAACCAATAAAAAGCTTGGGTAGGATGAAAGCCCCTTTTAAGCTTTATATTAAATACTATAGATTTCACAAGCACAGCGCCAGCACTGTGCAGGCGAAACCTAACAAGCACACCACCAGCGCTGTGCAGGCAAAACTTAAAAATTAATCTGTCTTTCAGTAATGTAACTGGTGCTCTTGTTACTGCTCCAGTTGAGTTTGCGCTAGATAAAATTGAAAAAAGGGTTATAGTGCATTCCATTATTTAAATCAATGTCCAGACTTAGGCCTTCATTACAACCCTGGCGGTAGCTGATAAAGTGGCAGTAATACCGCCAACAGGCTGGGGGTAACAACCGCCAAATTATGACCATGGCAGAAAGATCTCAGATAGACATCCACTTTACCACACCGACCGCCAGGGCGGAAACAACATCCACTACGGCGGTAGCTGGCTACAGCCAGGCGGAAGTCAATGTTCCACCCATTATATTATGATCCCTGAAACCACCACCTTTTCCGGGGCGGTACCAATGACATCAAAAGCCTGGCAGAAAGAGAGCTCAGAAGGGAAAGGACTCACCATTGGAGACACAGGGAAGAACCACAACGCCATGGAGCCCAAGCTGCAAATATTTCCCATGATATTTTACGTTCTACTCCACCAGGAACACCAACGACTGCGAAGACGACCACAGTGAGTATAGCCGCCTAGCACACAAGGGAGGGGGAGAGGGAAAAGACAGTGACACACACACACAACACTCCCCCACCCACCCTCAGCACCGTACACACAGTCAGATGCAGTAAGACAACATATTTACCCCGTACCGCCAGGAATAATGCAAGGACAACATGAATAGATGAAAGTGTAATAATATAATTACAGTGAAAAGACGAACATTAAATCCAAAAGTATATACATATGTACAGTTCAAGGGGCACTGTCCAGTCTTCAATGTGCATGGGCCACAGGGCCACATGACAAAGTCCAAGGCCTCACCTGCCTCCTGCACCAACACGGAGAGAACACTGCAGGGGTATCATTTGGAAAATAGACAAGCACCTCAGGGGGACGGGGAACGGGAGGCGCCCCAACCATCAGATGGAAAAAATCCACTGATACTGGAGGGGTAATATTCCCTGTGCTTGGTCCTGGGGAGTGCAAGGCCACAGTCTCTCAAGTGGGTGACTTGCCCAAATGCTCCAGAGGAGGCAACATGTCCTGTGCTTGGTCCTGGGGAGTGGAAGGCCACAGTCTCAAGTGAGTGACTTGCCCACATGCTCTGGAGGGGGCCACATGCCCTGTGCTTGGTCCTGGGGAGTGCAAGGCCACAGTCTCTCAAGTGGGTGACTTGCCCACATGCTCTATAGGGGGCAACATGCCCTGTGCCTGGTCATGGGGCATGCAAGACCACAGTCTCTCAAGTGGGTGATTGGCCCACTGGTTCTGGAGGGGGCATCGTGCCCTGTGCTTGGTCATGGGGCGTGCAAGGCCACAGTCTCTCAAGTGGGTGACTTGCCCACTGGTTCTGGAGGGGGCATCGTGCCCTGTGCTTCTGATCCTGGGGAGGCTGGGGTGAGTGGGCGACTTGCCCACTGGTTCTGGAGGGTGCATCGTTCCCTGTGCTTCCTGATGCTGGGGAGGATGGGGTGAGTGGGTGGCATACCCACTGGTTCTGGAGGGGGTATCGTGCCCTGTGCTTCAGATCCTGGGGAGGCTGGAGTGAGTGGGTGACTTGCCCATTGGTTCTGGAGGAGGCATTGTGCCCTGTGCCACTGATCCTGGGGAGTGCAAGGTCACAGTCTCTCAGGTGAGTATCATACCCACAGGATTTGCCGGGGGCAAGCCGCACAACAGCCCATGGAGGCAGGACTACAGACCGTCCGCCGGCGGTGATGGCTGCTCAGTGGTGGTAGTGGTGTTGCTGCAGCCGCTGGTGGAGCGAGGCTCCAGCCCATCCCCTGTAGTCTCGGACGGCTGCCCACTGCTGGTGGCGGTGGTGCTGCTGCTGCGGCTGGTGTTGGATGTGGGGGGAAGCTCCTGCCCATCCCCTGCAGCCTCGGACGGCTGCCCACTGCTGGTGTCGGTGGTGCTGCGGCTGGTGGGGGTTGTGGGGGGAAGCTCATGCCCATCTCCTGCAGCCTCGGATGGCTGCCAACTGCTGCTGGTGGGGCTGCTGCTGGTGGCAGTTGTTGGGGGAAGCTCCTGCCCATCCCCTGCAGCCTTGGACGGCTGCCCACTGCTGGTGGTGGTGGTGCTGCTGCTGGTGGCGGTTGTGGGTGGGGGAAGCTCCTGCCCATCCTCTGCAGCCTCGGATGGCTGCACAATCATGGTTGGTGGTGGGGGCTCCAACTGAGTCCCAGCGCCAGGCCCATTGTCCTTCCTGCCTGCTGGTGCAGGCCCCTTGCCCTTCCTGGCAGCAGCTGAGGATTGCTCCTTGCTCTTCTTTGCAGCACTTAGGGCAGGCTCCTTGCCCTTCCTGGCAGCAGCTGGGGATGGCACCTTGCTCTTCCTGGCAGCAGCTGTGGCAGGCTCCTTGCCCTTCCTGTCAGCAGCTGGGAATGGCACCTTGCCCTTCTTTGCAGCACTTGGGGCAGGCTCATTGCCCTGCTGGGCAGCACTTGGGGGTGGCACCCCTTCCTTGAGGCTGCCTGGTGCCCTGGATCCTTTACCACTATGGGTGGGTGTGGACACTGCTGTGCCCGTGGCCTGTGTGACTGAGGTGCTTGCCTGGGTTTTTGCCACCCTGGCCAGACGTGAAGGACTGGGGGGAGGGGGAGGGAAGAGGTCAATGGTGAAGAGAAAAAGCTTCTTAGGGACACTAGGGCGGGAAGAGGAAGAAGGTTTGGGAGTGGAGGAAGAGGGAGTGGTTGTAGGAAGTGTTTGTCTGCTGTGTTTGGGTGCAGGTGCATGGGCTGGATGCTGTTGTGAGGTGGATGGCTGTTGGGTGTCTGAGTACTTGCGTTTGGGAGGAGGAGGGGCAGACACAGTGGGAGAGGACACAGGGGACGTTTGCATGGCTGTTGTGGAGGTGTCTGCCAGTGAGGTATGTGATCTGCTAGGTGTGGCGGTGATGCTGGTAGTGGATGATGGTGTAGTGCATGCAGGTGTGAGTGTAGACCGAACTGGGAGGAAGGTGCAGGAGGAGGAGAGGGACACAGTGGAGGCAGTGGATGTTGGTATATCTGCATCTGGATGGTGTTTGTGTGAGTGCCTGTGGGATGATGTGTGGTATTTTTGTTTGCCATGTCCACTCTTGTGTGTTGTCCTGTGTGCATGCTCGTCTGCCTGTGTGCTTGGGATAGGTTGGGGTTGAGGGGAATAGGATTGGGAAGAAGAAGTTGGAGGGGGTAGGGGGGAAACAGAGAGGAGGCCAGAGCCTGGATTGATCTTTGATTGGCTGCCAAGCCAGTGTGAATGCCCTCCAGGAATGCATTTGTTTGTTGCATTTGGGCTGCCAGCCTCTGGATGGTATTCACAATGGTTGACTGCCCTACAGAGTTGGATCTCAGGAGGTCAATAGCCTCCTCACTCAGGGCATCAGGGCTAACTGGGGCAGGGCCTGAGGTGCATGGGTTGAAGGAGATGCCCACCCTCCTGGGTGAGCGGGCACGGGCAACTTGATGAGGGGCTGCTGGGAGGGTGGTGCTGGTATGAGGAGTGGCGGAAGTATCTGTTGCTGGGGTGGTCACAGAAGTGTCCACCACCACCAGGGAGCTTCCATTGGAGGAGGTATCTGTGTCCGAACTGTCCCCTCCTGTCTCTGCTGTTGTGTTCCCCTCGCCCTCCATCCCGTTGGTGCCCTCAGCGTCAGTGGACTCTGACTCCTGTGTCCTGTGGGATGCAGCACCCTCTGTCGCCGGTGCATCTGCTTCTCCGCCGATAATGCTAATGCACATAAGGACAGGATGACAAAACAAAAAGGGGGGTGGAAGAGACAAAGGATACACATGGTCAATGGCTGCACCAACACCACAGTTGGCGTACATACCACACTCACACTCAGGGAACAGGCCTACGTACTATGCAATTCACTACCAGTACCTATGATAGCCACCAGGGCATGGGGAGGGACACATTCCGCCAATTGGAACATACCTGGGACCCACACAGCCCTGCCCAGTAGAGGATGCCTAAAAACTGGGTAGGAGAAATATCATTTCAGAACTCTGCCCAACATGGGACCTACTCTGTAATGTCAGGCCTGGCGTAGGGGCACCCACTGACACGCAACCCCCACCGGGATACCACCCTTCAAGGTGTAAGTTGTAATGACGGGCACTGTACTCACCCCCTTGTGGCTGCTGTGATGCCCTCAAGCACCCATCCAGCTCAGGATAGACCACCGCCAGTATGCGGGCCATCAGGGGGATCAGGATCGACGGGCACCCCTTCCTCGTTGGGTGGCCATCCCCAGCTGGGCCTCCATAGTCTTCCATGCCCAGCGACTCAGGTTCTCCCACTGTTTCCGACAATGGGTGCTCTGCCTGCCGTAGATCCCCAGGGCCCGCTCGCCCTTGGCGTTGGCACAACTTATACCCTTCTTTTGATGTGCTCTGACCTGCAAAGAAATACACACAGGGAACGTTTTAGTCACACCGTCGTGCCTGTTACACTTATGGCCCACCATACCCGTTCACATCGCCATTTGCACACAAAGGACCCAGCCCACAAGCTGTACGCCGCCCAGGGGACATCCACCAACCCCCCCCTACACGAGCCCTTCACACACTCCAGTCCAGTGCATTCATGCCCCATGCATTGTGCTCACAGTGTACTCATCTGTTGGTCTGGAGGCCCATACAGCAGTCCGTACTGGGGTAGGAGACCCCATCCACCAGTCTCTCCAACTCCTCCAAGGTGAAGGCAGGGGCCCTTTCCCCAGTCACACGCGCCATGGTAGGTCCCAGACACAGGTCACAGCAGCACATGCAGTGTAGGTCCTCTCCTGTTGAAAGTCAGGTAGCAAGTGAGAGAACAGATAGAAAATGGCGGTGATGTCTGCGGCGGTGCGTACCGTCACCGCCGGCGTACATAGCCATTGGCCACTGTACCCCATAGGGCCCAATTTTATCCAAAGAGGAGTTGCACAGCAGATCCTGACCACCTCCCACAACGGCGCACAATGTCAGCAGAATTACCTCACTTCCACCTGTCCCTCCACACAGGACAGGCGGATGCCATTTCGAGTGGGGAGGGGCAGGCCCTGGATTATAACTGCCTCAGACTTCACAATTGGACATACAGGACAAATGCCACTTATACATTTAAAATTGATCATCATGCATTGTACTGTTGTGGCTCGAATGTTCAGTTTGTGACCGGCTCCTCACTCCTTTGTCCCTTAGACTGCAACCGCTGCTGATGAATAGGAGATGGAGACATACCCCTGTGTACAGACCCCTGGTGGGCTTGGCAACAATGGAGGACAGGCACATTATCCTCACCTACAGACTTGACATGGCCACAATAACGGATCTGTGTGCCCAACTGGAGCCTGACCTGATATCTGCTATCCGTCACCCCACTGAGATTCCCCCTCTTGAGCAAGTTCTATCAGTGCTCCATTTCTTGGCAACTGGTTCTTTCCAAGTGACAGTGGGCTTGGCAGCAGGAATGTCACAGCCAGTTTTCTCAATAGTGCTAACCAGAGTGTTGTCTGCCGTGATTAAACACATGTGCTGCTACATTGTTTTCCCCCAAGTGGATGATTTGGCCACAGTGAAGGCTGACTTCTATGCAATGGGACATATCCACAACTTAATTGGGGCAATTGATGAAACACATAATGCATTTGTCCCCCACCGGCAAAATGAACAGGTGTTCCGAAATCGAAAAAGTTATAATTCCATGAATGTCCAGATGGTGTGCCTGGTGGACCTGTACATCTCCCATGTCAACGCTAAGTATCCTGGGTCTGTGCATGATGCCTTTATCCTGAGGAATAGCAGCATCCCTAATGAGATGGCCCAACTACAGGGGCACAGGGTGTGGCTAATAGATGAGCCCTGGTTCCAACCGAGTAGATGTTGGTGCATGGGTACGGTGTAGGCCATATTGGATACTGTGTGGCTAAATGTTGTCCCTCCATATTTGCAGGTGACTCTGGTTACCCCAACCTATCATGGCTACTGACCCCTGTGAGGAATCCCAGGACAAGGGCAGAAGAGCGTTATAATGAGGCACATGAGCATACAAGAAGGACTATAGAACGTACCTTTGGCCTCCTGATGGCCAGGTTTCGGTGCCTCCATCTACTACCCAAGGAAGTCTACCAGATCATCGTGGCATGCTGTTTGTTGCGCAACCTTGCCTTGAGATGCCATGTGCCTTTTCTGCAGGAGGCGGAGGCTGGAGGTGGCCTTGTGGCAGCACTGGACCTTGTGGGCAGTGAGGATGAGGAGGCAGAGGCTGAAGATGAGGACAACAGAACTGTAATGATCAGACAATACTTCCAATGACAAACAGGTAGGACAGTGTTACTTCACATTTCATTGTCATTATTTAGATTATCTTTGTCACTGGCATGCTGTTATTTCCTACTTCTATGCCCACTCACTGTACCCTTTGGTAACTCATTTTGCAGATGTTGGTGCCCCACTATCGCTCCTGGTGTGATCACTGCAGCCAACTACAGGTCTTTCCAATGTGAACATTATTGTACATTTGAAATGCAATGTTTGAATCTGGCTAAACAAATACATACGTAAATCATTTGACATACTCCATACTTGTATTTTTTCAAAGGGTGTTTATTTAAGTGCTACGGAGTAGGGGAGCAAGTGCATTGGACTGGGGTGATGATGGAGGAAAGTCCAGGGTATTGTTCCAGTCTATTTGTAGCACAGATGTATAGTCCAAGGGAACAAAGGAAGGGGAGCAATGGCAGTTCAAGATGGACAGTGTGACAGAGTGGGACACAATGGTGACAATCAGGAGAGTCTCATTTCCTGGCAGGGGTCTTGGCAATAGTGTTTGGCTTCTGCCTGGATCGCAGGGAACGTTTGTGGAGTGGTTCTCCTTCTGTGGGGGAGGGGTGCTGGTGGACTGTTGGGCCTGTGGAGGGGCCTCCTGTCCACTAGCAGCAGCGGAGGTGGAAATCAGTTCAGATGTCTGACTAGTGGCAGGGGCCAGCTATTGTGAGACTGCCTCCCTCATAATGTTGGCCATGTCTGCCAGCATCCCTGCAATGGAGACCAGGTGGTGTTAATGGCCTGCAAGTCCTCCTTGATCCCCTGGTACTGTCCCTCCTGCAGCCGCCTGTTCTCCTGCACGTTGGCCAGGATCGGGCCCAGTGTATCCTGGGAATGTTGGTATGCTCCCAGGATCTCGGTGAGTGTCTCCTGGAGAGTTGGTTCCCTGGGCCCGTCCTCCACCTGGCAAACAGGGTAAATGTACACTGACCCCAGGAGTGTGAAATAGGTGTGTTTTAGGTGCAAATTATGGGTTTGAAATAAATCTGCTTCACCATACGCAATATCTGTGAAAATTCACGAGTATTCACAAATTTTCGCACATTATTCACAAAATATTTGCGAATATGAAAAAATTGGAGAGAGAACCCACAGATTGATTTATACACTAATTCAGTTGTTTCCAACCTTTTGACTCTGAGGACCCCCACTGAATCAATACTGTAAGCCGGGACCCTCACCAAGCAATTTCTTACTATTTAAATTTTAAACATTAAAACAGTAATTCACAAAAAATACACAAACAAGTTCAAACCAAACAAATACTCAAATTACTCAAAGTATTTTATATTGAGAGTATATGCTAAAATTGAAAAACTTTAACTGGAAGGTTGGTGCTGCATCTCAGCAACTAACTTTTCAGTGTTTGGGTTTATTTAGGAAAACTGAATCCTCGGGTCAGAGTCTAAATTTCCAGAGTGATTTTTGTTTTTATTTTTTAATTACATAAGATCTGAGAAAACTTTTTTATAATATGTGTTAGGGAAAGGAAGTAAAATCATAAGGGCCTCTTATCTCTCCATAGCCTCTCTGTCACATGTATTTAATGTGTTTTGTAATACCAGTGTAGCTTGTCCCCTTGCAGGAGACTACAAGGTGTAGAATTCACATGCCATTCGTACTGGTAGGCATTTTTTAAGAGTGCTTGGTCTGGAGAAGCACAAACCCAGGATTCAGAACATAACACAGTGGCTAGCGTTGACTTTAAAAATAATCCTATGTAAGCAAACCTTTTTTTGCAGCATAAGGATACTGAAAGACTGGGGAAAACATAACTTTCTAATTTGTTCCTTGCAGATCTTTGTTGGCAGTTCATAGCTCAGTGTGCTAAATTACGATTGTAACTTATGAATTGCACAGTACCAAAAGAATCTGCATGACAAAAGCAGTAACCCACTGTGCTATGCAGATAAAATACTTTTCTTTGCATGACACACGTTCTTTGCAGCGGGCATATTAACCATGTACGCTACCTTAGATGAGTCAAAACTGTCACTAGAAAAAACTCCCATCTCTCTCCAGCAGGTACATTAATCACTAGAATTATCTTTATGCTTTTATTTTTGTCGGAAAGCCTACAAGATACTTTGCAGTGCTTTTATAGATGCTGCACAAATAAATTAACAAAGATAAAAACACATGTGTTCCTGTAGAGGCCCCAGCTGGAGAAGTGCCTTCCTGCTGACCCAGTCCTGCGGACCCCCTGGGAATGTGTCACGGACCCTGGGGGTCCGTGGACCACAGGTTGGGAACTGATGTACTAATTAATTCACTTATAAATGCACTCAGAGACTCATGCACCCACTCACAGACCCACTCAGTCACTATTGCACCCACTCACAGAGCCAGTGAGACACTAATGCACCCACACACCCCCACTGAGACACTCATACATCCACTCTCAGACCCTCATGCACCCACTCACGAATCCACTCAGACCATCATGCACCCACTCACAGGCCCACTCAGACACTGTCGCACCCACTCAGACCCTCACACACCCATTCACAGACCCACACAGACAGTGAAACATCCACTCACAGACCCATTCGGACAGTGATGCGCCCACTCACAGACCCAATCAGACCCTCAAGCACTCACTCACAAATACACTCAGACCCTCATCCACCCACTCACAGACCCATCCAGACCCTCATGCACCCACTCAGACAATGATGTACCCACTTGCAGACCCAGTGAGACACTGATGCACTCACACACAGATCCACTGAGACATTTATGCACCCACTCACAGACCACCCAGAGCCTCATGCACCCACTCACAGACCCACTCAGACACTGACACACCCACTAAGACCCTGATGCACGCACTCACACACCCGGACAGAGACTCTCACAGCCACTCCCACCCCAGATACTCCGTCTTACACCTATTCTCACAACCAGAGAGACACGCTGCGGCCAACTCCCTTCGGCCATGTGCGGCGGTGGTTGGATTAACGAGTAGTAGTGAAAATTACTATACGTTAAAAAAAACATAGAAATTCACTGAAAAAAACTAAGGTTACAGGGCTGTTATAGTTAGGAATAGAATTTTAAAAAACATAGAAATTCACAAAAAAAAAAAAACAAAGGTTACAGTTAGGTCCTGAACTTACTTCCACAAAACCTGAGAAATTCAGCAGTTATAGTTACCTTAGCTAACTATAACTTGTGCCCCTTTAATGCACTGCTTATGACATCACATATTACATCACTCATGATATAGTCAATGACATCATTCATGACATCACAGGAGACATCTCAAATTACATTACTGATGGCGTCATCTGCAGAACCACTCACACACCCAATCATACTCTTACACAAACTCACATAGATCAGCACACATACAAATAATAAAAAACTCATTGACAGAGCAATACAACTACTGACTTACACAACACTAAGAAACCCACTCACTCATACATACATAACTATGCTATTTCCATCTCATACAACCATTCAAACACCCACTCACAGCCCTATACACTACTGATACACCCACTCACTCATCCATACATAAATACACAAATCTACTATAAAATACAGATAACCACAAATACATCCACTCACTCACACATACAACAGAAACATTGTAGTCACCCATGCAGAGAGTTACACAACCACTTACCCACCAATACAAAGACTTACACACCCAATCAATTACCCGTACAACAACTCCTACTCCCAGTCACCAATACATACAGGCACTCACTCCCCTGCATACTCACTCATACAGCCACTCCCACTTTTTACGAATAAATTTACTCACACATCCACTCACTCTTACAATGATTCACTGATACAGCTCTCACGTATGGGAACAGCAACTCAAAGATAAAATCAGTCATTGATACACTCTCTAAATCACCCACTAACTAACAAATAAAGATGCTATTATGGCTACTCAGTCCCCAATTAAACCTTTCACACACATACATAAATACCAATACAGCGACTAACAGATTCTCTGTCTTACATGTTCACCTTCTCACACATATAGGTACTGTTCCACACAAGAAGTAACAGAACCACATACCTGAGGATACAGCCATTCTCATCCATGTTCTTAATAACAGAGAGACTTACACGTTATCACAATTGCTGAAACATACAGGCAGTACTCTATACAAACGCTCACACACCCATTCTCTCACCTATACAGCTACTCAGACACCCTCTGACTGTACCAATACAGACTATCACACAACCACTTCCTTGTATATACACCTAGTAACACATCCACGTATGGTTTCATACATAAACTAACTCAACCACTAACTCACCAGTACTAGTACTCACACCTTCAGTCATGCAGTCATATAATCACTGGATGACATCATCAGTGAAGTCTTCAGTGATGTCTCTGCAACGCATTCTTTTACCACGCAAGTCATTGCAACGACTTGCCTTGGGGAAAGCGCTGGACTTTGGAATAGTATAGTTTGCTACTCCAACTCCAGTCAGTGCCACAGTAGTGAAAGTACATCAGTCCAACAACACTTTCCCTAAGGCAAGTTGTTGTAATGAATTAAGTGGTAAAGGAATGCGTTGTAAAGACGCATTTGTGGTTCAAGCCGTGTTGTAAAGGCACAACGTTACTCGAGACGCATTGTTAAGGCTGTTTCACCGTCAGCATGCATCTTACCCTTTCTTCACAAGTTACACAACAACCAGCCATCCTTACGAAATGCACACAGTGGTTTTTACTTGTCAACTCAGACCTATAGTCATATTATTATTTTCTGATACTGCTGCCTGTTATACCCTTTGTGCAGTGGTCCAGTTGGGCGGGATCGGAGGGGCAGGACGTGCCCATGCCTTTTTAATTTATGAAAAAAAGTTCCTATACTTTTTATGAAAAGTTTAACATCCCAGGACAGTAAATTCCGAGGGAAGAGCAGGCAGTTTAACAATGAACAGGCCTTCTTGCCAGGGTGCCTGCTTGCCTGAAAGAAATGCAAATGTTCACAACTGGTTAATCTGCAAATGTAAAGGGGGCTTGGGAGCTGGTACTGGTTTCGTTGTTCGAAGGAGTCACATGAAGCTTTGTGATGACAGGTTTATTCTTATTGAATGGAAGTGCAATTGGTCACTAGCTGAGCCTCTACCCGCTACCTTAACCTGCCCCGACACCGTTTTCTGTTATTCTTCTGATTATCCTAAATGCCATACCTATTACAAAAATAATCTTGTACAAATGACATTTCTCCACTCTGGCTACACTGAAAGTCTCTCAGAATGAATCAGCTCACTTTAAGACTGAAAACTGTAGAGTTGCATTGGAAGTTAAAACAAAATGTTACCAGGATCATGTCGGGAGCAGCGGATGGGCACTAATTAAGTTGAAATCAACTCGTGCTTGATCCTTGCTCTACACAGAGGAACGGAAATGATGCCAGGACTGCCCTGACGAATTACGAGGCTGTAAAGAAGAGTGCCACGCAAACCAACAAATGGTGAACAGCAGGCATGCTCCAAGCTCTTTACTGAAAACAGCAGCGTCTCGCAAGCGCATGCTCTCCACATCAAAAGATGATGTGGTTTGACCCACTGCCCCATGCTGTTTACTGCAGTGGGTGGAAATAAAATTGGAACAATGTCTGAACAGACCAATGGATGACAGGGCTGACTAAAAGTCCTTTTGTCAATGTTATGTATAGATTTATTTTTCATTACAATTTTCATTTTGAAAAACAAAAGGTCTTGCTGGGCGACAGACCTAAAATTTCAGGAAGCTGTGTAAAATAGCTATTCTCTAGCGATATAAACTTGTTCCGTTCTCTTATATTTCAGAGGACAGGGAAATGCACAAAGCGACCATTTACAACCATTAAACAATTCTACATCCAGCAGTGCAGCCAACCAATTAGAATGCTACAGAAAAGTGTTGAAGGTGAGGAAAGCAACTTTTCAGTTTTGTCTGGCAGCAATTCATTACCTCATGCGTTTGAACAAACGTAATATCTTTGGCAATGAAATAGAATGGGGTTACCTTATGTTGAATTTTAACATCAGTCTGACAAACTCTCGTCCCCAGTTATAAGGCGTCTTCCCGACAACACCTGTATTTTCTGATACAGTCCTAATCGTAATTTGAAGATCTAGGCATTTTAAGGAAACATCATGCTCCTTTTTTCATTCTGTCACAAATACACTGTAACCACTCCTTTCATGTGAGCCTGTTTGGGGTACTCCAGTGCGAGTTATCTGAGTGTTTCATCAAGAAACTATTGTTGATTCAAAACTCTAGTATACAAATTTTAAGTCGAACAGAGAGACTTGGTGACTGACGTATCAGCTAGCGAAGCCTGAAAGGTGGGAAAGAGTACAAGGGCCGAATCAGTTCACCCTGACCCCCTTCCCCATCCATTTTTGGTGAAAAAGATAATAGCGAAATTGAAAACATGATTAGTCGGGCCAGGGCGACACAAGATAAAGGTGAAGATTAGACAGTAATCCAAAGCAAGCAACACACGCTTCCTGCCTATGATGTTGCTTTACAAGTGTTCGCCCCAGGCTTGGGGTTGTAATCATTCAAAGTGATGTTGGCATCAACCTCCTTTTACCTGCATTGACTAATATGGATAATGCGGGTAAAAAAACGACCTCCCTGCTATCTGGCAAACCATGAGGATCAGCAAGTTGTCTTTACTGGTTCACCTTCCCAGCGAGCTATCACATTGTTTTGCCTGATCATCCTTGAAGCAAGGTGGCAGTATTTTGCAGTATGACTGAGGAGTCTTACCATGTAATACTAGCACGTTACCAAGTAGTGGACCTTGAATTCACACTAGTAAACCTTAGCTCAGTCCTGGTAGTGTGGCAAAGAGCAGTCAGGCTACTTAGAGGAACACGTGTAAAGCATTTCACAATACCAACATAGAGGATAAGTAATTGACATGACTTGAAAGAAATCCAACACCAATTTTGAAAAATAGAACGGATTTGTATCTAAATTTAGACACCAAAACAAGCTTTTTAAGTTACTCACAACTGGAATTATGTATTTTAGAAGCTTTGAAAAATAGGGTATTTTCACTGTTTAAATGGTTCCCTTTGGCTGTCTTTGGTGCTGGCGGATCCAGGGTTGCTGGTGCGTTTGCACCACTTGGCAAACAGGTACTTTGGGGTGGACACATGCTCTATCCTTTGGTTGTTGAGGTCTTTGGGGGGCCGGGACCAGCATTTAGGAAACAGTTGGAACTTCACCACCACGTCCGGAGGCTCCAGGTGCAGAGGTGGCTTCTAGTTGTCCATCACAGGAGCTGGTTCTGCCAAAGATGCTTTGCTGCTCCTTTTGAGGTCACTGTCTTCAGGATGCAGAACCATAGGCGAGGGGTTGTTGCAGACTTCCATCTCTATGATGGGGGTCTCCTCTGAAGTTGGTGATGTCTGAGTGGCCTTCGTTTTCCGGATTGGTGACAAACAAGCCTTGACAGCTGCAAAGATGGTCCGCTGATACTTTGTCAGCTGGAAGTCATCCGCCAGGGAGTAGAAGCTTGTAACTTGGCAGAGACCTCTCTCCCACCCATTGGATGCTGGACACTGAGTTTCTTTAGGCTCACGAACACTGAGCCTGTCGGGCCGCAGTTCTTTGACTTCAGCACACCGTTTACTCCTGCAGTTTGCAGGGGACTGGTACCACCAATCAGTTGAGTCTTTTTTTGCTTCTCAGTGTCCATTGGGGTCTCTTTTGCTTGGACCAATGAGCTTTCATCTCAGGCACATGTCGGTCACTCAGTTCCAGTGGTGGGCTCCGTAGGTCACTTCTGTGTCCTTTCTTCGCGCTGCGGCTGGAGTCCAGGTCCTGTTGTCGGTGACGTCTTCTTGCTGCATGTTCTTCTTTGCAAGTAAGATTTGAGGTTCTGGTGCCAGGGGAGTCCCTTAAATCCTGGTTTAGGGGGTGTTAACGGTGTGAGGGACAGTGGCCAATGGGCTACTAGTTCCTGCGGCTAGTCTTCACCTGAAATGATGACTTTCTGGGAAGTACATTACTTTTCTACCCAGAACCCACTTTTCCTAAGGTTTGCCAAGATGGCAGACCCTTCCCTCTGTTGTACAGACCTTGTAGCCCACCCTAAAGGTGTGGCTAGCGTTTTGGAGGTGTATGCCTTCTGCATAGCTAATTTCCCATCATTCGGGCTGGACAGGGCGGGAAGGGCTTTTTCCTCGAGTTGGGAACAACTAATTACACTTCAAGGGCAGGTGAAGCCTTTGAGGCTCACCGCCTTTATTACCTTTCTCACTAGCCAGCCTGGGAGGTAAAAGGTTTGACCTCCTGCCTGCCCAGGCCCTTTGTCTTAATCATGTGGAAGTGCCAGCACAACCAGCAGGAGGGCAGACTCTTGTCTGTGATGGGAGAGGCTCAAGAGACCGCGAAAACAGCAGAGAGCCGGGTAACTTGGTGGGCACTCTCTAAGGGTGCCACCAGGGAACATGGTAGTTAATCCTGACCATGGGCATCATGCTCAGGGTTAAAAAACAAGATGTTTGATACCAAACACAGGGGTAATCTACGGGCCATCGTTAAGTTGGGCATCTGGGAACTGCCCAGATGTCAGTCCATGTTGTCCTACGGCCCGTCGATTGCTCGTGGTAGTATTATATTTCAAATGTTATCACGGGGCCATATCTCCTCATATATATATGTCCTCACTCATAGTCCAGTGCACCCTGCCTCCTGGGCTATAGGAGGCCTGCCTTAGAGGTGATTGACTTGTCTATGGGCAGTAAAGGGACTCTGCCTGGACTTGGTGTGGGCAGAGTCGCACTTGAGCAGCAGGCTGCTTGTGCAGGCTGACATAACAGCTCTGCAGACTCACTTTTACTTGGGTCACCCAGGGTGATACAATCAGTGCTGCAGCCCTGGTTACCCCTTTTACCACCCTTTGAGTTGGGTACCACTGGTACCATTTACTAGAGACTTACAGGGGTGGGAAAGTCCTTGCCAATTGGCCTATGCAATTCGAAGTGCAGTTTAGGGGAGAGGGCAATGATGCTGAGGTCTAGCTAGCAAAAGCATCAGCAAAAGCAACAGCATCCGCAGTCTAAGTGGGGCAAAAAAGTAAAGGGGCATCTTCAAAGAGCCCAATTTCTTAAACAGCACCCCCTTCCCCCAGCCACCATGCCCAGGAGACTCAACCCACCTCTGGAAGAGTGTTTCTGTCTTGTCAGGCGAGGAAGGATGTAAAGAAATTGGCTATAGTATTGCAGGGCCTACTTTCCTTACATCCCTCTTTGCAGGCCACTCCCTCTAGGCAGCTGACCTAACTCAACAGTGACAGGACCCACCTTAAACTGAAACTTCCCTGCAGCTGTGTCTTTTTCTCCCTTTCCTCCTAGCTTGGATAGGGAGGTATCCCACCTCTCCTACCCTTATCCTTGCTAGGACAACATCTAACTAACCCACAGAGGTCACCCAACACTTGACCATGCCTCCCATGCCAAGGTTAGTACTGCCATAAAGGCTAGCACCCAGCAGAGGAAACTGACAGGTTGCAGTACCCAGACCCACACCTTTCACTCTCCACTGAAAGGTGGATATGCTGACCTACAGGCTTCTATTGGATAAGGCTTGCCTTCTGCTTTTTCTGAGTGGGGTTGAACTACAATTTGTAGTGGGCACCCTCCTTCCGTTCGTCCTTCTGTCAGCTGAGATGTCACCCCCTCCTGCTTGACAGCTGCCTGGGTAAGCAGGACTTCTTTGGGGACAAGTGAGGACTCACCAGTTCCAACTTTGGAGTCTGTCCTTACTGGAGCAGAATCTCCTTGGCCTTCTGCAACTTTGCATACACGTGTCACACTTGCCTTCTTTTTCTTCTTCTTGCCTAAATCTTTGAGCCTACTGCTACTCTCTGCAGGTTCAGCACCACTAGCCACTTGGGATGAAGTATTGCACTGTGCCATCACTTCATTTGGTCTCAGACCAACCTCAGGGAGATCATTGCAATCAGGCTGTCAAGGTGAAGGTCAGGACTGACAATAACCATGTACCATCTAAGAGAACCCTCTATCAGGCACACTCTAGAGCTGTGGGTCTAATAGTCACCTCTCCTTGGACAACCTTACTTTCTTTGTTCCCCCTGGTATGTACTGGTATTGGGACAACAGCTTGTCATGCACCATGGTGTGACTGGCACAAGTGTCTCTTAGGGCAGTGACTGGGATTCCATTCAGCTCTATGTGATGGAAGTGTTTGGTTCCCTCTGGAATCACCAACTCACAGTTGGGCCCTAACTCCCAGTGCTACCAGACTATCCACATCTGAGGAGTCACCCTATGGGCAATCGCACCTGTGCATCCCCACGCTAACTATCCCTTTACTGCTGGAAGGTTTCTTTGTGCATATCTCATCACCTCTTTTATGCCCTGGCTGCTGGCAGTCAAAGAATGTCCTCACCCTTTTGGGATCCCAGTGTTTCCACTGATGCCCCTTTCCTTTGGACTGGGAATAGTCTCTAGGCCGACCCTCCTGAGAAGTCTTTTGAGGGCCTGAGGACTCTAACTTTCTACTTTGGTGGGTGCTGCCATCCTTCTCCTTGTGAGACGTTTGGGCACCCTTCTTGGAGTCACTTCCACCTTGGGACTTAGCCTGGGTTACCCTGGACCTTACCCACTTGCCAGCTATCTTTCTCAGCTCTCTGAGAGAAGACAAGTCTGAATCCACCAGATGCTGTCAAAATTTGTCTGTGTAACAATTAGTCAGGATATGCTCTTTCGTTGAAAGATTACTTAGCCCTTCTTAAGTATCAACCTTATTACCCTTTATCCAGCCCTCCAGTGCTTTGACTGAGAAGTCAACAGAATCTACCCATGTTTGATCTTGACCATTTTGGGTGTCCCTAAATTTGACTCTGTACTCCTCTGTGGTGAGTCCAAACCATTCAATGAGGGTCGCTTTCATATGCTGATAGGACTCATCCTCTTCCTCAGGAAGGGTCAGAAGTCTCTCTCTGCTCTTAGCTGGGAATAATTCCCTGGGTAGAGAGCCCCAGAGCTGTGAATGGACCGTCCTCATTCTGCAACATCTCTCAAATGCTGCAAACCACTTGTCTGTGTCATCACTTTCACTTTATGCTGGGACAGTCCCTTTGGGGACCTTAGGTTCAAATGAACCCTCACTTTCCTTTTTTATACTACTGCCAACATCTTTGAGAACCAATCCAAATCTAACACTTCTCACTTCTAGGGCTAGTCTCCTTTCTTCAAGCTTCCTCTCCTCCAGGGAGAGTTGGTGAAGCTTGCCATCAAGAGTCCAACCCCTCCTTCCAGTGGGGTGGAGAAGGGCTACTAGAGTTTGGACACTTCATACTGGTGAAGGAGGTGTGGGGGAGGGTTGAGACTCAGGGTCTTCATCACCTTCCCCTTCACTTACTGGGGCCTGGGCATCCTCTTCTGCTCCTAGGAGTTCTCCTTCAGAGGAGAAAGACTCTTCCCTAGGTTTCTCTTCCTCAAATGAGGTGAGGGTCTTTAGAAGGCCCTCTCTTTCGGCAGCAGCCCTGAAGCTAATGGACCTAGCTTTGCACATAGCCCTCAGATCATTTATCTTGAGGCTGGTCAGAATACAGAATAGTCTGATCAAAGGTTGGGATATTCTCCAATGTGCCCTTGTTTATCTAAGGAGTTGGGTACTCTTTAAAAACTTTTAAAAACTGTTTTACCTGACTACCTTACCTGGAAAATTACTTTTGAAAACTTTTGTTCCCTGTGAATGCGGAGGTAAATGCAGTTGCTAATCTCCAGATGAGATCAGAGTTGTGGCCTGACCATGTCAGTGATCCCACACAGACAGCATTAGTCACTGAGGGAGGAGTAGAATTATCCTGTCTGTGTGGCTTAGTAACATGCAAAAATACAGGCAGCACCTTTTGATTAATGGGGAGAAAGTGGAAGCACTGAGGGACACAGGAGGTAGTGTTACCATCGTAACCCAGCACTTGGTCCACTCAAATCAGTACCTGGTAGGGAAGTCTTATCCTGTCACCAATGCTGACAATGAGACAGAGTTCCACCTCATGGCTATGGTAACCTTTGATTGGGGGGTGGCAGTAGGACAAAAATAAGTTGTTGTGTCCTCATCCATCCCAGTAGATTGCCTGCTTGGAAATGACCTAGAGCATTCTCCCTCTGCAAGTGAAGACCCATGCAGGCATGCATGGGATTCCAGAATGGGCCTGTGTAAAACTAGGGCACACAGTAAACTTCGGAAAGATAAAGGAGAACTGGATCCTGAAATAGTGGACCGGCCTTCCAAGAGAAAGAGCAGAAAGACTGTGGAACCAGCTTCCCAACAGATCCCATGTCAGAAAAGAAGATGACTTGCCATTCCCAAAAGAAACTGAGCCTGCAGAGCTTGGGCCTTACCACCCAGAGCTCTTGAGTGCAGGGGTGACCCTCTAGGGAGGATCTGTGCCAGGGGCAGATAACCTATCCAACTCTTGAAGGCCTGAGGCAGCAAGCTACACAGGAAGAACAGGGTAGTGTCAGTGGTACCTACAGGGTTTATTGGGAGGGTGGGCTCCTGTACACTGATTCCAGAGACCTCAAGCCTGGTGCAACCAGGAGGGTGATAGTATCTCAACAGTTCAGAGAGTTTCTCCTCACTCTAGCCCATGACATTCTCCTAGCTGGGTATTTGGACCAAAACAAAACTTGGAGTAGGTTTGTAGGAAAGTAGCCTCTTTCTAGCATGGTCACTCCCACTTTTGGCCTGTTTGTGTGTGTGTGTCAGTGTGTTTTTACTGTCTCACTGGGATCCTGCTAGCCAGGACCCCAGTGCTCATAGATAAAAACCTATATGTCGGTGTGTTTTGCCTGTCTCACTGGGATCCTGCTAGCCAGGACCCCAGTGCTCATAGTTTGTGGCCTAATGTGTATGCCTGTGTAGTGCCTAACTGAGTCACTGAGGCTCTGCTAATCAGAACCTCAGTGCTTATGCTCTCTCTGCTTTTACATTTCTCAATGTAGGCCAGTGACTACATTTATTAATTTCAATTGGCATACTGGACCTCTATAAGTCCCTAGTATATGGTACCTAGGTACCCAGGGCATTGGGGTCCAGGAGATCCAAACGGGCTGCAGCATTTCTTTTGCCACCCATAGGGAGCTCAGACAAACCCTTACTCACAGGACTACCACTGCAGCCTGCTTGAAATAGTGCACACATTATTTCACAGCCATTTTCACTGCACTTAAGTAACTTATAAGTCACCTATATGTCTACCCTTCACTTGCTGAAGGTTGGGTGCAAAGTTACTAAGTGTGAGGGCACCCATGCACTAGCAAAGGTGCCCCCACATGGTTCAGGGCCATTTCCCCGGACTTTGTGAGTGCGGGGAAGCCATTATACGCATGCACTACATATAGGTCAATACCTATATGTAGCTTCACAATGGTAACTCCGAATATGGCCATGTAACATGTTTACGATCATGGAATTGTCCTCCCATTCCAAATCTGGTATTGGGGAGCCAATTCTGTGCATCCTTGGGGCTCCACCATGGACCCCCAGTACTGCCAAACCAGCTCTCTGAGGCTTGCACTGCAGCTGCTGCCACCTCACAGACAGGGTTCTACCCTCCTGGGGTCTGGGCAGCCCAGTCCCAGGAAGGCAGAACAAAGCATTTCCTCTGAGAGCAGGGTGCTACACCCTCTCGCTTTGGAAATAGGTGTTACAGGCTGGGGAAGCATGCTTTGGGGACTCCCTGTCTTCATCCTGCACCAGAAGGACCGAAGAAATCTCCAGTGGAGTGACGGAGTCACTCCCCTGCTCCAATCAGGCACCTTCCAAGGCGACGGCCGGTACCCTGGGACTCCTCTCACGTCGACGAGCGTGCTCCTAAGGACACAGAGGGTGGACATCATCGACATAGACTGTCCTGAGGTCCTGCTGATGCAATTTGGAGGAGGTAAGACCATGCCTTCCCCGAGAACGACGGTACCCCTGTGAATTGTGTCTTCTTCGCCTCCTGGAGCCTCTGTGCACTCTTTGCAAAATTCATACGTACACAGCCTGACCCACGTCCCAAGCACTCCACCCTGCGACGCTCAAGTCGCTGAGTTGTTCTCCGGTGGCGTGGGAACTTCTTTTGTTGTGCTGCATCAACCGTGTTTTGCACCTCCTTTGAACCCGGATCTTGCTGCTTCTGGGGGCTCTGGCTGGCATCCTGAGGGCTCTCTAAAGTGCTGAGAGCCCCCTCTTCGTCCTCACACAGAGTTGAGACCCCCAGGTCCCTCCTGGGACCATACAGCGCCATTTTGATGAAAAACGCACTTTTGTCATAGCCAAGGCTTGTTGGCGCCTTCCAACACGAAATTTCATCTGCAAGGATCTTCACGCCGTGGGACATATTTTGCATCACGCAGGAACCCGCTGGCATCTTCCTAGGGTGCATTTCTGAAGTCTTCTACTAACCGGGGACTCTTCTTTTGCACCCTCTACTGGGTTGGCCGGGGCTCCTGTCCTTCCTGGAACTTCTTTCGACTTCTGGACTTAGTCCCTTTCCTTTGCATATCTTCAGGTCCAATAATCCAGCAGTTGTTCTTTGCTGACTTGGTTAGCTGCTGCAGAATCCCAAAAATGAGGTGTAGTGTGTCCTAAGGAAACTTGCTGTAATGCCGCGCTCTGACGCGGCGTCTCTTTCTGTCCTCGTGGGTAGAACGCGCTACCGATATTCGGAGCGCCGTTCCCCGCGTTTTTTGACTGTGCTTTCTGGGAAGCATATATTTCGCTCCTGGTCGCACTACACTTACTTGTAGTCTTTTTTCTTCTTTTGTTGTTGGAGGTGGGTTTTTTGTTGGTCTTTTTGCCTGTCTCTATCCATGTTGTGTCCAACTTGTCTTCTTTGTGTTTTTGTCCCAGCATGCTCTGTTTTTCTTTTATACTACTTCCTTTTTCCTATACTGGTCTATGGGCTTTTCCCAATCCAAGATGGTGTTACTTCCCTTTCCTGTGATGTCATTTCCCTTTTCTCAGTATATAAGTCAGTCAGTCTTGTTCCTCCTTGCGTTGCAAACACTTCCTTCTGGTTGTGCTGTTCGCTCCTGTTCTTTGTTCCTGCTTTTTGCCTTGGGAGATTTTTGCCTGTTCTTTGTTCCTGCTTTTGTCTTGGGAGATTTTTGCCTGTTCTTTGTTCCTGCTTTTGCCTTGGGATATTTTTGCCTGTTCCCTTTTTCCTGCCTTTTTACCCTGGATATTGCCTATTTTTGTTTCCTGTTGTCAAGTCCTGTTTTTTCTTGTTTTCCTTCAGGAGTTCCTGTTAGAGGTTTTTTCCCCAGTGTTGGGGTTTTTTCCCTCTGGGACTCCTTCTGGGGGGTACGGTCTGCTTTGGCGTAGCCTGTCAAGCGGCACCGTGGCTGCTAGAACGTGTCACCCTTATCTGGGAGTATCCAGGACCTGTAGAAGACTTGGTGTATTCGCCAATCCGAGATCCAGAGGTGAGAAGTCCAGCGCAGTACGTGACATTTGCAGTACTTTACTCCCACTTTTCTGGGCTCTGGGGTGGGGTAATTTACTTGCCTTTATGGTATTCTTACTCTCCCGGCAATTCTGCACACACTACACTTGTCTTGGGGGGAATTTGTGATTCACATTCCACTTTTTTAGTATATGGTTGGTTTTGCCCATAGACCTATTTTATCCCATTGCATTCTATAGGATTTCCTACTGTTTTGTTCTAGGACTATTTACTTGTCTAATTGTGGTGTCTAGTGTATATATTGTGTATAATACTTACCTCCAGAAAGAGTATTGTCTCTTAAGATATTTTTGGTTACTGTGTCACCCAAGTAATTACCTTTATTTTTGGTAACACTGAGTATTGTCTTTACTAGTGCATAAGTACTGTGTGACTATAAGTGGTATTGCATGAGCTTTGCATGTCTCCTAGTTCAGCCTAAGCTGCTAGAACATTACTACATTCACTAACAAGGGATAACTGGACCTGGTGTAGGGTGTAAGTACCCAAGGTACACACTACAAACCAGGCCAGCCTCCTACAAGGTTGGTTAACCACTTCTACTGGTCAGGGATTTCACAGACAGTAAAGGACTTTTGCCGGTCCTGCACTACCTGTCAAGCCAGTGGCAAGGCAGGATGACACTTAAAGACCCCTTAATGCTACTACCTATGGTTGGGGTTCCCTTTGAGAGGGTAGGGGTGGATATTGGTGGCTCCCTTAACCCCAAACAGCATCAGGGCATAGATACACTTTGGTGGTAGTGGATCATGCCACTAGATATTCTGAGGCTATACCCCTTAGGACAATTACTGCTCTTGCAGTTGCAAACGCCCTCCTGGGTATTTTGAGGAGGTAGTATCAGATAGAGGTTCTAACTTTATGTCTGCATACTTAAAACATATGTGTAAGGAATGTAGTGTGACTTATACATTCACTACCACATACGGTCCTCAAACAAATAGGTTGTTTGAAATATTTAACCAGACCCTAAAATGCATGCTTGGAGGACTGCCTGAAAAAAGTCAGAATGAGATGGGATGTTTTGTGTGGGCATCCTGTTAGGGGACCACTAAGTCTTGTGAGGGAAGGCTGGGAGAGACCTGTCAAAGACCCCAAGCAAGAAATTGTGGACTATGTACTTGTCCTATGTTCAAGGATGGCTGAGTACATGGAGAAAGCAAGCGCAACTCTTCAGGCCAGCCAGGAGTTGCAAAAGCTCCAGTGTGACCAAAAAGCAGCTATGGTTGCGTTCAAACCAGGGCAGAAAGTTTGGGTGTAGGAGCCTTTTGTTTCAAGAGCCCTTCAGGACAAATGCTCTGGGTCCTATCCATTCTTGAAAAGAAAGGGGAAGTCACCTACTTGGTAGACTTAGGCAGTTGCAAAAACCCCAAAAGAGTCAAACATGTTAACCCCTTAAAACCATATTATGATACTGCTGATGTGGCCATGCTCATGGTCACAATGAGGGACAGGAAGAAGAGTGAACCTCTCCCTGATCTCTTTTCCAGCAACCCAGAAGATGGTTCTGTGGATGGAGTGGTCTTATCAGACACCCACACAGAACAACAGAAGGCTGATTGCAGGCAAGTCCTCAGCCAGTATGCTGAGTTATTCTCCTTGACCCCTGGGAAGGCTAATTGGTGTACCCATGATGTGGACACTGGTAACAGCTTGCCTTTTAAAAACTAAATTTACAGACAGTCAAACCATGTCAGTTAGAGCATACAAGCTAAAGTCAAAAAGATATTGGATTTGGGTCTCATTGAACCCTCAGAGAGTCCCTGGGCTAGTCCAGTAGTTTTAACCTTGCACAAAAGGTGAGAAAAAGGAGATAAGGTTTTGTGTGGATTACAGGGGCCTCAATTCTGTAACAAAAACTGTTGCACGCCCAATTCCAAGAGCTGATGAGCTCACTGACAGATGTTTTGCTTTTCACTTATGACCGAGCTGAAACACTCATGCACTGACAAAAATCTCTGGAATGCGCTTCTTAGTCCAAAGGAGACATTTATTATTTCACTACGCAAGGTTCCTAAAAGGAGATTAGCATATTTAAAGCACTTGTTCCTAAATGGTCACAGCAATTAAATGAAAACATACACAAATGTTTCTCCACTGCAAGATACACAGCAAATATGCGTATCTATATTATAATGCAAAGCAAATAATGAATTAAAAATGCATCACCGTAGGGCCTGTCTGGTGCTTCATCTTTCTCCTGCCAGGAAGCCGATGACCCCGTTCGACTGAGAGAAAAAGAGAACTCTATCCTCACGGGAAATATATATATATATATATGTATATATATATATATATATATATATATATATATATATATATATATATCAGGCATTCAACATCTAAAATCCTAATTGAGGAATCTGAATCTCCCACTGTCGATCTGGGTCTCTTATATATTTTAAACAAATGAGGAAGGAGCTTTCTGGAAAAACCCTCCTGCTGTGCAAGAAGTATTAAAACATGCTGGCTAGTTTAGGTAAGCTTTGAAAATAACACGTTGGGATTTGGCCACAATCCCAAGGTGCCAAGCCAAAACAAGCCGTTCCCTGCCGTCTGAGTACATTCTTACTAGCCAAAACCCTTGGTGGGAAAAAGTACGAAAACAAAACAGAATGTACATTGTACAACGTGGAAAATCACTTCCAGCCTTTAACATGGCAGTGTCTAACGCTAAGATAAAGTCAATAGGCAGAATAAAGCTAAGGCTAAGCTGAATATAAAAAGGAGTCTGTAACTGGTGACCACTGGACAGCTAAGCCAGGTGCAAAGTGGTGCAACACGAAGTCAGTGGTTAAAACACACATTTCACTACAACAGATTAGAGGCAGTCACATATCTGAGTATCTTTGATTTAACATCAGAGTACTAACAGTTTGGCCTGACCCCAGGGGCAAAAAATGAGGTCAGCACTCTCCACTCTTAGTGGACATTATCAGTTCACTGTTATGCCATTTGGACTAAAGAATGCATCAGCCACTTTCCAGAGGTTGGTAAACCAAGTCCTTGCTGGGCTGCAGTTCTTTAGTGCAGCTTACGTAGATGACATAGCTGTCTTTAGCTCCACCTGGCAGGGTCACCTGATCCACCTAGGAAAGGTCTTTGAGGCTCTGTAGAAAGCAGGCCTCACTATCAAAGCAAGCAAATGCCAGATAGGGCAGTGTAAAGTTCAACCCCTCCAGCCCACAATTCAGACCATTCTGTCTTGGGGAGCTCCCACAACCCACACACAGGTCAGGGCATTCTTTGTCTTGACTGGGTATTTTGTGAATTTTTTAAAGGATTATGGGACATATTTGCCCCCTTTACAGAATTAGCCTTCAAGAAAATTCCCAAAAAAAGTTAACTGGACAGTGAGTTGTCAAAAGGCCTTTGACTCTCAGAAGAATGCTTTATGCTATGGTCCAGTCCTACAAGCTCCAGATTACTCCAGACAGTTTATTGTCCAAACAGATGCCTCAGACATGGTGGTAGGAGGAGTCCTAGCCCAGAAAAATGATGGACATCACTAGCCTGTTGCTTTTATAAGCAGAAAACTACTCCCTACTACTTCCAAAAATGGAATGCAATAGCGAGAGAAGCCTTTGTTGTGGTTTGGAAGCTGGGGCCATACTTGTTTGGCTCTCACTTCATAGTTCAGAACAACCACAGGCCTCTCAGATGGCTATGAAAGATGAAAACCCCAAACTGCTTAGGTGGCCCATCTCCGTACAGGGAATGGACTTTCAAGTGGAACACAGACCTAAGACTGCCCATGCCAATGCAGATGGCCTATCCAAGTTCTTCAACTTAGATGATGAAGACTCACTAGAGAAAGAGTAGTCTCATCCTCTTTCGTTTGTGTGTGTGTGTGGGGGGGGGGTTCGGGGGGCATTGTGAGATAAATCCTCTTTTGTCATGGTTCGACCCCCACTTTTTGGCTGGTATTTGATGTAGCTGTAAAGTTGTTAGTGTCCAGGACCCCTGCTACCCATCTTCCCTGGGCCAGATCTCTTTACCTAAAACTGTTGTGATGTATTGGCAACACCTTTAGCTGCCACTATAAGTCTCTAGTAAATGGTTCTTAGGTACCTAGGGCATGGGGTTCTAAGGGTTTTCTCCTGAGGGCAGCAGGATAGATTGTGCCACTCTCTATGGCCATGCACCCTGATGCACCCAGCACTGCCATTGCAGGCTGAGTGTTTTGATGCAATTCTATAAGAAAACCTCAACATGGCACACAGCCTGTGTGTCCTGTCCACTACACTCTGCATGCACTGTAGGTAAGTCATCCCTCTGTCAGGCCTTCCAGCCTTAAGGCAGAGTGCACTATATTGCATGTGTGGGCATAGGTACATGAGCAATTTCCCCCTACTGAGTCCTTGCCAAACCTGGGACATAGTAAGTGAACAGGGCAGCCATTTTTTTACATGTGCTGGACACTGGGCAGTACGAGTTTCACAGCTACATGATGGCTACTCTGAACCATGGATTGTTTGGTATCAAATAACTCAGAATGAACTGGTACCAGTATTGGATTTATTACAAATTGTACCCAGGGGTCACCCTAGAGGTGCTCCATTCAAAAACTAACTACCCTGGCACGGTTGCTGGCCAGTCACAACCAACCTGCCACCACTAGACAAGATTCTGAAACCCTGGGTTGAGAGATCCTGCTCTCTGGGTCCCAGAACAAAGCTCTTCCTGGATTGAGTGCTAACAGCCCCTCCCTCAGGAACGTGTACTGTCCTGCTAGCAAGCTTCAAAGGGCTTACCGCCCTTGAACATCAACCCCCCCGAGCCTGCTGCTAGCAGCAGATGGCCACCCCCGTTGCAAACCCCCACTTTTGGCGGGAGCAGCTGCGGGAAACCACACAAAGGACAGGAGGAGTGGTCACATCCAGCTTGCACCACTCCTACAGTGTTGCATTCGAGGTGACCCCTTCATTTCATTTTCCTCCACCTTGCTTAGAAGGAAATTAGCTAATCAGATGTAGAGAAGTGACTTCTGCCCACAGGAAGTGGTCACTTAGTCGGTGTAGCCACCCTATGGTAGATGACCTATTGGTCACTGCCAGGTACTCCCCTAAAGGCCCACTATATGCAGTATTTAGTGGGCTTCCATCAGTGGCGGCCCGTCCTTTAGGGCGGAGGGGCCACGCCCCCACACCCCATGAAGAGTGTCTGTCAGGCTGAACAGAGGTCAGACACTCTTCATGCTCAGGTCAGGCAGCCAGGAGCAGACATGCGTGATTTGCGCAGACTCCTGGCTGCCTGAGCTGAACTTTGCTGGGCTGAGGAGATCACAGCTCCTATGGGGGCGTGACCTCCTCGGCCACATATGTGCAACCTCGGTGACACACATCTTTACTATGAGCAGCATAAATGTTTCAGAACTGTATAGGAGAGCCCTGATAAGAACTGACTGGTAAACATTAGCAACAATATCACAGTCAGCAGAGCTACAGTATTACCACCTGTGTGATGCCCTAAGTCCTATCAGAGTACAGCATCTTGAGCCACAGACATAAGTCTGAAATGTTGCATGGTGTACATCCTTTTAATAGTTTTTACAGGAATTAGTGTTTTAATGAGGGACTTGGGTTGGACATGAAGGGGATAAACTCAAAAAATATTCAAGGTATCTAGCTCAGCAGATTCTCCGAAAAAAATCAGATCGTCAGCAACACAGCTGAAGGGAAATGGTGTGGCAACCATTATAAGACAGACTCAGGAAGTCCTGAAAAGAAATGTAAAAGCGAACTTAGGGGCCATAGTGAGCCAACGATTACCCCAGGCCCATATGAGGGATGTCCCAAAGGGAACCCTCTCTTGTGTATAAAATAATAAAATAGATTTTCTCATGGAATCCGCAGATCATCAAATGCCTCCCCCCCCCCCCCGCCCACCCCCCGGAAGAATTTGAGGATCGTTCACATATTCAAGAATCAAGTCTGGCACTGCCTAGAGAATCTTGCCCAGCTCAGTGAAAAAGGCCCTGCAGTTTCTCAGATGGATTATCAACCAGAAGAGGGTTGGGCTCAGGGCCTGACAGGAGACCAGGCCCTCCCTGCAGGTTACTCTTTTAATGTGGAATACATAAAAAAAAAAAATCCCAGAAATTCACTGAAAAAAAGTAAGGTGAAAGTGAAATTGATGTTGTCTTTGTCATAAGACCTTAACGTGTGTTAAAAAAAATCCTCAGACATTCTCCTAATTAATTAGGTGGATAAACTTTGTATCTTCTAGCCCCCCAAACCGGTTGCTCTCCCCTACCAGGTTATTTATAACCTGCTTATTTTGCAAAGACCTAGTCGCATTTGGAAGCTGCATAATCACAAGCTCAGCAGCATTATGGCGGCGACACGCCTTGCACACGGCCCTTGAGCAGCAAGTTCAGTCTGCATGGTGGCTGTCAGAAGATCAGTGTTCGCTTATTGGGCTCCTGGAGCTCTGCGCGAAATTCAGTCAAAGATTCTGCCACATAGGCAGAGCAGATGCGGAGGCGTGGCAAGCAGTGAGATGTCTTCTGAGCCGCGCGGGAGAAGACAGGGCTGATGACGCAGATCTTGCTGTGCGTATGGCTGACCCGGGTACATCATCGTTGGCGGGACTCCCGCCCAGGATAAGGGCTTCTAAACCCGTGGAAGGGGCCCCACGTCTGGACCTTGGAGCCAGGTCCATTTTTGTTCACTGGTTAGCCTGTGCGGGTTTACAATTATCACTCTTACATAGTTAAAGCGGTTGAACCCATCCCAGCAAACAGACAAACATCAACAAAGTACATATTTTAACTGTAGTAGAATACAAATGTCACAATCTTTGCAAACACACACACAAGTTGGTACCATATGGCCGCTAGTAGTGCAAAGAAGAATAAACAATAACATATGTATTCTATTTCATTGTCCTTTGTGTACATTCAGATACAGCTATGGTAACACGTGTACACTCCAGTTACACACAGATAACATGTAGCATGACTGGCATGTCCTGATTAAAAAAAAAACAGAAACCGAGACATGACACAAACATCAAAGTATGTCTAAAAAATTCACTGGCCTTAAGCCGCGAAATGACTCACTTCACCACTTAGCTGCTAAGAATAACTCAGAGGCCAGGGAAAGGGCCCTGTACCTTGGGCCTCTCAGCAAAGGATAATGGCCTCAAGGCCGAGGGATGGGGGCCCCATAGCCAGACCTTGCGGTCTGATCCAGTGCTTAAAGGCCATGGGGAGTGCGCTGATGATCCCCATGCTCTTTTTATTTTTTCAAAAAAACTTTATTTTTTTAGGTTTTTCCAAATAACCAACAACACCAGCAGAGCAAAATTAAAAAGCTCGAATTACAGTCATGTAGAGCAAGGTTACATTATTTACTCCAGTATTGGAACTTGCATAGATTCACATGCTTGAATCTTTCCCCGTCGTCGAGATGGGAGCCCCGTTATAATTTACACAAGCAATGTTAATATATATTAACAAAGAAAGGCCCTAGGCCACTTCAGTTTAACAGTCTATCAGAGTCATTTTGTGAAAAGGACCAAACTTGAGTATCCACCAATAAGGCGACAGCACCCTCTAGAATCCTCCTGAGAGAGCTCCAGCACCTCAGATTTTCTACCGCACGTCGTGCTAAGGAGTCTCCTGAGAGCTCTGCTCTTTCTTCACACCTTTTCAACAACATTTTCTCTCAGAGAAACTTATCTAACTTGTGGAAAAAAAGGCTTCATTCTGAAGACCCTCACCAGGATTGTATTTACTGCCTCTACCCAGACCATTCAGCCAAAGACTGTAAGGTTTGTCGTACCTTTTCCTCTAAGACTCTAAAGGATAGGGAAGGCAGATTACTGATATGGCTGCAGAAACTAAAACACAGAGAAAATCCAGTTTCTGACTCTGAGAGTGATAACTCTTCAACATCTAAAAGATCATCAAAGAGGGCGAGATCAGACACAAGATCTTCCTCCCAACTCTCAAGGAAAGCCCGTAAAAAGACTGCTTCAGGGTCTTATAAGGGCCGCAGCCCATCTTCCTCTCCTCAGAAATCTTCCAGGAAAGAGGAGAGAGGTAATTCTAGCAGTTCAGAGAGGCACAAAAAATCTTCCTCTGTACCACCATTTGTGCCTTTTAAGAAGCCATCCTCTGTTACTGCGAAAAAAGCACTGTCGCCGACGGATTCATCGTCGACGTTACCGTAGGTGAGTGCTTTTCCGACACCGTCATCCAGTTCTGCACTTCCACCGTCGACGGCTCCGCCGACGACAACATCGACGAGGACAGGTACCCCACCGTCGACGAGAACTGCATCTACGACATCAGCGTCGACGACCGTCTACACATCGTCGACGGCGCTGATGTCAGTGTCAGCCCTACCATCGTCGACGGTAGACTCGTCGGCGAGACTTTCTTCCATTAAAATCTCCGTGCGCTCAGCGTCTACGACACCGCCCATGACAAAGTCTAAATATGCATCGTTGACGACATCGTCGACGACACCGTCGACGAGGGAAAAACATAAAAAAATTGTGGAAAAACTGACGCCAACACATACATCACCTAGTCAGGTGTCATCCCTAGTTCCAGTGCATCTTTTAGAGGGAGATGAAGACTCAGATGACAAGGGACCATTCGGAGCAGCCCATAGTCCATCCCAATTAAACGTGAAGTATCAGGAAGAGGAGGAGTTTGATGAATCCTATGAACCTCAATTTTATGCAGAACAACAGCAGTACCAACAGGGAGCATATATTCCATCCTCCTTATTGACCAACCACAGAGCAATGTTGGCTGACTACAGCAGGCGCTTTCCCCCTCAAGGGGAACAACCTCCTCCATCGCCCGTCTCTGGGGTTACCACTCCACATCAGAGACCTACTTCTTTACCTCTCATGAATGTGGCTACTCCAGATATGACACTTCCTCAGGATACGGACATCTCAGAGGGAGATCAGGAAGAAGGGGAGCTCCTGGACACTCATTCCGAGTGAAATGAATACATCATCCCTGCTCCTCTTTCTCCTTCTCAGTCTAAGGTGGAATCCCCACCAGGAGACATAGGAGGGTTTCACAATCTCCTAGAAAGAGCTGCCAAACGTTTTGCTTTGCCAGTGCCATCCAAGCAAACAGACTGTTTCCTTTATGACTTTAAGGAGCCTTTCCAGAAATCTGTGCGCTCTATCCCGATGGTTAACTAGCTGTGGGAAGAGGGTCTGAAAGTCATGCATAATCCGGCTACAGTTACAGCAGTACTGCCTCGTTTAGATAAGAAGTACAAAGCACCAGACGATGCACCAGCATGTCTAACTGGACACCCTCCTCCAGATTCGGTGGTAGCTCAAGCAGCACAAAGAAGATCTAAGAATCCTTCTACCCCGATTTCCGCACCCCCAGACAAAGAGGGTAGACGGTTAGATAATATTGGTAAAAGATTTTCCTCTATGGCTAGCCTAGTCTTTAGAGCTGCCAACTCATTGGCTATATTGGCTAGGTTTGATGGACAGCTATGGGTGGACATTGCACCTTATATTAGCCAGTTGCCAGAAGAGACAAGATCAGAGGCAAACAAGACTGTGCAGTAGGGTCAACGCACGTCTGCAGAACTAATTGACTGTGCAGTGGACGCAGCAACCACTGCTTTTCGTCAGCTCGCTGGTGCAGCTGTTCTTAGAAGGCAAGGTTGGCTTAAGGCTACCTCTTTCCATCCAGAGGTGCAGAATAAGATCTTGGACTTACCTTTTGATGGCCAGGCATTATTTGGGAAACACATTGATGACGCCTTACAATCTATTAAGTCGGACACAGACACAGCAAGGTCACTAGGGACCCTGCAATATCGAAAGCCTTCCTTTCGACCTAGAGGGCGTGGCCAACCTTCATACAGAGGAGGATATCAACAGAACAGATATTCCACCTATCCTTCCTCTTCCCAACAATACCGTCAGTACTACCCATATAGGCAGCCGCCGCAACCGGCCTATGGTAGACCTGGAGGTCGAGGACACTCAACCTGCCCGGCCAAAGATTCGGCTCAGAGAGCCTGATGCATCTGAGGCTCCGGCTACATCCAATTCCCCTCCTTTCAGTCTGGGTGGGAGGATATCCCTATTCCTCAAACAATGGCAAGCCATCACATCAGACAAGTGGGTCCTCTAATTAGTGAAACGGGCCATACTTTAGAATTAACCCAACTACCTCCCTCCAATCCCCCCGCAGGACTCCATCAAGATACCCTCAACAACTCAAAAAGGAGAACGGCAAAATGCTTCTCGAAGGAGCTATAGAGAAGGTGCCTCGAGCTCAGCGGGAACAGGATTTTATTCCAGGTTCTTCCTCATTCGAAAAAAGTGGAAGGATTGGAGGCCGATACTCGATTTACGGGAGCTAAATACCTACTTAAAAAAGCAATCATTCCGTATGATCAGCCTACAAGACGTCCTCCTGCGCCTCAACCTGGGAGATTTCATGTCTACACTAGACCTGAAAGACGCATAATTCCACATTCCCCTCCACCCTGCCCACAGAAAATACCTGAGATTCACAGTAGCCGGCAGCCATTTTTAATTTCGTGTCCTTCCTTTCAGCCTGAAATCAGCTCCCAGAATATTTACCAAATGTCTAGCACCAATCGCAGCCTTTCTCAGAAGAAGAAAACACCAAATTTTTCCATACTTAGACGATTGGCTGATAAAGGCAAAGACCTACGCAGGAGCGCGCAGATCAACAAAAAAGTTCGTTTCCTTACTAACCAACCTCGGGCTTACCATCAACTGGGAGAAATCCAAACCTCTACCAGCACGCAGTATTACATTTCTAGGGGCAAAACTGGACACGCAATCCACCATGGCATTTCCCACATTAGGGAGGCAACAAAGGTTACTGACACTACCAATTTCTATAAAGAGAAGAAGCAAGGTCACTGTCCGTCTGTTCAAGTCTCTTTTGGGCATGATGTCTTCATGCATACCTCTAGTTCCTCTATGCCGTCTAAAGATGCGCCCCTTACAGGAGCAACTGAATCGTCAATGGCTCCAGTTGTCAGGCAGTTTCGAGGATCAGATACACATAACCCCAACAATACTCAGGGCTCTGAGATGGTGGTCTCTAAGGCATCATCTATCAATTGGCCTTTCGTTCCTACAGCAGCCGGCTCTGTGGACCATCACTACGGATGCATCCCTGGAAGGCTGGGGAGCTGTGCTACAGGATCTTCAAGTAAGTGGCAAATGGCCACTCATCTGGCATCAATGCATATCAATTGGCTGGAGCTCAGAGCTGTGTACCTTGCCCGACAGGCTTTTCTTCCCAAGATCTCAGTTTTGCAAGTGGTAATAAGGACAGACAACACCACACCGATGCATTACCGCAACAAACAAGGAGGGACAAGATCTCTCACTCTCTCCAGAGAAGCCCAAACAATTTGGAATTGGGCCTCGCAGAAAGGCATCACACTCTCAGCTGTACACTTGCCGGGAATAAACAACAAGACAGCAGATGCACTCAGCAGGCAGAAGTCAAGCTGCCACGAGTGGGAGCTAGACCAGTCAATAGTGGACCACATCTTTTCTCAGTGGGGAACACCAACAGTAGACCTGTTTGCAAACAAGCACAATGCCAAATGCCAGTTCTTCACAAGTTGGCATCACCAAAAGGGATCTTGGGGGAATGCGTTTTCGATAGTCTGGTCAGACATCTTTGCTTACGCCTTTCCTCCAATTCCGTTGATCCCACGAGTCCTCACGAAGATGAAAGCGCAGCCGTGCACTCTGATATTAATAGCTCCATACTGGCCGCGTCAACACTGGTTTGCAGAACTTCTTCTGTCAATCAAGCCTCACATTTCGCTGAAGCCGTTACCCCAATTGTTAACAATGAACAAAGGGCAGGTATGGCACCCGGATCCGAAGTCGATGCGTTTGTCAGCATGGCTCCTGAGCACAGAGAGTTTGCACATTTGAATATTCCACAGGAGTGTAGGGATATCTTGTCAAAAGCCAGAGCAGATAGCACCAATAAGGCTTATTCTTGTAAATGGAAACAATTCTGTGTCTGGTGTCATCAGCGGCAGATTGACCCATTAGTTTCACCACCAGAGGAAATATTACCATACTTATTGCAGCTAGCTCAAGCTGGCCTGGCACATTCTTCCATTAAAGTTCACCTAGCAGCAATAGCAGCATACAGACGTTCAGATGCTTCACCCTCACTCTACTCCTCTCGTCTGATCAAGAGGTTCTTGAAAGGGCTTTTCAGAGTTTTCCCTCCTTTCAGACCACCACCTCCTTCGTGGAACCTAAATATCGTCTTAGCACAACTGATGAAACATCCGTTTGACTGATCCATCGTGCTTCTCTCAAGTTCCTTTCATGGAAGGTTGCTTTATTGGTGGCTCTCACATCAGCTAGACGAGTCAGCGAGGTGCAAGCTCTCTCCAATCAAAATCCATTGCTTCAGCTTAAACACGACAGACTGCTAATACGGACTAATCCGCATTTTATTCCAAAGGTTCCTTCAGACTTTCACATCAATGAACCTTTTAGTCTTCAAATCCTTTTTTCCTCATCCATCTACTCCGGCAGAGAGGGCATGACACTCCTTAGACGTTAAAAGATGTGTTCAATTCTATTTGGACAGAACTAAGGGCCTGATTACAACTTTGGAGGAGGTGTTAATCCGTCCCAAAAGTGACGGTAAAGTGACGGATTTACCACCAGCCGTATTACGAGTCCATTATATCCTATGGAACTCGTAATACGGCTGGTGGTATATCCGTCACATTTGGGACGGATTAACACCTCCTCCAAAGTTGTAATCAGGCCCCAAATCTTTTTGACGCGCTAATCAGCTATTCATAGCATACAGTGCTCCTAGAAAAGGCCATCCACTCTCCAAGCAGAGTATTTCCAGATGGATCGCCTCAGCCATTCGTTTTTGCCATCAAGCAGCGGGTAAACCTCTGCACTCACATGTACTTGCTCACTCCACGAGGACAGTCTCTTCGTCAGTGGCGCTGTTCGCCGGAGTTTCCCTACAAGACATTTGTAGGGCAGCAACATGGAGGAGCTGTCATACATTCACAAAACACTACTGCTTGGAATCTCTATCTCAGGGAGAGGTAGCAGTGGGTCAAGCGGTTCTCAGGAATCTCTTCAGGTGAAGGTGGTCCATCTCTTCTCCATCCCTCCATCCTAGAACAGGTATGCACATTGTTTATATCCCTTATAGTCGCTTACACCGTTTAAAAAAAGAAAGAAAGAAAGAAAGATACGAAAGTAAACAAGAGCAAAGAGAACAATGTGACAGACAGATAAGTGGACATTTTTAATGATAGTATTCATGTTACATACGTGTTTCGGGATTTTTTTTGCGTATGTTGATCTGGATTTATATATAGATATATATATATATATATATACATATATATATAGATAGATAGATAGGTGTAAGCCTTTATAGTTACATAGATTTATATACAGGAATATACTGATGTTTTATTTATGACCGTGTTTTCTATCAGATATGGTTATTATAGTACATCGTGAATAACTACTGCTCTCTACTCTGATTCAAGCATGTGAATCTATGAAAGTTCCAATACTGGAGTAAGAAAATACGTTACTTACCTGTAACTGTAGTTCTCCAGGATTGGAATCTTTCATAGATTCACATGCGACCCACCCACCTCTCCGGAAAAGCTCACTTCACCTTTCTCTCTCTTTTTTCCTATCTTGAACGCACTTGTGCTTGGAAAATCTGAGGTGCTGGAGCTTCCCTCAGGAGGATTCTAGAGGGTACTGTCGTCTGATTGGTGGATACTCAAGTTTGGTCCTTTTCACAAAATGACTCTGATAGACTGTTAAACTGAAGAGGCCTAGGGACTTTCTTTGTTAATATATCTTAACACTGCTTGTGTAAATTATACCGGGGGCCCCCATCTCGACGACGGGGAAATATTCAAGCATGTGAATCTATGAAAGATTCCAATACTGGAGAACTACAGTTACAGGTAAGTAACGTATTTTCATCTGTCTCTGAGGAGATTCAACCCAAGTTATTTCAGCATAAACAGTCATATGCATGGAAGAAGCAGATATTAAGCATATACCAAGCCACACAGGGTAAGGAAATGGCTCCCTGTTGCAGTTACCCCCCCACTTTTTGCCTGATACTGATGCTGACTTGATTGAGAAGTGTGCTGGGACCCCGCTAACCAGGCCCCAGCACCAGTGTTCTTTCACCTAAAATGTACCATTGGTTCCACAATTGGCACACCCTTGGCACACAGATAAGTCCCTTGTAAAAGGTACCAGTGGTACCAGGGGCCCTGTGTCCAGGAAAGGTCCCTAAGGGCTGCAGCATATGTTGTGCCACCCTAAG
This sequence comes from Pleurodeles waltl, assembly GCF_031143425.1. Classification (NCBI taxonomy): domain Eukaryota; kingdom Metazoa; phylum Chordata; class Amphibia; order Caudata; family Salamandridae; genus Pleurodeles; species Pleurodeles waltl. Next base: position 251,750,923 of record NC_090436.1, read on the forward strand.
GGACCCCCCACCTAACACATGAACACTGCCATTGCAGATTGTGTGTGTTGGTGGGGAGAATAAGGCAAAGTCGACATGGCATCCCCCTCAGGATGCCATGCACACAAAATACTGCCTGTGGCATAGGAAAGTCACCCCTCCAGCAGGCCTCACAGCCCTAAGGCAGGGTGCACTATACCACAGGTACAGTGTCTAAGTCTATTCTTAGACATTGTAAGTACAGTGTGGCCATATTAAGTATATGGCCTGGGAGTTTGTCAAAAACGAACTCCACAGCTCCATAATGGCTACACTGAATACTGTGAAGTTTGGTATCAAACTTCTCAGAATAATAAACCCACACTGATGCCAGTGTTGGATTTATTAAAAAATGCACACAGAGGGCATCTGAGAGATGCCCCCTGTATTTTACCCAATTGTTCAGTGCAGGACTGACTGGTCTGTACCACCCTGCAGCTGAGATACGAGTTTCTGACCCCATGTGGTGAGGGCCTTTGTGCTCTCTGAGGACAGAAACAAAAGCCTGCTCTAGGTGGAGGTGCTTCACACCTCCCCCCTGCAGGAACTGTAACACCTAGCAGTGAGCCTCAAAGGCTCAGGCTTCGTGTTACAATGCCCCAGGGCACTCCAGCTAGTGGAGATGCCCGCCCCCAGGATACAGCCACCACTTTTGGCGGCAAGTCCAGGGTAGATAATGAGAAAAACAAAGAGGAGTCACTGGCCAGTCAGGACAACCCCTAAGGTGTCCTGAGCTGAGGTGACTTGATGGAGGATTCCCCCAATAGGATTAGGGATGTGCCCCCCTCCCCTCAGGGAGGAGGCACAAAGAGGGTGTAGCCACCCTCAGGGCTAGTAGCCATTGGCTACTGCCCTCCCAGACCTAAACACACCCCTAAATTGAGTATTTAGGGACCCCCAGAACCAAGCAATAGAGAATCCTGCAACCTGAAGACGAAGAAGGACTGCTGACCTGAAGCCCTGCAGAGAAGACGGAGACACCAACTGCTTTGGCCCCAGCCCCACTGGCCTGTCTCCCCACTTCAAGAAAAACTGCAACAGCGACGCGTCCCCCAGGGTCCAGCGACCTCTGAAGCCTCAGAGGACTACCCTGCATCTAAAAGGACCAAGAACTCCAGAGGACAGCAGCCCTGTTCCACAAAGACTGCAACTTTGCAACAAAGAAGCAACTTTTAAAGACCACACGTTTCCCGCCGGAAGCGTGAGACTTTCCACTCTGCACCCGACACCCCCGGCTCGACCTGCGGAGAACGAACACTACAGGGAGGACTCCCCAGTGACTGCGAGCCTCTGAGCAGCCAGACTTGACCCTCCTGAGCCCCCCCAGCGACTGCCTGCTTCTAAGAATCCAACGCCTGGTAAAGACACTGCACCCGCAGCCCCCAGGACCTGAAGGATCCGACCTGCAGTGCAGAAGCGACCCCCAGGTGGCCCTCTCCCTTGCCTGCCTGCTTTGCTGAAGAGACCCCCGGGTCTCCTATTGAAACCAATTGCAAACCCGACACCTGTTTGCACTCTGCACCCGGCAGCCCCCGTGCCGATGAGGGTGTACTTTTTGTGCTGACTTGTGTCCCCCCAGGTGCCCTACAAAACCCCCCTGGTCTGCCCTCCGAAGTCGCGGGTACTTACCTGCTGGCAGACTGGAACCGGGGCACCCCCTTCTCCATTGAAGCCTATGCGTTTTGGGCACCACTTTGACCTCTGAACCTGACCGGCCCTGAGCTGCTGGTGTGGTAACTTTGGGGTTGCCCTGAACCCCCAACGGTGGGCTACTTTGGACCCAACTTTGAACCCTGTAGGTGGTTTACTTACCTGCAAAACTAATCAATACTTACCTCACCCAGGAGCTGTTGAAATTTGCGCTGTCTAGTTTTAAAATAGCTTATTGCCATTTTTGCCAAAACTGTACATGCTATTTTGCTGATTCAAAGTTCCTATGATGTTCGAGTGAAGTACCTTTCATTTACAGTATTGATTGTAAATCTTGAACCTGTGGATCTTAAATTAAAATAAACTAAGAAAAGTAATTTTTCCATATAAAAACCTATTGGCCTGGAATTGTCTTTGAGTGTGTGTTCCTCAATTATTGCCTGTGTGTGTACAACAAATGCTTAACACTACCCTCTGATAAGCCTACTGCTCAACCACACTACCACAAAATAGAGCATTAGAATTATCTCTTTTTTCCACTATCTTCCCTCTAAGGGGAACCCTTGGACTCTGTACATGCTATTTCTTACTTTGAAATAGTACATACAGAGCCAACTTCCTACACACAGCCAAATATATTAGTAGCAGTAAAGACACCCACAACTGGTAGCCACGTCTCCCAGATGGAATCCACGTCTATACCCTCCAGCCCCCTATCTAGCAGGAAAATCCGGGTCCTCATCCCCAATGAAACTGTCCAACCGTATCCCCTTAAGTCATAATGTCTTCGGGAGCCCTGTCATCTGTGCGGATAAACACATATGCTGCTCCTCTGCCACGCTCCACTCAAGGACATCCCTAAACCAGGCAATCAAATGGGGATCTCTAGGTCCCAACTATCCCACTGCAACCCGCCGCTTAGCCTGCAGTATGATCTTCCCCCCTCTGGGCTACGCCATCATACCCAACAGACGGACCTCAGGCGTAAGGGGATAGTGAGGCTAGACACTGCCTCAATCCTAGGAACCACCACTCCCCAGAACCCCTGCACAGCTGTACATATCCAATTTGCAGGCACACGCCCAGTCCGCATCCATGAAGTGTTGTCCCAAGTCTGTCTCCCAAGCTCGCCTGGCCTTGTAGGAGGCTGCACCGTATCCCCTCAGAGAGCCTTATAAAACAGTGTGATTGGATGCCTGCCCTCACCCCTCCTTATCAGGATTGGCCCTACTTTATTGCACTGTGTGAAGCTGCTATACACCACTCCACAAGCGAGAGTTCGCACCGGCACCCAGGACTCTCGCTCATTTCCTATACATAAGGGGACGCACCAGGGCTGTTCACTTTCTCTGATCTTCGCACTGGCTATGGAACCCGTGGCTGTGGGGCAGGGGACCCGACTGGGGAGTCCAAGTGGGAGGGCACTGGCGCATAATATCATTATATGCGGATGATCTCCTAGTTTACATGTGGGATGTAGCGGGCACTCTCCCAGCCCTCTTTGACCTGTTGGACCAGTTCGGCAAGGCAACTGGCCTCAAGGTAAATTGGGGAAAGTCTTGTATCTTCCCATTGCGGAAAATGAGCAATCCGTATCAGCTAAACACCGGTGGGGGGCGCCTCCCGTTGGCCCTTGGGACCTTACGCAACCCGGGGGTCAATATTTAACACACAGAGGCTGACATAAGAGAGGATAATCATGGTAAGGTCTCAGTTCTATTCCTCAATCCCTTCCCTTTTGGACACGCCTGCCCCTTTCTCCTATCGGTAGGACGTCCATAACCAAAATGCTGGTTCTTCCTAGGCTCCTGTATTTCTTTGTGGCATTGCCTGTGTCTCCCGAGAAAACCTTCTTTCGTACTTTACATGGCCTGCTAACTGCACTCATATGGGGAACTGGGTGCAAGAGAGTGTCTCTAGCCATGCTTTAACACCCCCTCATGGAAGGCAGCATGGCGGGTGCCCAAAATGAAACGCTACTTTGCAGAGGCCCAGCTGCAGTGGCCGATGCGCTTAATAGTTGGGGATCACACAACTGAAGATGATATGGTATGATCTGCAGTGGGGGAGGATGGGATGCTGGAGCGGACCGCAAAGCGGGTTTGGCATAGCTATATACAACCTATGCTTTTAGAAATGGGGTTGTTGGTTGGCAGTCATGTTACCCCCGTCCAAGCAAGGACTCTCACTCTAGTCAGGGTAAGTTACACATAATCCAAATGATCCTGTGCCCACCTCGTGGTAGCTTGGCACTGAGAAGTCAGGCTTAGCTTAAAAGGCAATGTGTAAAATATTTGTGAAATAAATCCTTCAATAACACAGTGCAAACAGCACAAACATAAACCACACACGTTTATTAAAATATAGAATATTTATCTGAGTAGATTAAGGTCAAACGATCAAGATTTGATAAGTACAAGTTGAAATATCACTTTCATAATGATGAGATGAGGTTTAACTTCTTAAATGCAACACGTGTCTTTTGCAAGCACAAAATACCTGGTTTGCGTCTAAATTATCCGCACAGGACTGCAGAGGAGGAGATGCATGTAAAATGGGGAGGTGTGAATCGGTTTCTACAGGCGCACACAGACATCAATGCTTTTCCATGCAACAAGGGCTCTGCGTTGATTTCCGGTGCAAAGGCTTGGATCTTCTTTGGGTTACTGGGCATTTGGACGCACCAGGGATGATGCAGAGAAATCCTGATTGTGCAGGACGAAGTCACAGCAGCTGGGTCGATCCAGTGGGCGATGCGGGGAAATTTCTGTTGCACAGCAGGCGCTGCGCCAATTACTCTTGCAGAAAGTCAGGCTGTGTCATTCCGGCTCGGCTATGCGTCGAGCTAGTGGGCCGTGCGTTGAAGTTCCGGTCACAATGCTGGCGCTGTGTCGATCTCCACTTGGGGAGCTGGGCTGCGTTATTCTGGTTCAGCGTGCGATGATTTTCTCACTGCGATGAAGACTGTGCGCTGATTCCGGCAGGGTGTGCGTCGATTTTTCACAACACAAGGAGTTCTTTGCAGACATGAAGTCTTTTTGGTCTTGAGACTTCAGAAAAACAGGAGACAAGTTCAATCCAAGCCCTTGGCGAGCACTTCTCAGCAGAGCCAGAGGGCAGCAAGGCAGCAGTCCTTTACAGCAAAGCAGTCAGGTGAGTCCGTTGGGCAGCCAGGCAGCTTCTCTTGGCAAGTTGCAGGTTCTGGTTCCGAGTTTCTTCCCCAGTAGGTATCTTGTCCTGAAGTGTCTGAGTTGGTAGGGTCAGGGACCCAGTTTTTATACCCAAATGTGCCTTTGAAGTGGGGGAGTCTTCAAAGAGTGGCTTAGAAGTGCACTAGGTCCCCTTTCAGTACTATCCTGTCTGCCAGGGTTCCATTAGGGGGTTTGACAATCCATTGTGTGAGGGCATGCCACTGTCCTTTGAAATGTAAGTGTCAGGCCCTCCACCCTCCCAGTTTAGGAAGACCCATTCAGTATGCAGATGTGTGCAGGTGTGACCGAGCATCCTGTGCTTGTGGTTGTCTGGGTGAAATGCACAAGGGAGCTGTCAACCAGCCCAGCCCAGATGTGGATTGTAAGGCACAGAAGGACTTAAGTGCAGAGGAATGCTCACTTTCTAAAAGTGGCATTTCTCAAATAGTAATATAAAATCCAATTTCACCAGTAATCGGGATTTTGTATTACCATTCTAGCCATACTAAATATGACTTGTCTCCCCTTTCTGATCAGAATCTACCACTCAAACAGTATATGAGGGTAGCCCTAATGTTAGCCTATGAAAGGAGCAGAGCTCACAGCATTGGAAAACGAATTTAGGAGTTTTCCACTGCCAGGACATATAAAACACCCAGGTATATGTCCTGCCTTTTACCTACATAGCACCCTGCCCTATGGGTTACCTACGGCCTACCTTAGGGGTTGCCTATATGTAGAAAAAGGGAAGTTTAAGGCTTGGCAAGTACTTTTAAATGCCAAGTCGAAGTGAGAGTGAAACTGCAGACACAGGCCTTTCAATGGATTGCCTGACCCATGGTTAAGGAGCTATTTGTGTGAGTGGCACAATCAGTGCTGCAGGCCCACTAGTAGTATTTAATTTATAGGCCCTGGGCACTTGCAGTGCACTTGTCTAGGTACTTACAAGTAAATTAAATATGCCTATTTGGTATGAGCCAATGTTACCATGTTGTAAGGGAGAGAGCATATGCACTTTAGCACTGGTTAGCAGTGGTAAAGTGTGCAGAGTCCTAAAACCAGCAAAAACAGTGTCAAAAAGTAGAGGGAGGCAGGCAAGAAGTTGGGGGGGGGGCACCCTAAGGCTGTCAGGTCTAACATAGGCGGACTCTGATGCCGCACTCCCCACAGCTGTCTGTGTGGAGTGTACCCCAGCTGGAATGCCTCAGTCGGATTCACAATTTTACCTCATGGAGGGAGAAGGGGCTCACTCGCCTAGGTGACCTCTATGGAGACGGCTTGTTGCACACTTTTCCAGACCTTGTGGAAGCACATGGTCTGGGCCTGGGATAGTTTCTCTCTCACACTGCCATGAGAACAGTGATCGGGGAGATTTGGCAGTCGGGCCCAGCGAAACCCTTACTCCATCGGGGGCTACACTGCATATTGACTCACGACCTTGGTGGGAAAGCGGTCTCAACCCTGTATATGGCATTGCGAGAGGTACATAGTGCCCTGCATCCGCGTAGCAAAGCGAGATGGGATGACTGCCTGGGTATTATCTTAACAGACAAGCAGTGGTTGATGGCGCTGGAACGGGTGAAGTGTGTCTCACTCACCAAACATACCTAACGACCCATCGCCTCCACATATTATTCCCGGTTGCTTCAACCCTTTGCCCGATATGTGGTCACAATTATGCTACTTTTCTATATATGACATGACGTGGGATTGTCCGTTGCTAAGCACCGTTTGGTACTAGGTATTACAGCATGTTTCAGAGATCATAGATATGCAGCCCGCCCAAGACCCACTCTTTTGCCTTCTAGGGGTTACGAAGAGATTCAAGCAGACCAAAAACTACTTACAATTTGTGGACCATGCGTTAATATTGTTCATACTACTTATTGCCATGTCCTGGAAGGTGGCCCAGCCCCCCACGATAGATAGATGTCTACAAGTAACCACATGCTGGGCCACAGTGGAGGCTAGTGGATTGGCACATGACCGCAGACCATGGGGTGAAAGCGGGGTGGCCATGCTTTGGGACACCTATTTGCTGAAGTTATCTGATAAACTGACTTCCTGCGCTGCCGGTTATGCAGGGGCCAATAACCCATCCCTGGCGGCAGAGGAGCTGCCTCCACTCTGAATACCACTTTTACTCCACTGAGGGCTTCACAACATTTGCTTGTTACACGCCTGAAACTGTGAGGTAGCGATCGACAGGCCCCTGTATCCCTGGCCGCGTGATAGAACGCTCCCGATACCCACCACTGTTTTCCCCGTCTCAAGATCGATGCCCCTTAGGCACGAGCTAATTCAGATGACACATTGATGAATTACCTCTCTCACTTTACGACAACCTAGACACATTTATATGTTAATTACCCCTTAGTTTTTCTTCCCTCTCCTCCTGCATGTTTGACAGGGTTGTTCCGGCAAGGTATGTGATAAGATGACAATATGATTGTACATTTAGCAAGAAGAAGGGAACGTGGTCAGCTGTTGTCCCCACTGATGTAGTCCCCACTTATTGGCGTTGATTGAGCTGTCATATGTACTTATTTGTGTCAAATATTTTTCCTTTGACTGACATACTTTTGCATATGTATGCCTTGTGGTTGATAATTTATGTACACTAGCATGCTGAAACTTGCTTATTTACTCTTTGACAAAACCAATAAAATAAATGTAAATTTTTAAAAAAAGTGGCTCCCACTCAGTAGCCCGAGAGTCTGTAGTTCCCCAATTCAGAGTTACGTATTCTGAAAGCTTAATTGCCAACGAGCTCCTACAGTTTGTATCTGTGAGGAGCTCAGAGGGCATACGCCAAGTCCAAACCAGGTGAGGACCATCACCCCACTGCAAGCACAGCAATACTGGTGCATGATCCAAGAGATATCTCCCCAAGTGCATCACTGCCCGCAGCTGCATTGAAACCATCCCAGCCACCAAAGAACGATCCAACCTACTATAGGTACCATGAATCAAGGAGTGGAAAATATACTTAAGACCCTCCTGATGCAAACCCTGCCAGCCATCCAGGAAACCCAGATTCTGCAAAACCGTGGCAAGGGGGCGGGTCATCAGCAGTTTTGTACCCATTCAGGGTGGATGGGGATCTCTTTCCCCATCCAAAACACAATAAAAATCTCCCATCCAAGTCACTGTGGGCCCTAGGCTACCCTCAGCAAGTCCTGAATACCCTCATAGAAACTCCTATCATCCACATTTGAGGCATATGCATTTATAATAGTAACATCCTTTCCATCCAGTGTACCCTGAAATGTCACCCTTCCACCTCCGCCTCACTGTGTACATGGTGAAAGGAAACCTCCAGCGCAATCCAAATAGCCACCCCCTAGCATAGGATCAGTATGTGGCCAAAAATAATTGACCCCTCCATCCCTTCCCCATGTTCAGGGATTCATTAGCCTTGAGATGGGTCTCCTGCAGACAGGCAATCTGCACCTTGTTATATCTGAGGTACAAGTGCACCATGTACATCTTGGCATAGCCCTTTAATCCCCTGACATTTCAGGTTAGTATATTCATGCAATCAGCATTACCTCTAGATGTACCTCCCGCCATGCCAGAGATGTCCTGCCCAGGGGCCATGGCCTATTCAGAGAGCCCTCCAACGGAGACTGAATAAGTAGCACCTCAGTTGCACTGCATGTGTAACTAGCCCCCCAGGTAACATAGAGGGTAAACAAATCACCCCTAACCCTTCTCACCCGAACAAACAGCATAACAACAAAAAGACACACTGATCATCCATTAATATCACTGCTGCCAGAACCCAGAGCCTACCCCCCACCCACAACTCTGTCCTACCACAAAACATGTGGAGCACCTCCACACCACCCCACCCAGTTTACAAATAAAAACCCAACAGCACCCTCACAAGTACTCCCCTGTAAACATCATGTGAGCTAGGCTCCATCCGCCTCTCTGTAGGGATCCGTCACTCCACCCCAGCAGGATAAGACAAAGGATAAAAGAAGGGGAGGAAGGGGAATTAAAGAAGGGGAGCAAGAAAATGTGTCAAATCAGTAAACTTTATGAATCGCCTCATCAGACAATAGGATCTGCCGGCATTGTGTCCACCTCCGAGTCCCTCAAGACCTCCTCCTGTTCCATTGATACCCCGAGGGGGCCAATGCCATGGTGCCGTCTACCTGCACACCAATTTGTGCGAGACCATGGCCCACCGAACTGTGGGACCCACCAGCCACGGGCCCCTCCTGCGAGCTCTAAGTCAGGCCGCCTGTTGCCCTGTGCGCACAGTCCCCAGACCTCCATAAGTCCCTTTTGTACCTGGGGACCTTTTTCACATCTCAAGCCACCTCCACACATTCTACGGTGAATCAGAGAATTGCGACCTGCCCCAGGAGATTACACGCAGCCTAGCAAAGTAAAGCAGCATGTAGCAAGGCCCATGGATCTCAGCTTGCCCTTAACCTCCAGAAAGCTTTTATGGTTTCCCTGTACCTGCTGAATGTAGTCTGGATAAACCAAAACGGGCTGTGTCTGTCTCCCGGGCTACACATAGGATGTAGTCTCTGTTTTTATAGTTAAGGACACATGTGGATATAGCCCCCGGCGGAGGGGGAGCACCAGCGCCAGATGTGTCCTTTCAGTCACAAAGAAGGAGGCCAGTCCAGTGGGCTACAGCATGTCCTGGATCCAATGCTCCACAAAACTCTCTGTCGCTCCTCCCTCAGTCTACTTAGGAAACCCCAGAAGGTGAACATTATTACGGCAGGACCTCCCCTCCACGTCTTCGGCCCGTGCCTCCAAAGTCGCTGCTTTAGAGGTGACTGCAGCAGCTTGCTTCCTGAGGGTGGCCACCTCTGTCTGGAGCTCCGCAATGGGTCCCTCTGCAACCTTGACCTTGTCAGACACCTTACTTAAGTCCACAGAAAGGAGAGGTCCACAGTCTCGATCTTGCCCCAAAGTGCCACTTAAGAGCCCTGAATAGCCACCAGAAGCTCTGCACATCAAGGCTCCTCGTCAGAGATCCAGGGTCCGGGTCACACTGTCCACCGCCCTGCTGTGTCAGCTGCTGTGTGGGGGGCACCAGCATAGTTTTGTGCTCATTTGTGTTTCCCTACGAGGGCCCAAATTATTTATTCCTCCCCATATGATTGCCAAGTAGGCTGTCAGGCTATAGGCCACTAGACCACTTTGTTGTGCACAGGAGCATACGCAGACCCTATTGCTGGCAAAACACCATGACGTCCCTGTCTCCCATGGCCCTCTACAGGAAACAGTCACAAGGGTCCCCCAGCAGGGGAGGTGCCACAGTGCAGAGGCAGCAAATGTAGATCAAGCAGGGGCGGCAGCAGGAACCCCCACAATATCCATTCCTTGCAATCACCAGATTTGTACAGCCCATGTGCAAGGTGCCAGCGAGGTCCACCAGAAAGAAGATCGGGGTCCCCAAAATCCAGCAGCGTTTCCTAAAGTCATCCACCTGAACTCCTGCACAATACACCACATAGGTGTGGCACACCCACTCCAGGGATGCCGCCTTGCCATCACCACGCGGTCTGCTGCAGGCCCGGTCCAGGTTCAACAGGTCTCCACAGGAACAGCCCATATGCCCCCAGAATATTTATGGCCAGCAGAAGAGCAAAATGTTATGGCATTACCAGAGCTTTGTCTGGCCCCAACAACACTGTCCCTAGGGGCCAAGTCACGCCGTGAAGACGTCACTTCACCACTTGCCAATCATCCAAGGTAGTGCGGTTAACCGACATGCAGTGGCCAGAGGGGGAGAAAAATGTGCTCTTGCTTGACGCTCCGACTGCCTACCCACCACACTGTCTCCGGGGGCCGAGCCAGACTGTGAAGATACCGCAGCACCACACACCAGTTATTCAAGGTGGCTAAGCCCTTGAATGTCACTATCCAGGGTTGGGTGAATCCACTGCTGCCGTACAAACAGTCCGCCACTCCCAACAACACTGTCCCTGATGCCGGGTTGACTGTAAAGAAGTTGCCCCCAACCCACCAGTCATCTTAAGGCAGCTCTGCCTGCAATGTTCAGTGCCCGGTGGAGAGGGAAGTGGAAGCCCCAGAATCTGACCTCGGGCACTTTCTGCCACCCTGTCCCCAACAGCCAAAGAAAGGCCTCCCACGGTCACTGTTGGCAGCCTGGCGCGGGATAGATAAGTCTGCACCCAGTATCAACAGCGCCAGTCAGGTCTGCATCCCAGCAATGCAGCGAGGCACCCAGAAGATTCTCTGCCACTCCTGAGTCTCCGACTGGGTAGTGTTGGCAGGATAACTGCAGGATCCTGTAGGTCCAGTGCGTAGTCGCTCAGGAAAATGTCCTGTTGGCCAACTTCCATAGCCACGCCCCGGTCCCTTGCCCTTTAAAACAGGTATGGTGGAGCTCTCATCCTCCACAGGGTCGTTGTTAGTAGTTGGCGACTTTAACTGCATTTTCTACTATAAAATTGATACGACTAATACTGGAGCGATCCACCTGGATGAATAAAATGCAGCAAGCAATCTGCATGCTTATGAGGGTGCAGGTGTTGGTAGACATCTGAAGGACACTCAAACCTGGGAGTTCTGGCTTTATTTATTACTCTGTAGTCCATAATCATTATTTGTGCTTTGATTATTTTTTGCTCTGCTTTGTCTTATTCATAATCTTAAGATACAAGTAGGCCCTAGATTCATATCTGATCATAATCCTATTATTTTTTCTTTCAAAATTTGTCAGGCACAGACAAGGCAGACTCTTACGTCTTTTGATTTTCGGCTTCTACTGGACCCTGAGTATACTGGGATGATGCACACAAATTCAGCTGAATATATTGGGCATATTTTGGGTTCTGCCTCTATCTCAGTGGTATGAGAAGCCTTAACAGCATACATCAGGGAAATTATGATAAAGTATGTGGCCTATTGTAATCGATGGCTGCAGTTTAGAGAGGAACAGGAAATAATCGAACTGGCATGTTAGAAAGAGTGCATTCCACCACAATTCTCTACAAAGATCCATATGAATGGGAATGTTTTTTGCAGATGGTTGAGTGCCGAAGCAAGATTAGTCGTGCACTGCAAGAAAAATGCCGTGGCCTCTTTTATGAGGAAGAAGCAGGAGTATGGGGAATCGATCAGTAAGATCTTAGCCTTCAGAATCAAGAAGAAGGAAAATCAGAACCGCATTGACTATTAAAGGTGATTTAGAAAAGGAGACTCCTCGTTCACTTGTCATTCTTGAACAATTTTATTTATGGAATTTTGTGCAGAAAAACTGGATTATCATTATCATAGCGAGCTAAATTTGAAGTATCTATCGCTCACTAAAATACCCTGTCTTGACCGCTCACAATCTGAAGTACTTGAAGGTGGAATTACACCCAAGTAATTTAAAGAAGTGACTCTCACTTCCTCTGGGTAAAGCGGCAGGCCACAATGGGATCCCTTATGAGTGTTATACATGTTTTCAGAAGTCCTGGTTCCTATTCTTGCTTTAATTTTTCAGTGTCGATCTAGGGCATGTAATCCCAGAATCATGAAAGTCCACCATTATAGCTGTTTTCCTTCAAAAAGGGAAGCCAAGCCTCCTCTGAGAAAAGACACATAGCGGCCAATCTTATTGATTAATGTTGATGCAAAAATCTAGTCCAAGTTTCTGGCTCTTAGATTGGGAGGGGTGTAAAATCTGTTGTGAATATGCAGCAGCATGGTTTCGACTCAGTCATCAATACTACAATTCCTACTAATATGACGTTTGCCGCCTTTGATTCTTCAAATAATCTGCGCAGATCAACCGGTATGTTCCTCCTCGTTGCTGAGAAGGAGTTTGATAGGGTTTCCTGATCTTATCTTTGGGCAGTAATGATGAAAATGGGGTTTGGTGTAAAATTATTGCACTGCATCTGCAGTTTGTATCAGAAACCATAAGCAAGAGTAGCTATTAACAGATCAATATTCGAGGCACTCCAGGTTCAACGAGGCTCCGGCAGGGTTGCCCTCTCTCTCACTGTTACTTTTTTAATCTATTTGGAGCTGTTATTATCCTATATTCGCACCCATGAGTCACTGTCACCCTTTGTGGTTAGTGGTGTCAAATTGCATGCTACTGCTTATGCGGATGAGGTGGCTTTATATTCAGTTAATGTCGTTCCGGATGTTGCCATAAGCTTTTGAACGTGTTAAGGTGTCTGTATTTAAGATGAACAAGAACAAGACACACATTGAATTATCTTAATATCACTAATGATGCTTGTGTCCTCCTCAGCAACTTATCTTGCCATTGAAATTTTAGCTGATATGCAAGAACTTCTTAAACTTAATAACAAGGCTCTCCTTACAAAAACCATCGCACATTAAGACTTTGACATCCGCTTCCTGTTTCTATGATAGGCAGGTGCAATATTTTTAAAATGAATGTACTGTCGAAGTTCTCATATTTGTTCGGTGCTATACCACTCCGTGTTCCTAATTCTTACTTTAAGTGATTGTATTCTGCCATTAGTAGCTTTCCCTGGGGATATCAGCGAGCCAGACATGCCATTAAATGGCTGAAATCTCACAGGAAGAGTGGCTAGTATCTACCGGACTTGCAACAGTATTTTCGGCCTGTCTTGTAGTCCATGGCTAGCAATGTTAATACCCATCTACGAAATCGACGTGGGGACAGAAGCGTGTGCTTATTTCTCTAGATTTGATCCCAACTACTTCAAGAGGGTTCAATCTAAGATGATACAGGATGCTTGGTTCATTTGGAAAGATTTGGGCAAAAATGAATCCTCAGTCAAATTCATTTATATGTATTGGTATATAGAAACAAAGCTTTTCCATCTAGTTTTCACGATTGTGTTTATCAGCAATAGCATACACTGAGTGTAAAAACTATCAGTCTGTTCATTTTCAGACTTAACAGGAGGAGTTTCCTCTCCCGACCAAAAGTTTTATTTTTTTTAATATCTCCAGATACAAGATTTTCTAAATTGAAAGGCAATCAATATTCTCAGGAAACATAGGCCCTCATTATGACTTTGGTGGTCTCTGAGTGAGACTGGCAAAGCCACAGGCGTCAGAAGACCGCCAGTGCTGGCAGTCTTCCACCCTCCATATAATGGTTGCTGCCAGCTTTCCGGCACACTTTGGGTGGATATCAGTCAGTAGCCATGCTGGCGGGTGGTGGCGCAATGGCGTTGCTATCACCTGCACCGCCCTGCCAGAAGGACACCGCCAGCCATATTAAGACCATTAATGTCCTGCGGGCGGAGTGCTGACGATGGTGGCAGCGCCCCTTCCCGTTCCATGTCGGACTACCTCCTCACCGGACAAGGTAAGTTGGGCATCCGACAGGAGGGTGTTGTGTGTGCGTGGGTCTAAGCAAAACTTTAGACATTGTAAGTGCAGGGTAGCCATAAGAGTATATGGTCTGGGAGTCTGTCATGCACGAACTCCACAGCACCATAATGGCTACACTGAAAACTGTGAAGTTTGGTATCAAACTCTCAGCACTATAAATGCACACTGATGCCAGTGTACATTTTATTGTAACATACACCCCAGAGGGCACCTTAGAGGTGAGAAAAACAAGGAGGAGTCACTGGCCAGTTAGGACAGCCCCTAAGGTGTCCTGAGCTGAGGTGACTCCGACTTTTAGAAATCCTCCATCTTGCAGATGGAGGATTCCCCCAATTGGGATAGGAATTTGCCCCCCTCCCCTCAGGAGGAGGCACAAAGAGGGTGTACCCACCCTCAGGGCTAGTAGCCATTGGCTACTAACCCCCCAGACCTAAACACACCCCTAAATTCAGTATTTAGGGGCTCCCCAGAACCTAGGAACTCAGATTCCTGCAACCTAAAAAGAAGAGGACTGCTAAGCTGAAAAACCCTGCAGAGAAGACGGAGACACCAACTGCTTTGGCCCCAGCTCTACCGGCCTGTCTCCCCACTTCTAAAGACACTGCTCCAGTGACGCTTTCCCCAGGGACCAGCGACCTCTGAATCCTCAGAGGACTGCCCTGCTCTAGAAGGACCAAGAACTCCTGAGGACAGCAGCCCTGTTCACCAAAGACTGCAACTTTGAAACAAAGCAGCAACTTTGAAACAACTTGCGTTTCCCGCCTGAAGCGTGAGACTTGCCACTCTGCACCCGACGCCCCAGGCTCGACTTGTGGAGAACAAACACTTCAGGGAGGACTCCCCGGCGACTGCAAGACCGTGAGTAGCCAGAGTAGCCCCCTCTGAGCCCCCACAGCGACGCCTGCAGAAGGAATCCCGAGGCTCCCCCTGACCGCGACTGCCTGCTTCTCAGATCCCGACGCCTGGTAAAGACTCTGCACCCGCAGCCCCCAGGACCTGAAGGATCCGAACTCTAGTGCAGGAGTGACCCCCAGGAGGCCCTCTCCCTTGCCCAGGTGGTGGCTACCCCGAGGAGCCCCCCCTTGCCTGCCTGCATCGCTCAAGAGAGCCCTTGGTCTCCCATTGATTTCAGTTACAAACCCGACACGTGTTTGCACACTGCACCCGGCCGCACCCGTGCTGCTGAGGGTGTACTTTCTGTGTGGACTTGTGCCCCCCCCTGGTGCCCTACAAAACCCCCCTGGCCTGCCCTCCGAAGACGCGGGTACTTACCTGCTGGCAGACTGGAACCGGGGCACCCCCTTCTCCATTGAAGCCTATGCGTTTTGGGCACCACTTTGACCTCTGCACCCGACCGGCCCTGAGCTGCTGGTGTGGTAACTTTGGGGTTGCTCTGAACCCCCAACTGTTGGCTACCTTGGACCCAAACTTGAACCCCATAGGTGGTTTACTTACCTGCAAAAACTAACAAACTCTTACTCCCCTTAGGAACTGTTGAAAAATGCACTGTGTCTAGTTTTAAAATAGCTATATGTGATTTATGTTAAAACTGTATATGCTATTTTGCTAATTCAAAGTTCCTAAAGTACCTACCTGCAATACCTTTCATTTAAAGTATTACATGTAAATCTTGAACCTGTGGTTCTTAAAATAAACTTAGAAAATATATTTTTCTATACAAAAACCTATTGGCCTGGAATTGTCTTTGAGTGTGTGTTCCTCATTTATTGCTTGTGTATGTACAACAAATGCTTAACACTACTCCTTTGATAAGCCTACTGCTCGACCACACTACAACAAAATAGAGCATTAGTATTATCTCTTGTTGCCGCTATCTTACCTCTAAGGGGAACCCTTGGACTCTGTGCATACTATTCCTTACTTTGAATTAGTGCATACAGAGCCAACTTCCTACAGGGATTATACACCTGTTTCAGTCAGCTCAGGGAATATGATCTGGAGAAATTGGCTTCATAATGTTGGGGCAAGTGGTAGCTAGCCCCATGACTGATCAAGCTTTTACAATATCTTCTACTCCTTTAAAAACGGCCTGGCTTAAGCTACAGCAACACAAGACTATTCCATTGCTTTATTGCATTGCTTTCATGCTTTATTATTGCATTGCTTTATTGCCCTAGGTGCGGGTGCTGGCGTCAAATATTGCCCTTATGGTTGCAAGTTGCCTTCACATTTAGGTGTATTGGACGGAAATTTGGAAGGTGGCTTTCTCATAACCGCAGGATTCATGTGCAATTTAATATTTTGAATATAATGCTTTCTAGAAAATTGAAGACTTTTCAGAGCAATATGCCGGCTCTTCTGTCATTATTGCGAGGATTAGTCTGGCACGTGATTGGAGAAACAAGCTTCTGCACACTCCGTACACCTGGTTAGTCACAATGCAGACTTATGAACTAAAGTCTGCTGCACTGAAAGTGAAAGGGAAAAGGGGATACTTAAGGCTGCTTAATACCAGAGGGCGGCTATTTCAGTGTTTTTTCAATTTATATTGGGTCTTCTAAGCGGGGGCTTCAGACAATTGTTATTTTCTTGCTTTGTATGTATTTTATTTGGTAATGTATATGTCTTGTTTTTCCTTAGTCTCGAATTACTCTGCAATGGTATCTTATTTTATGTAACCCTTGGATATACGTATTCCACTTGAGGGGTATGCTAATCCTTCTAAAGTGAAAATGCAATTAAAAAAAAATAATTCTCCTAAAACACATTTAAAGTGCAGTTCTGATAAAGACTTCTAATCCCAGATTCCTCACATTGTGAATTTCTGCCAGCACCAGAATGTAACTGAAAACTTTCATAGCACTTCTCTCTTGTGTCAGTAGGTGGTTTCATGCAACTCCAGGTTGGGTCTGTCCCGGCCCGACTATGCTAACGGGCCCCTATATCTGAGCTACCACAGTATGATGATATTAGCTCCTTCTGATGGATACAACTACCTGTGGATTCCTCACCTAATGAATACTCCCATGGCGCCAGCATTCGACGAAAATCTTCTTCCTAGTCTCTGCACGTCGACGAGGACGTCACTCTAGCCCACGCGACGCCGTCTGACGTCATACAGGCAATAACAGGTCCTCGACGACGTGCCGACGTCAGTTCCCTTTTTTCCGTGCATTCGAAACGGTTATCTTCGAGGGAGCTACTGTTACTTTAGTGGTTACAGTGTGTTTTCTGCTGCGTAGTTCTTCTCTGAGGTAACAATGTCTCAGAGAAAGTCGGGTTTCAAGCCCTGTCGAGAGTGTGGGGGCAAGATGTCCGTTACAGATCCTCACTCCGACTGTCTCTGGTGCTTGAGCTCCGATCACGACATTGTGACTTGCGATTCATGTCAGCACATGAATCCGAAGGCCCTCAAGGAACGTGAGGCTAAATTATTCCTGGCGAAGTCGAAGAGAAAGGAAAAACATCACAAGAAGTCTTCCTCGCCAAGGTCTCATCGGCGTCATCGAGACTCCCGGCGCCGTAGAGATTCACGGCGTCATTCAAGCAAGGAGGCTCGTTCGAGGTCGCCTTCGGCTCGACGTCGGAGGACTTGGGAGGTCAGTCCCACGGTCACGGCGCATCCATCGACGCCGTTGCCCTCTCCGGCGTCACCGACTTCGCCTGGACAAGCGTCTGTGGTTGAGGTGATGCAGCCTCTTGTGCTGTCTCCGGCGTCGCGGACGTCGAGACCGGCGTCGGGGTCGCCTTCGATCCAGGCACCCCAGGCACCCCAGTATCCGGCTTTTCCAGCCCCTGGAGCCGATAGTACCGCATTTCTGAATGCGATGTATACCATCTTTCAGCAGATGGATCCAGGAGGTGCTTCGGCTGGTCCTTCGGGGCCTTTGGCCTTTTCATTGGGTGATCCTGCACCTCTTCGGCCGGCACCCTTTATGCCCTTTCTTCCTTTTGGGAATGTGGGCTCGGCGCCGGTGTCGGTGGCCGCTCCGGTGGCTTCAGAGGGATTGGCTCCGGATGTTTCCATCCCGTCGACGTCGGGATTTCGTCCTGTGACTCCGGTGGGTCCATCGGCTCCAAGATCCCTTTGTCCTGTTCCTTCATCGGCGCCGAAGCTGTCTGCGGTGCCGGATGCGGCGTCGGATGCTTCTGGAGATCGGCGCCGATCTTCGACTTCGGCAGAGGCCATGTCGACTCCGCGCATTGAGCAGAGACTACATTCAAGGAGGCGTGCTCTCCGTCTGTTGGAAGAGCAGGGATCCTTCCCGACGGTGCCAGGAGACAGGGACTCCAAAAAACTGGATGCGCAATCCAAGAAAATATTTTCTTCTTGCAGTTTGGCGTTGAAGGCCACCAACGCAACTTGCATTCTGGGGAGATATGTCCATGCTCTTATGGATGATATTTCATCTTCTTTTACAGAGCTTCCCCAGGGACTCTTGGATTTTGTCTCAGACGCCCAGGCTGCCGCAACCCAGATTATCCAGTCTGGACTGGACACGACCGACTCGGTGGCTAGGGCGATGGGCACGGCTGTGGTGGCAAGGAGACAGGCCTGGCTCCGTAATTCAGGGTTTTCTGCGGAGGTACAGTCGACCCTATTAGACCTCCCGTTTGATGGGGACAAACTGTTTGGAGCAAAGGCAGATTCGGCCTTGGAGCGATTTAAAGAGAGCAGGGCCACAGCCAAATCGTTAGGGCTGCAAGCTCCTTCTTCCTCTGCCTCTTCCAGATTTTTCAGGAGGTTTCGTGGATTTGGGCGTGGCTCTTCCTCCTCTTCCTTTCGGGGGAGGTTCCAGCAAGCCGCCTCTTCTCACCCCTATAGATCATTTAGAGGGAGAGGTAGGGCCCGCACCAGAGGAGCCTCTCAACAGCACTCTGCCTCTTCCTCGTCCTCTGGAGGGGTGCAGCAGGGAAAGCAGCCTTAGGCTTCCACCATTTCCCACTCACTCCTCTCCTGTGGGGGGAAGATTATGGCATTTTCTCCGCAAGTGGGAGACTATTACAACGGACACTTGGGTTATCAGTATTGTGGAGAAAGGCTACACCCTTCCCTTTCGGGAGTTTCCGCCCCCCCTCCCGCCCCGCCCATCTTATTGTTCAGAAGAACACCTCCTGTTGCTAGAACAGGAGGTTCAAGTCCTCCTTTCAAAGGGCGCGGTGGAGTTGGTTCCAGAGCAGGAAAGGGGTCAAGGTTGTTACTCGAGGTACTTCCTGATTCCCAAGAAAGATGGTCGGTTGAGACCGATCCTGGATCTGAGGATCTTGAATTGGTTCCTCAATCAGGAAAAGTTCAAGATGCTGACCCTAGCACAGGTGCTTTTGGCGTTGAACAAAGAAGATTGGATGGTGTCTGTCGACTTGCAGGATGCTTATTTTCATATCCCGATACTCAAGTCGCACAGGAAGTATCTCCGGTTTGTGGTAGGGTCGCAGCACTATCAGTTTGCGGTCCTCCCGTTTGGTCTTACTTCAGCACCTCGAGTCTTCACGAAGGTGATGTCAGTGGTTGCGGCAGAGCTCAGAAGGAAGGGGATAGCAGTATTCCCTTACTTGGACGACTGGTTGATTAAAGCCAAGTCCCCGGT
This sequence comes from Pleurodeles waltl, assembly GCF_031143425.1. Classification (NCBI taxonomy): domain Eukaryota; kingdom Metazoa; phylum Chordata; class Amphibia; order Caudata; family Salamandridae; genus Pleurodeles; species Pleurodeles waltl. Next base: position 251,770,661 of record NC_090436.1, read on the forward strand.
GCTTGTGTCGTATCATCTGCAGTCAACAACCCAGTTGTTGTTCGACCTGGGCTTTTCGGTGAACGTGCCCAAATCTCACCTGGAACCCTCTCAGCGCCTCCTGTTCATAGGGGCAGTACTGGATACAACATTGAATCGAGCCTTTCCTCCGCCTCAGTGGGTTCAAGATATTCAGGAATTGGTTCCAATGTTTCGAAATGGAGCGGTAGTTCCAGTCCTCAAGGTCCTTCGTCTGCTCGGTCTGTTTGCCTCCTGCATACTGTTGGTCACGCATGCTCGCTGGCACATGAGGGCTCTTCAGTGGTGCCTCCGAAGGCAGTGGTCTCAACACAAGGGAGATCTAGAAGGTGCGGTCAAGATCTCCAGAGATGCTGCTGTGGACTTGAAGTGGTGGATTGCGTGCAACAATCTTTCGCAAGGAAAGCCGTTCGCGCAGTCGCCACCAGTGGCCACGGTCATAACGGATGCTTCCACTCTAGGGTGGGGAGCTCATCTGGGGGATCTGGAGATCAAAGGACTTTGGTCTCCAGAGGAACAGAGGTTTCATATCAATCTGTTAGAGTTACGGGCTGTACGTCTGGCTCTCAAGGCCTTCCTCCCTTCCCTTCGTGGTCAGTCGGTACAGGTCCTGACGGACAATACTACCACGATGTGGTACATAAACAAACAGGGAGGAGTAGGGTCGTACCTTCTCTGCAGAGAAGCTCTTCGACTATGGTCCTGGGCAAAGGACCATCAGATTTGCTTGGTAGCAAATCATCTGGCCGGGGTCTTGAATGTACGTGCGGACAGTCTCAGTCGCCAGTTTCTCGGCCGACCACGAGTGGCGTCTCCATCCAGATCAAGTCCGTTTAATCTTCCAGATGTGGGGGTTTCCTCGGATAGATCTGTTTGCCACTCGGGAGAACGCGCATTGTCCGTTATTCTGCAGCCTCCAGTATCCGGTGCAGGGAGCATTGGGGGACGCGTTTCTGATAACCTGGTGCGACCAGTTGCTTTACGCGTTTCCCCCCATACCCTTGATTCCTCAAGTGTTGAGGAAGATTCGCCAAGACTGGGCCCAAGTCATCTTAATAGCACCGGATTGGCCAAGGAGGGTGTGGTACTCCGACCTTCTCCAACTCTCGCTGTGCCCTCCGCTCCGTCTCCCTCTCAGGGCAGACCTCCTCTCGCAGTCGCAGGGGCAGGTTTTACACCCCAACCTCCAGAGTCTACACCTACATGCCTGGAGATTGAACGGGGCAACCTGAGTTCCTTCTCTCTCCCGCCTGATGTAGTGGATGTTATATTAGCGGCCAGGCAACACTCCACTAAATCTATCTACGCTAATAGGTGGTCTAAATTTGTTATCTGGTGTGGAGAGAGACAGATTGATCCCTTACATGCTCATCTGTCAGATGTTTTGTCTTTTGCTCTGTCTCTAGCGCAGAAAGGTTGTGCAGTGGCTACCATTAAAGGTTATTTGTCTGCCCTGTCAGCCTTCATTTGTCTTCCAGATCAATCATCGTTATTTAAATCCCCTATTGTTCTCAGATTCTTGAAAGGTCTTCTAAATAAATATCCTCCAAAACCATTTGTGATGCCTCAATGGGATTTGTCCTTGGTCCTCACTTTCCTTATGGGGTCCCCTTTTGAGCCTATGCATTCTTGCCCATTAAGGTATTTGGTTATTAAAACAGTCTTCCTGGTGGCTATAACATCTGCAAGGAGAGTGAGTGAGTTGCAGGCCTTATCGGTAAAACCCCCTTATACAACTTTTTATGGGGATAAGGTGGTGTTGAGGACCAAGGCTGCTTTCCTCCCGAAGGTTGTTTCACCCTTCCATGTAGCCCAGACAATTACTTTGTCCACGTTCTATCCTCCGCCTCATCCTTCAAAGGAGGAAGAGAGATTACATCGATTGGACCCAAAGAGGGCGTTAAGCTTCTTCATTGATAGAACAAAGGATTTCAGGCTGGAGGATCAGCTGTTCATCGGATACGTGGGCAAGAGGAGAGGAAAGGCAGTCCACAAGAGAACACTCTCCAGGTGGGTTGTTCTTTGCATTAAAATCTGTTACTCTTTGGCAAAGAAGGATCCTCCTGATGGCATTAGAGCTCATTCCAACAGAGCTAAGTCGGCCACTACGGCCTTGGCCAGAGGTGTTCCTGTGGTCGACATCTGCAAGGCCGCAACGAGGTCAGAAGGGACGGCCATTTTGCACGGTCAGTGCTGCAGGATTTCTTGGTTTGACCATACAGGCACCCTCCACCGGGAGTGGTACTGCTTTGGGACTCTATTCATTAGGTGAGGAATCCACAGGTAGTTGTATCCATCAGAAGAACGAGTTACTTACCTTCGGTAACGACTTTTCTGGTGGATACATTAGCTACCTGTGGATTCCTCACGGTGACACCCGCCTCCCCGTTGCCTTTCTGGTCTTACCAAGTAATCCTTGAGTGCGCTCCTCTTGGTCTTCAAGGTTGCAATAGATGTTGTATATATGGATACTTGTGTATATTTATATGTATATATATATGTATATATCTTTGTGTATATACATGATTTGCATATATTTGTTGGTTTAAAAAAAAAAAAAAAAAAAAGAGAGTTATATTAAATTTACAGCCATTTTATTGCAATGTTGTGTATTTTACAATGTTATGGGATGTTGCCTTGCTCTTTCATTGCACTGGGTTGTTGTTCTCATGCACGTAAAAAATGTTGGTACTGACGTCGGCACGTCGTCGAGGACCTCTTATTGCCTGTATGACGTCAGACGGCGTCGCGTGGGCTAGAGTGACGTCCTCGTCGGCGTGCAGAGACTAGGAAGAAGATTTCCGTCGAATGCTGGCGCCATGGGAGTATTCATTAGGTGAGGAATCCACAGGTAGCTAATGTATCCACCAGAAAAGTCGTTACCGAAGGTAAGTAACTCGTTCTTCTATGCACATCTCCCAACCCGTTTTGGAGCTCTTAAATCCTGTCACATCTGACAGAGATTTTATTTCTGTAAAACACTGTACAATGTGAAGGTATGTCCTAAAGCGACAGGGTTTAGACTACCCTCTGACCATGACCTACAAACTTTAACGACTTACACTCAGGACCTCTGTGTGTGGTGTTTGAGCCATGTCTCTGCTGTGCCAAGATGAACAGGAAAGCCATCTGCAACGAGAGTTAAAACTTGCAGGATGCATATTTTGATACTGCCTTCCTGCAGTCCCACAGACGTTAACTGTGGATTCTAGTAGGCCAAGAACACTTTCAGTTTTCCGTGCTCCCCTTTAGCCTTACCAGTGCACTTCAAGTCAAGTTGCAAGCCACCTACAGAGTTTAAATATTCTAGTCTTCCCATGACCTTGATGATTGACTTTAAAAGGCTGACTCGTCTCAGGCAGTCATAAAACTCCTCTAGACAATGGCCTCCCTGTTGACATCATTGGGGTTTTCATCAAAATGCGGAAGTCAAACCTGATTCCTTCACAACAGCTCTCTTTCATTGGATACATCCTGGACATGGTGCTCTTCCAGGCCCTGCCTCCACCTCAACTAGTCAAGGGCATGTGGGCTGCTATCCCGATGTTTCAACCCTTGACCTTGTCCTCAGTGAGAGCGTCTCTGAGGCATCATGGCCTCCTGCACCCTGCTTGTGGACCATGCCAGGTTGCACATGTGGGTTCTGCATCGGGATTTGAAGTCTCAGTGGGCTCAGCACCAAGGTGACCTGTCAGAATCCATCCAAGTGTCAAAGGAGACTGTACAGTATCTGCAGTGGTGCCTGTGCAACCACATCTGGACTGGCGGCAGCCTCTTCTCCCTACCCCACCCAGAGTTACCAACAGCTGTATCATTTCTGGATGGGGGAGGCCATCTGGGAGACAGAGAGAGAGCTGAAAGAACTCTGGTCTCCGGCAGAGACTCCCTTCTACATTAACTTGCTGGAATTACAAGAGATCCGCTTGGCACTGAAAGTGTTCCTCCAGACAATGAAAGGAGAACGGGTACAGATTGTTATGGACAACACAACTGCAATGTGGTATTGCAACAAACATTATGGCATGGGGTCATGGGTCTTTTGCCAGGAGGCCCTGTGCCTGTGAAAGTGGCTTAACGATAAGGCCAATTCCTCAGTCTCCTAGCACCTGGCAGGATCTTTAAACGCCAGGCCGGTCAAACCCTGCCAACATAGGGTCATGAATGGCAGTTGCCCTTGGAGGTGGCACAGGGCACCTTCAAGAAACAAAGAGAATCCTGGCTTGATCTATTCACCACCACAAAGAATGCACACAGTCCAAGCTTCTGCGTGTTGGAGTTCCCAGAGCAGCTCTCTCTTGGAGATTCCTTTCACCTACATTGAGGTACAGGATTCCAGTATACCTTTCCACCCCTACCTGCCCTGCCACAGGTGCTTAAAAAGATCCCAACCAGGCTCCATTCTTCTTAGTGGCTGCAGACTGGATAAGGAGGGTGTGATACTCGGATCTTTTGGCCATACGCACATGTCCTCCGATCGGACTGCTGCTTCTTCCGGACCTTCTGTCACAACGACAGGGCAGAGTTTTACCCCTGAGCCTGCACAACGACCACCTCCATGGGTGGAAATTGAACAGCAACTAGCTTTAAATCTTTCATCAAAGTGGTCGCTGTCATCCCAGCAGCTAGGCATCTACTTTCTGAATCTGTTTACACAGGAAGCTGGGAAAAGTTTGTTCTCTTCCAGGGGATCCTCATCCATAGTCATAAACACTGAATATTCCCGCCCACGTGTGGGGGCCCCTAAGCATATACAAATACACATGCATATATATGTGAAATATATGAAAAATAATAGTTTAGTAGAGAATTTCAATACCAATGTAATTTTAGGGGGCTTGAAAAAGGGTTTTCCACCAATTCGTACACCTTCACCTCCATGAGAATTGAATGTGGTCTTGTCCAGACTTATTGCCGCTCCTTTTGAGCCCATCCACAAAGCGTGTTTGTATATGCTATGGGGTCCCCACACGTGGGCAGGAATATTCTGTGTTTATGACTTTGATCAGGATACCCCTGGAAGAGAACTAGGATTTACAGTTAAGTAACTTATCCTTGTCTGGTGTTCTTGCTGAAAATTCAACTTCTAAATGCACGCTTATTGGATCTTCTCCTGTTCAGTTTGTTCTTTTGTTTAAAAATGGTTAAAGGATATATATCTGTATATTCACACAAAGAGAGAGAGAGAGAGAGAGGTAACCTAAGCATGACCTACCGACAAGGATATAGCACATACCAAGCACTGAGGTAAATAAAGTGGATAACTTGTTTGCTCCTTAAGTAAACAACAGGTTTCCAAAAGAAATGGATAGGTCACCTCACCCACTTACATGCTATATAACTTTAAAGCGTTATATAGCACAAAATAGGAGCTTAGATTAATTACGTTACCTGATCAGCCATCCTTCAAGTCACCTGGTGTTACGCATTTTCTGAAGGGGCTGGACCACATGTTCCTGCCAAATGTGATACTGCAGTGGAACCTTACTTAGGTAGTCACTTAAGTTGTGTGCACTCCTTCCAAACTAATACACAGCTGTCCTCTTTACCTACTAACTATGAAGACAGTATTTCCATCGCCATAACATAGGTCAGGCGAGCGAATGAACACCAGGCTCTGTTGTGCAGGAAGAGCTAGCATTTAGTCTTGCCTTTGGTGCCTTGAGTGCCACCACGACCAAAGGCCTGCTTTGGTTGCTGCGGCATGTACTTGAAGGCCTTGAGGGAGCAAGCCCTCAAGCTCCTGTTGGCTTGATGTGTAATGCCATTACGTTCTCAATCCTGGTCGAGAGAAAGGTCCCCAGAGCGGTCGCAGAGATCCATAGAGCATTGAGTAAGGCACACCGCAAGAGGAACCTTCAGAAGTCGAAGAGTGCTTGGACTTCACCTCTTCAGTCGGCGGAGTTGGTATTCGGGGCCTAGCTCCGTGGCTGAGCCAGCCCCTGGACCATCACCGCGCCTCTGCTAGTTTCTCGAAACCAGAGCGACCCCTACTCAACTTCAGGAGTTCTGTGAGGCCATGCGCCTCATATTTGAGAGGCCTGCTCCTGGTGGAGTGTCCCCGGGCCATACAAATCTTTCTTCCCGGACAAACTAGTCCTCCGGACAAAAGTGGCTTTCCTGGCCAAGGTAGTTTAGCCCTTCTCTGTTCAACATAGAGCAATCCGTCACCTTGCCAACTTTCAATGTAACTCCTCATTCCTCTCCCCCAAAGGGGAAGAGCGGACCCATTGTCTCAGCTCTAAGAGGGTCCTGAGCTTCTATAATGATCTGATCATAGAGAACCGACAAGGAACTAAGTTAAAGCAGTACAAAAGAGAACCATCTCCAGATTTATTCTGGTATTGATCAAGATCTGCAATGGGCTAGCCAAGTAGCAGCTCCTGGAGGCTTGAGGGTTTATTGCATCCGAACAAAGGCTGCTACAACTGCACCTGCACATAGTGTGTTAGTTCTGTACATTTGCCAGGCTACTACATGGACGTCCCTGCACATATTCACAAGGCTCTACTGCCTGGATAGCCGGTCAGGATATACGGGCAATTGGACAGATCTGTCTTGCAGGTTTTGCCCCATTCCTCAGACCCACTTCTGGGGGAGTTGATCTTGCGTGGTATCTATTCACAACATGAAGAATTTGTGGTTAGAAGTATCTATCAGAAGAATATGTTGTTTACCTTTGGTAATGCTTTTCTGGTAGAGACTCTTTCTAACCACAGATTTCCCACAGAACCTCAAACCCTCAAGACACCTGCATCCTTCACACTCTTCCCAAATCCGCTGAAGCCGGAGTGAAGGACGTTCATTCTCCTAGCTAGCTGCCAAGTCCTGGAATGATTTCCACCTCCGAAAATCATCCTTGCTCCTGGAATTCAGAAAGGGACTCAAGACCTGGCTTTTCAACTGATCCCAGCAGGAACTGATCACAGCAGCACCTGGATACCCTTGCAGGTGATTAGCATTGCTCTACAAATCCGAGTTGATTGCTTGATTGATTGAACCATCCTCTTACCTATTCTGTGGAATTGAGAGACAATGTCCTTTAATAAGATACCAATGTGGAAGTCTGCACATTGCATATTCTGATTTCAGTTGCTTTGTGTCTATCTGCACACAACTGATGTCAGCAATTGGAGGTGGTGCAGATATAGTGACCCAACATCATATCTGTGTGTGTGTGTGTTAATATGTTAACATTATTTACCCAGTATCAGGGTTACAAATTTCCATTGCCCATGTTCGTGTTTGGAAAAAAAGAGGGTTCCACACTATGTTGTTCATCTTTTTGATTCATTTCAGTCAAGCTCTTGCATTCAGGGAGCCACGAGGTAATGTAACAACGAGTCAGTCAGTGTTCCCCAGTCCATTTAATTTTTAATTCCGCAAGTGGACATTAGAACCTTATAGCCTCGTATGGATTAATATTTTTGTTTTGTTCAGTAATTTGGAACTCATCAAGCTTCAAAATATTTTACCAAAATAATCATGACAACTAATTAATATGAAATGATAAATCACTGTGCTGCAAATAATATATTCAGTCCAAATAGGCATGCATTTGTTATGCTGTAGGTTGTAATATTGCAGACAAAAAAGAAGCATAAATACTTTTTGTACTGTCTGATGTTTAATTTTTAGGAGTATAAAAATCATGTTGACCGTCTTGTTACAGAAATCAGAGCTAAAGAAGAAGAGCACAAGGCAGAGCAAAGAAATATTCGTTCTGAGATGCAGGAAGAATGTAGGTTTTTCACTGAGTTGCATTATATATGTGTTGGCTGAAAAATATTTGGTATCTTCCAAATAGGTAAAAATTAAATACATGTCCTTTAAGCCATTCCTTATTGGGTCTGGACTAGAGGCAGCTGTAGGACCCATCCCTAACATGACGACCAAAGATAAACAGGGCAAAAGTGCAGCTCCCCAGCTCCCCCAACCATTGGATATTGTCAGTTGTCATTCAGCAGACATTGGTTATCTGAAATGTCATTTATGATACATGTAGTTTCACTTGTGCACATCATATAGCTATTTTCTTCGTGCATCAGACATATGTGTCTACCTAAAGAGTGCTTCCAGGGCCAAATATGTACAGGGCAACACCCATTCATTGCAATAGAGATTCTGTTGAAGACAAGTATAGTGGCCGTTGAGCAGTTGTGGATCCTGTTTTGCCTCTCTGTCTGCAGAGACAGAAAGGGCTCCTGTATAGGTAGGTGTAGTGAGTGGCATAATATGCTCAATACGATGATTCAGAGGAGGGTAAATAGGTTTTCCTTAAGATGTATTCCAGTAACAGATCCACAACCTTAAATACGTCCAGCAGGCTCCACAACCCCTGGAAAATGTTGCTGCCAAAGAATTCCAAAACCCACCTTCAAACTTAAAGGATGGAGTAATACATCATATAACTAATGAAACATTGAATACCTTATACATCATAGTATAAGTGAAGGTTAACTACAAGATAGCACCATACTATATGGAAGAAAAGTGCACATACTACTTCACCTCCCTTCTTTCAACAAAGTAATTATGATAAATCATAATGACATAACTTAGTTGGTTTCAGTGATTTCAAAGTTCATTTGTGCCTCATTGTTACCATCAGTACCTGCTTCACAAGTGGATTCTTCTGGTTTAAAGAGAGCATCTGGATCTGCAGAAGAACATTGTGAAGATACAGACATATCACTCCCATCCTTATAATAGTTCACATTACTTTCAGCTTTACTTTCCACCACATTTTTTTACAACTTTAGCCACTCTGTTCAAGCTCCACCATGAAACATAATTGAGTTTAAAAGAAGTATTCCCTAACAAGACTACTCTAAAAATTTTGGAAAACTTGGATTCCCCTTTTTTGCCATAAGGTAGTTTAATCTTGATGATGTTGTACTTGCGCTGAAAGCACGATTCTTTGCTGCCCATGGTCACTACTCAGACTTTTATTGATACTAAAAGATTTTACCTTATCCCAGAGAGTTATCGTTACGATTGTATAATCTATTATGGAGCATGCCTTTGCCGAATAATAAGTCCTCTCCGTTGGACAATCGGAATGAAACCTCCCATTTAGGACTCTTCATGCCTAAAGACTCCAAGTCCTTTACTAAGGTGTTTGCCCCTTTATCATGTGTTTTTCTTATAGGGTCCCTGTTCATTTTGGGGGGAGGAATTGACCATATATAGTCTTGCTGGATTGTCTGGTCTTCGCTGTGGAAACGGTGCATCAGATCCATATTAAAGTCCCCTGTTATTATTATATCTGGTAGATTTGGCTCCTGTAACAAGGCCATTATCACATTGCATAGCTCAGATAGGATTGGAGGAATATACACATTTATTATATATAATGAGTGTTTGTCTCATTTATCCAATTATTCAGCTGTAACACCAAAATATTATTATTTCCTAAAGGTATCAGAACTATTTTAGTTTTGAATGCTATTCAATAAAGATTGCTAACTTTATTAGAGATTAGGATCGGTCGCCCCTGATTTTTTATTTTAACTGCGGAACTGTAGAAACTGGCATACCCTACTATATCAAAAGGTTCAAGCGTCCATGTTTCCTGGAGGCATATTATCTGACTTCCTTTTAATGACAAGGCTATATCTTTCTTCTGCAACTTGGTTTGTACTCCATTAATAATCCATGAAGTAACGGATAGCAAGTCATACCATCTATTTGTAGCCTTACTCCCATATATGTCATGTCCTACATTTCCCATGTAGTGCCTCTGATAACCAACCTACATTTACTTGTATGCCCCTTTCATTTTTCTCTGGGCGTAGATGATGGTGATTCTCCTCAGGCTTTTCCATCCTGCCTCTTGCCGATTTGAGAACTGAGTATACTTGATCCCCCCCTATCATATGGGGTCACTTTATTTTGGATTTTACCAGCACAAACGGTTCTGGATACACGTCTTGTGGGGTAAAGATAATTTTATCCCCCAAACTGCCAAGATATCTTTTTGTCTCATTACTGGTTGTGCTAGTAACTTATTTTGAAAGGAGACCATAGTGGCTTCATGCACCCGCCCCTCTGTGCGGCCCAGAAAGTCAATTGACACTATGGCCCTCATTCTGACCCTGGCGGTCGGTGATAAAGCGGCGGCCAACCCGCCAACAGGCCGGCGGTCCAAAATATGCAATTCTGACCCTGGCGGGAACCGCCAACACAGCCCGCCGCATTAACACTCCGCCCGCCACGGCGGAACAAACAAACAGCGCGGCGGTCCCCGCCAACAGCCAGGCGGCCGACAATGTACCGCCCACCCTATCACGACCCACCAATCCGCCACCTTTTCCGGGGTGGGAGCACCGCCGATAAAAACACGGCGGAAACAGTCTACGAACGGGAAAACGCTCACCTCCACATACACCATGCGAGATTCCGGCAGTATGGAACCCGAGTTGCAGGTCATCCCCGCACTCCTATACCTGCTCCTGTACCAGGAGCACGCCCGGCGGCGCGGAAGACATCGGTGAGTACTGCTCCTACGACACAGGGGAGGGCAAAGATTACCGGCACACACCCACCCACCCACACCCACTACAACACACACATCAATGCATTCCCACAGATCACTGTCACAACCCACAAACCCCCCCCTTCCGAAATTACGCAAAGACCAAAAGAAGAGATCTCAAACGGGCAGATATATTGAAAAATGGACAGCAGTAATCCAAATAAATAAATAAACTATGTACAAAATATATACATCTACTAAATGTAGTCCAACCACTGTCCGTGGACCACAGGGGTCCTGAGCAAAGGGGCAAGGCCCAGTCCCACGACAAGAACTCCACGGAGAGAACACTGCAGGGGCATCAGAAAGAAAAAAGGACAGGCACCTCAGGGGGAAGGGAAGGGGGGGCACCTCAGCCACTTGAGTACACGACGCCAGATCCACGAGGGGACTCCATGACCACTGGCCCTTCCTGGGGAGAGCAAAGCCACAGTCCAAACAGTCCATACAGTGGGTGGCCTGCCCACTGGGCCATCCTGGGGAGAGCAAAGCCACAGTCCATACAGTCCATACAGCGGGTGGCCTGCCCACTGGGCCATCCTGGGGAGAGCAAAGCCACAGTCCAAACAGTCCATACAGTGGGTGGCCTGCCCACTGGGCCATCCTGGGGAGAGCAAAGCCACAGTCCATACAGTCCATACAGCGGGTGGCCTGCCCACTGGGCCATCCTGGGGAGAGCAAAGCCACAGTCCATACAGTGGGTGGCCTGCCCACTGGGCCATCCTGGGGAGAGCAAAGCCACAGTCCATACAGTCCATACAGTGGGTGGCCTGCCCACTGGGCCATCCTGGGGAGAGCAAAGCCACAGTCCAAACAGTCCATACAGTGGGTGGCCTGCCCACTGGGCCATCCTGGGGAGAGCAAAGCCACAGTCCAAGCAGTCCATAACAGACTCCACTGCCACTGGAGGAGGCATGTTGGCCAGAGGACATCCTGCAGCCCTGCCCGAGACAGATCCTGCCCTGCCACGTCTGTCAAAGGGCCAGCGGTTCCTGGCTTGAAGGGCCCAGTTCAGCGGTTCTTGCCGTGAAGGGCCCAGTTCAGCGGTTCTTGAGACGGCGGGCCCCAGCGGAGCGGTGCTGGAGACGGCGGGGCCCAGTTCAGCGGTTCTTGCCTTGAAGGGCCCAGTTCAGCGGTTCTTGCCGTGAAGGGCCCAGTTCAGCGGTTCTTGAGACGGCGGGCCCCAGCGGAGCGGTGCTGGAGACGGCGGGGCCCTGTTCAGCGGTTCTTGCCTTGAAGGGCCCAGTTCAGCGGTTCTTGAGACGGCGGGCCCCAGCGGAGCGGTGCTGGAGACGGCGGCCATTCTATGGCCAACTGCTCATTGCCTGGTGGTGCCCTCCTGGGCAGCGGGGATGGTGCTCCTTCAATGCCCACCTGGGCTGTGGGTGGTGGGGCCCTCCTGGCCAGCTGGGCTGGGTCCTCCCTGGGCAGCGGCTATGGGGGTGGTGGGCTCTCCCGGGGCAGCTGTGCCGGTTCCTCCCGGGGCAGCGGCTATGGGGGTTGCGGGCTCCTCCTGGGCAGCTGCGACAGGTCCTCCATGGGCAGCAGGCCTGCTGCCTGACTTCTCCGCCTTGCTGCCCTTGCCCTCCTTAGTCGGGAGTCTGTGGCCCTTTCCTCCCTTTGGAGTTGTGGCTGTTGACGGTGGCTGGCTAGTGTCCTGGGGGGATATCGAATCCGGGCTCCGGCGGCGGCCCTTCCGCCTTCTGCTCCTCTTCCCAGGGGGTGGGCTGGCTGTCCCCTTGCTGCTGGGCGAAGATCCAGACCTGCGGGCTGGTGGGCTCCAATACCCCTGCACCCTTGTCAAGGGGGCTGCAGGGCTGGTGGTGGCTGAGGTGCTCTTTTTACCCCGACGAGAAGGAGGGGGGGCTCAGGGTCAGGAAAGAAGGTAGCAGTAGAGAGATAGATTTTCTTGGGACAATGGAGAGTGGAAGGTACAGTGGGTATGGGAGTGGAGGGAGAGGATGTGGTTGTAGGCGAGACAAGTTTGCTGTCTTTGGGTGCAGGTGCAGGAGCGGGAGGCTGTCGTGAGGTGGATGGCTGTTGGGTGGGTGGGTGGCTGCGTTTGTGTGGTGTGGAAGAGGGGGTGACAGACACAGTGGGAGAGGACACAGGGGACGTGTAAATGGCAGTGGGGGTGGTGACTGCACGTGTGCGGACTGGAGTGGAGGGTATGCTGGTGATGGAAACACTGGCTGATGGTGAGGTGAATGAAGGTGTGAGTGTAGACGTCACAGGGAGGGAGGAGGGAGACGAGGAGGTGGGGGTCACAGAGGTGGTAGTGACTGTTGGCATGTCTGCATCGGAATGTTGCTTGTGTGAATGTCTGCGTGATCTGTGGTGCTTATGTTTGGATGAGCTGCTCTTGGGTGTTGAGGTGTGTGCAGGCTGGTCTGATGGTGTGGGTGGGACAGGCAGAGGAACAGGAGACTGGGAGGAGGGAGTTAGTAGAGGGAGGCAGGAGACAGGGACAATGGCTGCCGTCAGTGCTGAGGCCAGAGCCTGGAACGATCGCTGATGGGCAGCCTGACTCGAATGAATGCCCTCCAGGTACGCATTGCTGCGATGAACCTCCCTCTCCACCCCCTGGATGGCATTCAAAAGGGTAGTCTGCCCAACAATGAGCGTTCGGAGGAGGTCAATGACCTCCTCACTGAGGGCAGCGGGGGTAACAGGGGCAGGGCCTGAGGTGCCTGGGGCGAAGGAGATGCCCGGCTTCCTGGCAGAGCGGGCACGGGGCGAACGCTGAGGGGCTGCTGGGAGGGCGGAGATGGTGCGCTGGGTGGCGGCTGTACCTGTAATGGCGGGGGGCACGGATGGTGCCACCCCCGCAAGGGAGCTCCCTTCCGAGGACGTGTCCGTGTCGCTGCAGGGTCCAGTCGTCCCCGTCGTGGAGCTCCCCTCGCCCTCCGTCTCACTGGTCCAGTCAGACTCTGTGGCATGGCCCTCCTGGGCCATGTGAGATGCAGCTCCCTCCTGCCCCGATGCCACTTCTCCTCCGCCTGATGATGCTGATGCACACAAGCACAGAAGGACAAACAAAAAGGGGGGGGGGAGAGAGAAATAAAGAGATTTTGAGTACATGGATCACCGGTACAGTTAGCGGACATGACAGACACAGATGCCCCCTGCACTAAGTTGCGCACTTGGGGTCCGCTACGCATTCCGTGGAACATGCCCTACACGCCTAGAGTTGACAACTGCACCCATGGATGACACGGCCCAGAAATGGCTGTACTGACACACTACTGAGGGTGGTGGCTGGGGACACAGGGGCTTACGGGGGTGCCCAGCCTACAGATATCGCCCTGGCCTAGGGGGACCCACAGCCCTCCTCCCCCACCCAGACACCTCCACTGCGCGACAACAGAGTAGATGATGCTTGTACTCACCCCCTTGTGTCTGCTGTGCTGCCCTCACGCGCCCATCCAAATCAGGGTAGGCCACCGCCAGGATCCGGAACATCAGGGGGGTCAGTTGACGGCAGGCACCCCGCCTACGTTGGGAGGCCATCCCCAGCAGAGACTCAGCGGTCTTCTTGGTCCCGCGGCGGATGTCCTCCCACCTCTTGCGGCAGTGGGTGCCCCGTCGATGGTGGACCCCCAGGGTCCGGACTTCCTTGGCGATGGCACGCCAAATCCCGATCTTCTCATGGGCGCGGACCTATGTGACACGTACAGGGAGGGAGAAATACCACGTTCAAGTTTGTCTGCATTATCGTTGCCAGTGGCCCAACGCCCCCCATCCCCGCCAGGCCCCCCTCCAGGCCCAACATGCCCCCCATCCCCGCCAGGCCCCCCGCCAGGCCCCCCGCCAGGCCCAACATGCCCCCCATCCCCGCCAGGCCCCCGCCAGGCCCAACATGCCCCCCATCCCCGCCAGGCCCCCCGCCAGGCCCTCCGCCAGGCCCAACATGCCCCCCATCCCCGCCAGGCCCCCCGCCAGGCCCCCAAGCCAGCCAGTGGCCCCAAATCCATATTGAATTAAACTCACTTGTTGGTCTGGAGGACCGTAGAGTAGCGCATACTGGGGGAGGACCCCATCCACAAGTTTCTCCAACTCCTCTCCAGTGAAGGCAGGGGCCCTTTCCCCAGTCGCAGCAGCCATTGTCCCTTCCAGACCGAGGTCACAGCAACACTTGCAGTATAGGTCCTCTCCTGTGAAAGTTCAAGTCGCAAGTGGATAAGTAGATAGGAAATGGCGGTCACGTCCGCGGCGGTGCGTACCGCGGCGGTGCGTCCCGCCACCGCCGGCGCCCTTCGCCATTGGCTCCTGAAACCCATAGGCTTCAATGTTAACCAATGCTGCTTCGCGCCGCGGTCTTCGCCCGCCGACCGCCGCGGTGTGCCACGCCAGCGCATTGACCTCACATCCCATTGTCACACTTCACAGGTCAGGCAGCCGCCATTTCGAGGGTCCACATGGCTCAATTTCAACTGCGTCACACAGGCCTAGGCCTTGCATAGCCACTCAGACACGCCATTCACTGCATAGAGAATCGTTTACTGTGCAAGCTGTGAGTACGTACCTGTGGGTTGCTTGACTCTGTGCTCCATGTTGTCCTTCCTAGGCACCGTCCGCTGGGTTTGGCGAGGAGACGGATGAATCCTCCCGTGTACCGACCGCTGGTGGACCTGTCGACAATGGAAGAACGCCACATTATCCTGACCTACCGGCTTGACCGTGCCACTATACATGAACTGTGTGCCCAGCTGGAGCCCGACCTGATGTCCCCCATCCGCCAACCCACAGGGATTCCCCCTCTGGTGCAGGTCCTGTCAGTACTCCATTTCCTGGCAAGTGGGTCATTTCAGACAACAGTGGGAATTGCTTCTGGGATGTCTCAGCCCATGTTTTCGAAGGTGTTATCCAGAGTGTTGTCTGCCCTGATGAAATACGTGAGGAGCTACATCATTTTCCCTGAGGTGGGCGAATTGGCTACAGTGAAGGGTGATTTCTACGCCCTTGGACATATTCCCAACGTCATTGGTGCCATTGATGGGACCCATGTGGCTTTGGTTCCCCCAAGAGACAGGGAGCAGGTGTACAGGAACAGAAAAAGTTACCATTCCATGAACATCCAGGTGGTGTGTTTGGCTGACCAGTACATCTCGCATGTAAATGCCAAGTTCCCTGGGTCAGTGCATGACGCCTTCATCCTGAGGAATAGCAGCATCCCTTACGTGATGGAACAGCTAGAGAGACACCGTGTATGGCTATTGGGGGACTCTGGGTACCCCAACCTGTCGTGGCTACTGACCCCAGTAAGGAATCCCCGGACCAGGGCAGAGGAACGGTACAATGAGGCCCATGGGCGTACTAGGAGGGTGATCGAACGCACCTTTGGCCTCCTAAAGGCCAGGTTTAGGTGCCTGCATATGACAGGTGGATCCCTAATGTACTCACCTAAGAAGGTGTGTCACATCACCGTGGCCTGCTGCATGCTTCACAACCTGGCTTTGCGCCGCCAGGTGCCTTTCCTGCAGGAGGATGGTCGAGACGGTGGTGTAGTGGCAGCTGTGGAACCTGTGGAGAGTGACGAGGAGGAAGACGACGGGGCTGAAACAGACAACAGGGACAGAATCATTGAACAGTACTTCCAATAGGACACAGGTAACAATTCAAACATAATTTAGTGAATGTGAACTACTCTCCTGCATCTCTGCTGCCTGTCTATTTGCCCCAGTGTATGATGACTGAGTTGTGGCTTTTCCCTCCCTATTTCAGATCTGGGGTCCCCACTACAAGTCCTGTGCTTCGTTTCCCCATGGACTACAGCTTTGTGGCAGCTGTTTGTTGACTTCACTATGTACAAGGACATATTTGCAATGTCATGTCAATTACAATATTTTGAAATCACAGCCAGACTCCAGATAGTTTTGTGCTAAATGGGTGTTTATTTAAGTGCTCAAAATGGGATGGGTGGTTTCAAGTGGGTGGGGGCTATGGTGAAGGAATGTCCATGGCAGAGTCCAGAGTAACAGTCATACAGGTGCATTGTCCAGAGGCCTGTGGAGAGATGGAGCATGGGCAGTTCAAGGATGGACAGGGTGACAATGTGGGACAGTGGGATGACATCAGGTGGTATCCTTTGCTGGCGGGGGTCTTGACATCCTACTCTGTCTTCTTGCGAGATCTCAGGGCCCTCTTGCGGGGTGGTTCTTCTCCTGCAGGAGGTGGGGGTCTGGTGGGCTGCTGTTGTGCGGGGGCCTCCTGACCACTAGCGCCGGCGGAGGTGGTTGGCTGTTCTTGGTCCAGGCTAGTGGCAGGGGCCCTTTGTTGGTGTTGAGTGTCCGTCCTGGTGTTGATGAGGTCCTGCAGCAGCCCGACCATGGTAACCAGGGTGGAGGTGAGGGCTCTGATGTCCTCCCTGTACCCCCGATAGTGTTCCTCCTGCAGTACCTGGATCTCCTGGAACCGGGCCAGTACCGTCGCCATCGTCTCCTGGGAGCGGTTGTATGCTCCCATGATGGTGGTGAGGGCCTCGTGGAGAGTGGGTTCCCTGGGCCCGTCCCCCCCCTGTCGCACAGCTGCCCTCCGAGTTGCCCTGTTTCCCTGGGCCTCTGCCCCCTGGCCGGTGTGCCCACTACCACTGCCCCCAGGTCCCTGTTGTTGTTGGGGTGGTGGGTTATCCTGGGTGCCCTGTAGTGGTAGACACACCGCAGATTGACGTGCCCTGGAGACAGAGGCATGGGCCCGCTGGGTGGGAGCTGTGCTGGTGTTCCCAAAGGGGTTTGGGTCTGTGGTGGCCTGTGGCTGTCTGAGGGGAACCGACTGTCCAGAGGTCCCCGATGGTCCGGGCTGGTCATCGGTGTCCAGGTCGACAGAGCTGCTGTCATCGCTGACGGCCTCTTGGGTGGGGGGTGTGGAGAATTCTGGGCCCTCCGTGGCGGTGTGTTGGCGGTCGGGTCCTGCAGGGGTATAGAGGTATGGTTATAGTTTCAATGTGTGGCATATGGGTGTATCTGTGGGTTCCCGTGTCCCCAAGTGCTGGCATTCGTGTGTGGGGGCTTTGGTGAGGGTGGCTTGTGGGGGGGATGTGTATATGCATTGGGCATGCTTTGGTGATGGGTGTCCATGCTTAGTGGACGCATGCAGGCCTAGGTTTTGGGATGTGTGGGTTGTGATGGTGAGACATTGGCAGGGAATAGGTGTGCTGGGGGTGGGGGTGAGGATGGTGGTGGGGGTGAGGATGGTGGTGGGGGTGAGGGTGAGGGTGGGGGTGAGGATGGGGGTGGGGGTGAGGGTGGGGTTCGAGGATGGGGGTGAGGGTTGGGGTATGATTTGGCATGCAGGTGGGGGGGAAGCAGTAGTGAAGCTTCAACTTACCAGTGTCCATTCCTCCGCCGACTCCTGCTAGGCCGTCAGGATGCAGGATGTTCAAGACTTCCTCCTCCCATGTTGTAAATTGTGGGGGTTGAGGTGGGGGTCCTCCGCCAGTCTTCTGCACGGCGATGTTGTGCCGGGATACCATGGAACGCACCTTCCCCCGTAGGTCGTTCCATCGCTTCCTGATGTCTTCCCGATTTCTGGGGTGCTGTCCCACAGCGTTGACCCTGTCGACAATCCTCTGCCATAGCTCCGTCCTCCGGGCAATGCTGGTGTATTGGACCTGTGTGCCGAAGAGCTGGGGCTCTACCCGAACGATTTCCTCCACCATGACCCTGAGTTCTTCGTCTGAGAAGCGGGGCTGTCTTTGGGGTGCCATGGAGTGGTGTGTATGATGTGTGGGGTGGAGTATGTGTAGTTAAGTGTGTTGAGTGTGGTGGTGTGTGTTGTTTTGTGTGTGGATATTGTGTGGGTGATGGTGTAGTGTGCCTCTGTGTGATGGTATTCTGTGTTCGATGATGTGTCTCTCGGTGCTTCTTTCTGAATTTTTTGTCGTAGGGGTTTGTGGGTGATGTGGGTGTGTGTTTTATATTGTATTGTGTGTGTGGGAGTGGTGTGTGTATGTGTATCAGGTGTGTGGAATTCAAATCGGCCAATGTGGCTGAGTTTTGTTCGTTTGTGTGTATTCTGACCGCGGCGGTGTGTACCGCCAATGGAAAACCGCGTTTGAATGACCGCCGCGTGGATTCGTGGGTCGTAATGGCATGGGCGTATTTCTGTTGGCGTGACGGTGGAGGTTTGGTCACCTCCACTTTTCCGCCGACCGCTGGTCTGGCGGTCTGTTGTGGCTGTCGGACTTTCGGAGGTTTGGCTGCTGCGGGTCAGAATGACGGTGGCGGGTTACCGCGACCGCAGCGGAATTATGGAGGATTTCTGACCGGCGGTGGGCGCCTTTTACCGCCGAGGTCAGAATGACCCCCTATATCATTTGAGGTTACTTTTCATAGTGATGGAATTGCATGAAGTAAGGTTAATATATTCCCCGGGTTCAAGATGTCATGTGAACCTCTAGACTTATATTAAAATTATTTTACTTGATAAAGTCAAATATTCAGTAACAAAATTCCAGTCATCCCTTTCTGTTGATTTTCTGATTTGACTCGTACTTACAGTTCCTATAATCTTTTGATCTCCTTCGTCGTTATAGTCCAATACTTGGCACATCATATCTTTTCCCTTTACCCTCTGTACTTCTGAGACATTTTCATTTGTATTTGTGAATTGCAATCTCACCTCCTTGTTATTCATATTACCCGATATCTGCTGATGTTAATAATTGTTACCTGTAGTTCCTAAGGCTTCCACACTATTAAATCCTGCAACTTGCTGCCTTTTTTCAGTCCCGGGTTCTCTGTTTAGAGACTATATTATCCTTGTTGTTTGGAGTTGCTGCTGTTGGAAATTGATTTGCCTTCACTGTGCTTTCTACAAGGTCTGTGCCTTTACTTAGAGGCATTGCTGTTGGAGACTGATCTGCCTTCATTGGACCTTTTGCAGAATTGGGGCACTTAATTAATTTTATATTTGCTGTCTTTCCAGCATTATCATCAAAGTCCTTCTCCTGCTTTTAAAATATTGGGAAGAGTTTTATACGTTCAATCTCTGGTGGCACCTTTTCCAAGGTCATCCCCCAATTTTTTTGTCTTGCATTTAGGACCTCTAACCTTGCGCAGCTTATTTGTTGCTTGTTTCTGGCTTTACACCGTTTTTTTCTCAGTTATTTTGTCATTCTCTGTTCTAAAGGACCATTTATTACTTGCACATCAGATGCATTGCATTTTTCCAGAACTTCTACTTTAACATCACTCATATTGTTCTCACTGCTTCCCATGTCAGTATACTTTCTTCCTCTATTGAGACTTTTGGACGCGTCTTCTGTTTCTTCCCTTTTTACTTCATTATCTTCAACAACTTTTCTGTCCTCTCTCTTAGTACTACAGCACTTATTCCATTCTTCCTCCATTTGTTCATTTACTACAGGATTATTATTTTTTAGGTCCTCTATTATAGTACCTAACACCTCAGGAATTTGCTTCAATTGGTCCACTACTGGGGCCCATGTACATTCAATATTTGCTGTTGCTTCCAGGGTTTTTGCTCGTGTGAAGAGATTATTTAGGTCTGCAAATCTCTGATCAATACCTGATATCGAGGTTGCCATTATATTCAGTAGGTCTATCTGGACGTCCATTTAATTTGATTGATATGTCAGTGCCTCAAGAGTAATTGTGATGTTTTAAACATAATTTACCACACATTTACTATGTTAGTTTCAGGCCCTGCCTCATTTTGTTGGTGTTGGAAAATGGCTCCCTTTTGCAGCTACTGCACTGTTTGCCTAATATTGATGCTGACTTGACTAAGAAGTGTGCTGGGACCCTGCTAACCCGGCCCCTGCACCAGTGTTCTTTCACTAAAAATTTACCATTGTTTCCACAATTGGCACACCCCTGGCACGACCTCCCTGCACCCTCACAGCGACTCCTGCACAGAAGATCCAGAGGCTCCCCCTGACCGCAACTACCTGGTAACAAAGGAACCCGACGCCTGGAAGAAGCACTGCACCTGCAGCCACCAGGACGGAGAGGAACCAACTTGAGGTGCAGGAGTGACCAGCAGGCAGCCCTCATCCTAGCCCAGTCGGTGGCTGGACCGAGAATCCCCCTGTGCCCTGCCTGCATAGCCAGAGTGACCCCTGGGTCTCTCCATTGATTCCTATCTATAACCCGACATCTACTTTTCACACTCAACCCAGCCGCCACTCTGCCGCTGAGGGTGTATTTTGTGTGCCTGTTTGGGACCCCCTCCAGTGCTCTACAAAACCCCCCTGCTCTGCTCCCTGAGGACGCATGTACTTACCTGCTAGCAGACTGGAACCGGAGCACCCCTGTTCTCCATAGGCGCCTATGCTATTTGGGCCCTACTTTGACCACTGCACCTGACCGGTCCTGTGTTGCTGGTGGTGGGTGTTTGGTGTTGACTTGAACCCCCAACGGTGGGCTGCCTATGCCGAGGAGACTGAACTTGTAAGTGCTTTACTTACCTGAGAAACTAACCAATACTTACCTCCCCCAGGAACTGTTGATTTTTGCAGTGTCCACTTTTAAAATAGCATATTGCCATTTTTGCCAAAACTTTGTACATTCCTGTTTTAATTCAAAGTTCCATACTTACCTGTGTCAAGTACCTTACAATTTATGTACTTACTTGAATTCTGAATATAAAACAAATTAAGAAAATTATGTTTTTCTATATGAAAACCTATTGGCCTGGAGTTAAGTCTTTGAGTGTGTGTTCTCATTTATTGCCTGTGTGTGTACAACATATGCTTAACACTGCCCTCTGATAAGCCTACTGCTCGACTACACTACCACAAAATAGAGCATTAGTATTATCTAATTTTTACCACTATCAGCCTCTAAGGGGAACCCTTGAATTCTGTGCACACTATGTCTCACTTTGAGATAGTATATACAGAGCCAACTTCCTACATTGGTGGCAACGGTGGGATCTAAGACTTTGCACTTGTTGGACTACTTAGCCAATACCTGGTCACACAACAAAATTCCCCAAATTGTCATTAGAAATTGATTTTTGCAATTTGACTGTTTTTCTAAATTTTTGAAAGTCCTGCTAGGGCCTTGTGTAAGTCCCTGTTAGCATTTAGTTTTGAGGTTTAAAAGTGTGTAAAAGTTAGGATTTAAGTTCTAGAAGTAGTTTTTAGTTCTTAAAAAGTAATCCCAGCTTTTAGAGTCATAATGAGTCAAATAGATGAGATGGTGATCAAACTCACCCTCACCCCTTACCTGCATCTAGGGATGTAAGAGTTAAGGTCTCTCTGTGAAATAAAGCAGATATAAACTGGGTCCAGCCCTACCAAGGCTAAGCTCCAGGAGCTCTTGGCAGAGTTCACAAGGGACCAACCCTCTGATATGGAGGATCCTCCCTCAGATGGGGAAATTAGTGAACAAGAGGATGAACTCCCCCCTCCTGCCCTAAATAGGGAAGACAGGGCTCCTAGAACCCTGTCCCACAAATCATAGTCAGAGAGCCTGGTTCTTCCACAGGGGAGACCAGTACCTCTGTAAGCAGTGAGGGCAGCCTAGATGAAGAGGACATCCTCTTAGGAAGGATGGCCAAGAGATTGGCTTTGGAGGAACGGCTCCCAGCCATAGAAAGGGAAAGAAGAGAAATAAGTTTAACACCCATAAATGGTGGCACCAACTAAAATAGGGTCAGAGAGAATACTGACATCCTAAAAATACCCAAATGGATTGTAACTAAATATGAAGAAGGTGATGACATCACCAAATGGTTCACAGCTTTTGAGAGGGCTTGTGCAACCAGAAAAGTAAGCAGATCTCACTGGGGAGCTCTCCTTTGGGAAATGTTCACTGAAAAGTGTAGAGATAGACTCCTCACACTCTTTGGTAAGGATGCTGAATCCTATAACCTCATGAAGGCTACCCTAATTGAGGGCTTTGGATTCTCAACTGAGGAGTACAGGATTAGGTTCATGGGGGCTCACAAATCCTCGAGCCAGAACTGGGTTGATTTTGTAGACTACTCAGTAAAAACACTGGATGGTTAGGTAACTGGAAATTAAGTGCATGCCTATGATGGGCTTTATAATTTGTTTATGAAAGAACACATTTTAAGTAACTGCTTCAATGAAAAGTTGCATCAATATCTGTTAGACCTGGGTTCAATTTCTCCCCAAGAATTGGGAAATAAGGCAGACCACTAGGTCAAGACTAGGGTGACCAAGACTTCTACAGGAGGTGGCCAAAAGAAAGGGGTTACGAATCCTTCCCAGGAGAAAGTGGGTGACACTAGAAATAAAGAAAAAGTGTCCTCTGTAGGCCCCCAAAAACCAGTCCAGGTGGGTGGGCCCCAAGACACAACCCAAAACAAAGGTGGGTACCAGAGTAAGAACTGGGATGCCATTAAGTTAAGGCATGGTGCCACAACTGTAGACAGACAGGGCACCACACCAGGGACACCTCTTGTCCCAAAAACAACCCCCCTAGCAAAGCCCCAGGGTTGACCAGTGTAGCCATTAGGGATGACTCCTCAGATGAGGAGGTCCTCATAGCCTTGAACTGGAGAAAGGGCCCAACAGGTGAGTTGGAGATTCCAGAGGGAAGTAGACACTTCCACCATCTACTGGTGAATGGAATCCCAGCCATTGCCCTTAGAGACACTTGTGCCAGTCACACTATTGTGTATGACAGGCTGGTACTCTCAAACCAGTACATCCCAGGTGAGACTGCCAGAGTAAGAGTTATCCCAGACAAGGTCACTGATAGGCTTATGGCTTTAGTGCCCCTAGAAGTGGGTGGGGCTTTGAGCTGGAGGAGGGTGATAGTCAGTACAGACCCCCCCCCTTGATTGTCTCCTTGGAAATAACCACCCAGAGGTTGGTCAGAGCCCAAGAGGGGAACTGGTCCAGTGCCAGCCCTCTGCAAAGGATTCTGGAGGTGCTGCCCCTGCAGTAACTGCAAGTATGCCCAGAAGAAAAATAAAAGAAAACAGTGCAGGACAGGTGGACAACCTTTAGCTAAGGTTCCAGCAAGCCAAGGAGATTATGCTCCAGTAGGGAAGAACTCCAAAAGTGGCTCTGGTAAAGTCCAACCTGACCAACAAGAAGTCCTGGCTAGTCAGGCAACTGTTAAGCATGAGTGGGTGGCTCTGCAACTAACAGAAGAAAGAGTGGAAGAAGGGTGTTTACTACAAGATGTAGTAACCCCCCACTCTACCACAGCAGACAGGCACCCTGAACCCAAAGAAGCCTGAAACTTAGCCCCTTCACTTCTTGGTGAAGAGCTAAACGTGTGGTTCTGGGCACTGACAGCTGTCACTGGCCTCTGGTGGGTGTTAGCCTTTATGGCTGCACTGTCTTTGGCCTGGTGGTCTGACCCCATGCCAAATAGCAAGTCAGGCCCCCTGACCCTGTTGGTCATGGTGGAGTTTCTCCAGCTATGGGTAACCTCTTTGCGTAAGCTAGGGGGGACCCTGACTAAAATAAGATTAGCAGAGGTGGATACATCTAACCCCAAAATAGAGAGAATGGGTGAAGACACAAAAAACATAGACAAGAAGCAATTCAGACTACGTCCTATCACTGTGGAAGTAGGTCAGTTCCCCAGAGGGAATTACCTGAACAGAAGGATGTAAAGCAGAGTAGGCCGTGAAACAAACCAGCCTGTTTTCCCTACTCTTCCTCGCCTGACAGACTAGGAAGACTATTCTAGCTTTGGCTGAGTCTCCTGGCCTTTGGGCTCAAGGGAGGGGGGGCGGGTTGTGTAGGAAAATGGCTCCCTGTTTCAGTCACCCCCCACGTTTTGCCTGCTATTGATGCTGACTTGACTAAGAAGTGTGCTGGGACCCTGCTAACCAGGCCCCAGCACCAATGTTCTTTCACTAAAAATGTACCATTGTTTCCACAATTGGCACACCCCTCGCACACAGATAAGTCCCTTGTAAAAGGTACCAGTGGTACCAATGGCCCTGTGACCAGGGAAGGTCCCTAAGGGCTGCAGCATGTGTTGTGCCACCCTAAGGGGACCCCTCACCTAACCTATGCACACTGCCATTGCAGATTGTGTGTGCTGGTGAGGAGAAAAAGGCAAAGTCACCATGGCATCCCCCTCAGGATGCGATGCACACAAAATACTGCCTGTGGCATAGGTAAGTCACCCCTTTAGCAGGCCTTAAAGTCCTACGGCAGGGTGCACTATACCACAGGTGAGGGCATAGCTGCATGAGCACTATGCCCTTACAATGTCTAAATCTATTCTTAGACATTGTAAGTACAGTGTGGCCATATTAAGAATATGGTCTGGAAGTTTGCCAAAACAAACTCCACAGTTCCATAATTGCTACAGTGAACACTGGGATGTTTGGTATCAAACTTCTCAGAATAATAAACCCACACTGATTCCAGTGCTGGATTTATTTAAAAAATGCATAGAGAGGGCATCTTAGAGATGCTCCCTGTATTCTACCCAATCCTTCAGTGCAGGACTGACTGGTCTGTGCCAGTCAGCTACTGCCCCCAAGACCTAAGCACACACCTAAATTGGGTACTTAGGGTGGACCCTGAACCCAGGAAATCAGATTCCTGCAACCTGAAACAAGAAGGACTTCTGACCTGAAAGCCACCCAGTGACGACAGAGGCGACAACTGACTTGGCCCCAGCCCTATCAGCCTGTCTCCAGACTCAGAGAACCTACACGGCGACACATCCAGCTGGACCCTCGACCCCTAAGGACTCAGAGGACTGACCTGCACCTAAAGGACCAAGAAACTCCAGAGGACAGTGGTTCTGTCCCAAACTGCAACAAGGAAATCATCTTTAAAGAAACTCCAGCCTCACTCCGGAAGCGTGAGTCTTCACAATCTGCACCCAAAGCCCCCGGATCGTGTCCAGAAGAACTAACACCGCAGATCTTCTCTGCGGTGTTAGTTCTTCTGGACTCCAACGATGTAGACACCCTGAGACGAGCTCCCTGCACCCCCACTGCAACGCCTTCAGAGAGGATCCAGAGGCTCGCCCTGACCGCGACTGCCCGGTAACAAAGGAACCTGATGCCTGGAAGAAGCACTGCACCCGCAGCCCCAGGACCAAGAGGAACCAACTACCGGTGCAGGAGTGGCCAGCAGGCGGCCCTCATCCTATCCCAGTCGGTTGCTGGCCGAGAAGCATCCCTGTGCCCTGCCTGCATCGCCAGAGTGACCCCCGGATCTCTCCATTGATTCCTATCTACAACCCAACACCTACTTTGCACACTCAAACCGGCTGCCCCTGTGCAGCTGAGGGTGTCTTTTGTGTACCTGTTTGGGACTCCCCCACTAGTGCTCTACAAAACCCCCTGCTCTGCTCCCCGAGGATGCAGGTACTTACCTGCTAGCAGACTGGAACCAGAGCACCCCTGTTCTCCATAGGCATCTTTGCTATTTGGGCCCTACTTTGACCTCTGCACCTGACCGGCCCTGTGTTGCTGGTGCTCGGTGTTTGGGGTTGACTTGAACCACCAACGGTGGGCTGCCTATGCCCAGGAGACTGAACTTGTAAGTGCTTTACTTACCTGAGTAACTAACCAATACTTACCCCCCCCCAGGAACTGTTGATTTTTGCAGTGTCCACTTTTAAAATAGCTTATTGCCATTCTTGACAAAACTGTGTACATCACTGTTTTAATTCGAAGTTCCATACTTACCTGTTTCAAATACATTACAATTTATGTTGTTACTTGAATTCGGAATTTTGTGGTTCAAAAATAAATTAAGAAAATAATATTTTTCTATATAAAAACCTATTGGCCTGGAGTTAAGGCTTTGAGTGTGTGTTCTCATTTATTGCCTGTGTGTATACAACAAATGCTTAACACTACCCTCTGATAAGCCTACTGCTCGACCACACTACCACAAAATAGAACATTAGTATTATCTAATTTGTGCCATTATCAACCTCTAAAGGGAACCCTTGGACTCTGTGCGCACTATCTCTCACTTTGAGATAGTATAGACAGAGCCAACTTCCTACAGTGGGTCTTTAGGCTCTTTCTGGATATCATCTGTGGCCTGCTTCTTCTGTTGAATTTGTTTTTGTAGTGAGATTTTTTGGGGTGCTTCAATATTTTTCCTTAGTAGGTTGTTACCTTCCATATCTCCTTCAATTATAGCTGTTATATCTATTTCGTCCGGTTTGATCAAAGGTACCTTTACTTACACTACCTTGTTCCCATCAGTTTTCACAATAACTTCCACTGGTATTGGATATCCATTCTTTAATAGGAGACTTTTATTCTCGCTTTTATTATTTTGCTGAGCAGGTGACTCTGGCATAATCAACAAGATATCTGTGTTGCTAACAGAGCCCCACCCCAACATCATACTATCTCAATTTTCCACCTTAATTTCATCTTCTTGATTTTTAAAACCGTTATTTAATCCACTTTTCTGCATGTTCTCTCTCCCATCGCCCTTTTGTTCATTCATTTGTGCTGGACTGGATTTTATTGGTGTAATTGGTGCTGTGAGAACATTTGTGTCCTTGGGAGTAGAGAAGATTATTTCTATTGGATCCTTTAAAAAGTCAAAATTTTCTGGAACTTTCAATACTTTCTCAAAGATTCTTGTCACAGTTGATATTAGAGATATATTTTCCCTTGCAGAGTTTGCCTTTGCATTTTTTACTGTTTGCCCCATCTGCAACCCTCTCCTCTTACTCACTTTCGTATTTAAATTTCTTTCATGCCCGACCTCATATTAAGGCTGAGCTACTATGCTTGAATTGACTTGAATTGACTGGTATTGGGATATTGGGATATTGGGATATTTATCGATGTATCAAAGTGTCAGTTTGTCAATATCAAAGTGTCAACATGTCAACGTAGATGATAACCAACTAAAAGATACACTATATATTATCAAACAGTTCTGCCGTTAGGTGGTACTTTCACAACCCAGCACTTCAAACGATATAGGTTGTTTATTCTGGTCACAACCAACACTAGCACTGTATAAGACCCAAACGGAGCATACTTGTTGTTGGAAAATGGGTTATTGGTAGGGCAGGTAGGTACCTACACCTAGCAACAAGCCACAAACCTCCACATAAGTACAGTTAGGTCTCAGTAAATTAATCCCAGCTCTACCCTTGGTAGCTTGGCATCGAGCGTCAAGGCTTAACTTAGGAGACAAAGTGTAAAGCATTCAAATATCACAAAACAGTAATTAAATAAAACACAGGAAACAGTTTAAAAATCCAAAACCAATTTATAAAAATAGCTTATATTTTTATCTTTAAAATGACACAAAAACGATTAAAATCGGTTCAGGGGAACCGGAGATATGAATTTTTAAAGTATTATTATTTTCTAGCGCTTAGAAACAAAAAGCGCCAATCGGGTCATCTGGTTGCACCAGGACCGGGGCAAAGTCAAACTTTCAGGCCGACCGCGATGGAGCCCTGCTCGGCTACAAGTCGCGGGAGGCCTCGGTTAAAAAGTTACCTTCTGACTTAGTCTCTTTTTTGATGTTTTTCTTCCCCGGGACGAACCTGCCAGTTGGATCCGACCTCCTGGAGCCCTTGACCGGATACGCGAAGTCGGTTTCCTCGGTGGTGATTTTTACCTTCGGACTTAGTCGTTTTTTCGAGATGAAAATCCTTCGACCGGGGTAAACCTGGGTCTTGATCCGACGTCCATGGAGCCCTTCTCGGATACGATGGCTGGGAGGTCCCGGTCAACTTTTTACGTTCGGACTTAGTCTCTTTTTTGGATGTTTTTCTTTACCGGGACGAACCACGAAGTCAGGCCGGGTCGCGGTTGAGGCAAGCCGGCTAGAATTTTCGCGTCGGGTCGGTCACTTTATGGAGCTTTTTTTAAAAAATTCTCCAATCTTTTCCAAACTTCTGGGGCTTCACCCAGATGTTCTTTTAAGGTTCTTTTGGGGTCCACAGCTCACCCCAAGGGTCCAGAAGTTCTGTGATGGTCCTTGGGGGTGCGGACTTCAACTCCCAGAATGCACCTGGCGCAAACTCCTTTTTGGCCACTGGACAGTGGTCAGCTGGTCGCTTTCTTCAGGAGTTGGTGCAGGGGACTCTGGTTTAGCAATTTTTCACCTGTAGCAAACAGGGAGTCCCTCCTTGAACCAGTTGAAGCCAGGCAAAGTCCTTCTTGTGGTGAAGCCCAAGTGTGCAGCTGGTGCAGTCTTTCTGAGTGCAGGGTCCAGGTGCAGGCCAGGGGTCCAGCAGGGCAGTCCTTCTTCTTCTTTAGTTCCTTTCTTGTTGAATTCTGGAGGGGATCTGAGGCGTGGGTGCAGGTCTGCCAGTTTTATCCTTGCTCCTGGGTGAAAAGCAGGGGGGCCCTGGTTCTCCAATCAGGGACAGGGTCGTCCCCCTGTGATGACCACTTCCTGGGAAGTGTGGCAAAAATCCATCCCAGAAGGCAACAGTCTCTAAAAATCCAACATGGATGAATCTGATTTTTGGAGGTTACATCTGGCTGAGCCCACCCACTGGTGTGGCTGAAAATCATAAACACACCCCTCTCCTGCCCTCTCCTAATCTAATCAAGGGGGCACCTAGCTGTCTGGGGTTGCAGGATGTGGGGGTGTTGCTGGGTGCTCCAGATGTCCTTCTCTGCCTTTGAAGACCAGTTTGGCAGCCCTCCCCCTTCCTGCCTCACCATCTGCTGAGGGGAGATTCTCTCCCCCAAGCACATTCCTTTGTGTGAAGCCAGGCCACTTCACACCTCATTAAAGTAGCCTGGCAGAAGCTGCTGCAGGCTGACCAATCAGAGCACAGCAGCAAAAACAATGCAGAGCTGAAATTGGCAACTTTTTAGGTAAAGTCTAAACTTTTTACCTGTACTAGTTATATTAAATCCAACAACTGGAAGTTGTGGGATTTATTACAACAATCAATTTGATACCAAATTCTTGGTATGTAACATTTAAGGAGACTTTAAAATTTAAAATAAAGTCTGCCCATTCTAGCCTATGAAGGCCATTTACTTCAATGAGGGAAAAACGAATTTGGCTGTTTTTACCTCACCAGGGCTTATAAATCTATTTTTATAAAATCCCTGCTTATAGTTACATGGCACCCAGCCCTAGGGGCACATAGGGCACACCTTAGGGGTGACTTATATGTAAAAATAAGGTAGTTTAAGACTTTGGAAGTACCTTTAATTCCAAAATCGAATTTGCATATAACTTTAATTTAAAAGCAGCCAGCAGGGCAAGCTTGCTTTTAAAATGACACTGGGCACCTCAGCAATGCACCTAGGTGTGCACCACCTATGCTGTGGTCCCTAAACCTACATGCCCTACCATATACTAGGGACTTATAGGTAGGTTAACTTAGCCAATTATAATTAGCCTAATTTGCATATCCATTTTACACAGAGCACAGGCCCTGGGACTGGTTAGCAGTACCCAGGGCACCATCAGAGTCAGGAAAACACCAGCATAAAGTGGAAAATGGGGGCAAAAAGTTATGGGGCCTCTGCAATCAGCCCTAGTTTCTCACACTTGTAAACCCCTGCAATACCTGCAAGCTGCACCGAACACGGGCCGCTTCTGCTGTATCGCGGGGTCATTCGCTGCGGTGGCACACTGGACCATGTGCTCAATGTGCTTAATATACTTGTTAAAATCTATTTGCCCATAATGTACACTTTATAGTCCTCTTCTCCTTTGAAATAATCTTTTCAGTCTTTACTACCACAATTTCAGCGCCTCGTGTGTCTCATTGAGTTTATACTCCTCCCTAACAGGATGATAGAGGAAATCTTTTATCTTATTACTTAACTTTTTTAATGTCGCTGTCACTCTCCTTGTTCTCCACTTTTTCCACACTCTTCTCACAACAACACTCCCTAACCCCCCAGCACTCCCCAGAGACCTTGGCCCCGGCCCCAGCCCCTTATATATAGCCTGTGTTGTCTGACCGCTTCTGGTTCCTTCCGTTTCCAGTTGTTAAGCTGGTACAAAACTGTCAGTTATGAAGCCAGCCATAGAGCTGAGGCTGAGGGCACTGGCCAAGCTAGGATGGGCTGGTTGGGCTAACTTGGCTTGCTGGGCGGGACAAGACTGTATTGGAGGACTGGTTTGAAGGTGGATTGGGGCTGGGTTTGGGTTAGGTTTCGGGTTGGTTTAGCTGGATCAGCTAGTTGTTTGGCTGGTTTGTTTTCCTTTGGCTCCATGTTCAATGGCACATTCACTGACTGGCCCACACACTGGCTATGCTCTCCAGCACGCCATCAAACAGTAACCAC
Organism: Pleurodeles waltl; assembly: GCF_031143425.1. Taxonomy (NCBI): domain Eukaryota; kingdom Metazoa; phylum Chordata; class Amphibia; order Caudata; family Salamandridae; genus Pleurodeles; species Pleurodeles waltl. The sequence continues at coordinate 251,801,388 of NC_090436.1, forward strand.
AGGCTCTGTTGGGCACGGTGGAGGGTGGGGGGAGATTACAGACCTCCTGGGCTCCTGTCCCGAAAAATTGTGCTTCCAGGCTCTTGGGCACTGAGCTCCTTCGCCCTCTAAGTCCACTCTCGTGCCCACTCCACTCCTGCTTGATCAGGCAAGCGACGGTAAGCAGTAGCGAGTGGCAAAGGCAACAAAAGGCAGTGCAGTGATTTGCAGCGGTTTGCAAAGCTGCCGGTTTCTTTCTAAACTCAGATTTCGTGCCAGCTCCACTCCTGCTTGCGGCAAGCGGCAAAAGGCAGTGCATTGGTAGGCCAGTCTGCAGGTTGCAGCCGACCCGCGGAAACTCACACAACTCGGCAAGGCAGCTGGATGGCGGCCCAGTGGCACCGCAGCAGAACGGTACTCTCGCAGTGGCACTACTTGCTGTTTTAGTCTGCTCTGGTCCCTTCCGGCCAGCTCTGGACTGCCCTTAATTCCTATCCTTCTTGCAACGCCAACAACGACAACTCTCCTCTCACCCCTGGCGCACCAACTCCTGCTCTCATCCAAAACCTTTCCCCACCCCTGAACCCTTTACCCATACTCTCCTCCCGTTCCCCCACCTTTCCCTGCCGTACACTGCCTAGTGCACCCCCTCCTGTTTCCATCGAGCCACCCAACATGCTGTGCTCTTCCTTACTCTCTCTGGAAAATAAGCTAGGCTCTCTAATCACCGCCATCTCCCAACTTGAAGCTACCATTTTAGTTTTAAGCTCCAAGATCTCGACTTTTCCACACACCTCAATTCCTTTGGCAAACACTCACCCTTCCACGAGATGCACCTCACCCCCACACCCCAGTATAGCTAAGCATAGCCTGTCGTCTGCAATTCCACACAAGCACTCGAACGCCACCCTTCCTTCACTTCCACTTCCCAGTAACCCTGTTATCTACACTATTCCGACCATCTCCTCTGTCAGAACCACTCGCCCACCTAAACCCTCCCGAGCGCCCTCATATAAGTACATTATCCCTATCACCCCTCATAGCCCAAGTGCCCCTGTCATCAAAACAGTTGCGTCAGAGCTGCGCTGTTTGCTCCACAACTGAAGATCTGCAATAAAACACAAACTTGAAATCTCCGATACCATCAACTTGCACAATATTGACATGCTCTTCCTCACAGAGACCTGGTTCAACGATACCTCTCACTCTATGTTTGATCTCCTTGTACCCACAGGCTATTCTATACTTAGAAATGACAGAATTGACAAAGTTGGGGGAGGTGTTGCAGTCATCTTTAGAAACTCCCTTCAACTTAAGGCTCTTCCTAACAGCTCCTTCCACACTTTTGAATGCCTATCTCTTGAGCTTCAATTGCACCACCGCTCACCTCTCAGATTCCATGCTATTTACCACCCGCCTGGTAGCAGCCCTTCGTTTATGGAGGAACTCACGGACTGCATCAGTGCCCAATACACGCAAAGTGACAATCAGATCTTCGTGGGTGACTTCAATGTCCACTGGGGCTCGCCTCAAGACACCTATGCGAATTTGCTGGCCACCTTCCTCTCTGCAAACGATCTTATCCAACACTGCACAGAAACAACACACTCTAAAGGCTCAATCCTGGACCTTGTTATTTCTAAAGCAGGCTTGCTGACTATCGCTACCCCTATTCATGTAGACTGGTCGGACCACCTCCTCATCCCATTCTCTCTTCACCTATCACACTCTATAACTCTTGGCCAGCCTAAGAGGGCTACTTCCTGGTTCTGTGACACTAAAAATATTGACCTCAGTACCCTCTGTGATTCTGCTTTGCTATCACTTCCAAGGCTAGACTCGGACCTTGATGTTAACGAACTCACCTCCCAATGCCTCACAGTCCTTGCAGTCGAAATCAATATTGTTGCTCCTCTCCAAAGCAAAAAGAAAAGGCCCACTCCCTCAGCACCTTGGTTCAACAAATCCCTCTATGAAGAAAGGAAGTTCCTAAGAGCCCTTGAGAAACAATGGAGACAAGCGCCCTCCACTGAAAATTTGGCCACGCTTCGTTCAGCAAGATCCAAGTACCACAAGCTCATCTTCCTTGGAAAAGCGTCACACTACAAATCCCTCCTTGACTCAGCCAAAAATAGAACCAAAAAACTATTCGACCACATCAAGAACCCAAGCAGCTCTCCCCCAACCTCCAAATTGGAAGATTCCACAAAGAAAGCAGCGAAATTCGCTGTATTCTTTGACGAAAAGGTAAAATCACTTGTAGATCAGGTCATTCATCCTACCCCTACAGAGGAGCGCAAATCCTTAACCATTTGGCAAAACTTTGACCCCATCTCTGACGATGCTCTCCTTAAATGCATCCTCAATACAAAGCCCTCTAACCATTCTCTTGACCCCATCCCTAGTGCCATTGCCATTGACTTCTATACTAACTCTCTTTCCTATTGGACCACTTTGGTCAACCTCTCCCTCAGTCAAGGCTCCCTTCCTGTTTCCTTCAAAACTGGGCAGGTCACCACTCTGCTTAAAAAGCCCACTGCTGATGCGAACGACCTCAACAACTACCGTCCCATCACTAACCTACCCTTTCTTGCGAAAATCACCGAAAAATGTGTAGCGAAACAACTTTCTCGCCATATCAAGGAAAATAATCTTCTTGACAATTTCCAGTCCGGCTTCATTCAAAACTGCAGCACTGAAACAGCCCTGCTGCTAGTGATTGATGACGCGCTGCGGATATTCGATTCAGGGGAGTCTTGTCTTCTAATTCTTCTTGACCTTTCTGCAGCCTTTGACACTGTCAATCACAACACTCTCCTTAACACTCTTCAACAGAGAATGGGCATGGAGGGCACTGTGCTCAAATGGTTTGCCTCCTTCCGCTCTGATAGATCCCAAATGATCAAAATAGCGAACAGTCTTTCAGCTCCTTTAGCGGTCAGTCAAGGTGTTCCTCAAGGCTCCATACTTGCACCCACACTGTTCAATCTCTATTTAGAACCGTTGGGAAATCTCCTGAGTAAATCCGGGATCCACTATCATCTATATGCGGATGACACTCAGATTTACCTTAAGGTGGCCTCCAATCACGATCTCTCCTTCCTTAGCTCTACTCTCGACTCCATTCAAAACTGGATGTTAACTCATCAACTGATCCTGAATCCCTCCAAAACAGAATTCCTCCTCCTCTCCTCCTCACTTTCTCATCCCCCAGTGCAACCATGGATGGATCAGATCAATCTAATGAACAATAAGCCCATCATTGTCGAGAGCGCAAAATCCCTTGGTGTCATACTCGACAAAAAACTCAATCTACTCTCCCACATCGACTCCATTGCAAAGTCTGCTCGACACCAACTGCGCCTTCTTTGGGGAATTCGTCGCTTCTTCCCGGAGCACGACCTTAAAACCCTGGTCCAATCGCTGGTTCTCTCCAGATTGGACTACTGCAACTCTCTTCTTACTGGCCTTCCCAAATCCCACCTTTCCCCCCTGAAGTCTATTCTCCATTCAGCAGCTCGTTTCATATATGGGGCCAAAAGAAGCGACCACATTACACCCATTTTATCCACCCTCCGTTGGCTTCCCATAGAGGCAAGATCTATCTACAAAACTACATGTATCACCCACAAAGCCTTGCACTCCTCCTCCCCTCGCTACCTGGTGAATAAACTGAAACTCTCTGGGGGCTCCAGACCATCACGTAATGCAGAAAAGTTATTGCTTGAACCTCCCATTTTCAAGAAGGAAAGATCGATGGCCCAATCCTTTTCAGGCAACGCGGTGAGAATCTGGAACTCACTTCCGCCTCAGCTTCGGACCACCACCTCTTCCCAGGCCTTCAAAACTGACCTCAAAGCTCTCCTCCTTCAAAGACACTTCCAAATTTAATTCAAGCCCTCTATTTTCTGAAGGAAGTCCTTCCATTATAGGAAATTCTGTTCTCCATGCCTATAGAAGTGCCTTCCCAGGGTGTTTTTGTGTTTTGAGTGTCTGCCATTTAGTGCAGTTTTATACCTCTACCTGTATTTTGTACTCTTTTGTATCATGCACACGGCACCTTTCCTTTTACAACGTATCATTTGCTACCTCTTATATCTTGTTTGCGTTTGATACATGCACAACGGCCACCACTGCCTCATGTAACGTAACTATTGTTTTAGTGTTTTGAGTGTCTACCATTTATTGCAATTTTTTTTTTTCCTCTACTCGTACTTTATTTGCTCTTGTAACCTGCACACGTCACTTTTTCCTTTCATATTGCCTCATGTAATGTAACGTTTGCGTTTGTAACAGGCTCACTTGTAATTCCTCTCCTCTTGTATCTTTACTTTGCCTATTGTGAAGCGCTCTGACACCTTCGGGTAAAGTCCGCGCTATATAAAAACGCATTAAATAAAATAAAATAAAATCAAAACTCCGAGCTCTAGCTCTGAGCTCCAAAACGCTTTGCTCCCTTCGCTCACTCTTCTTCTGCTCTCCGCGTACTCGCGTCTTTGAATAGCTGCAGTAATTCTAGTGCCAGTTAGTTGCAGAAATTTTTGAGCCCATCAGGTCAGGATCTAATTAACTCCCTACCCCGCATTGTTATTATTTTTTCAGCTTTGATTTCTCCATACATTTTTTAAATATCTAAAACGGGTACATCTTTCTTTAGCAATGAAGAAGATAACACGGTGTCCAGAATACAACGTCCCAGAATAGAAAAAACCCTGTACTTAAATTAGGCGAAGAATGGTACGTCCACTTTTTCTCTTCAACAATTTCTTTGACATTGAGCTTATTAGCCAAGGCAGCTTGAACAACCTCCACTATAGCTCTATTAAAATCTTTCAACTAGACCATTAACGTTAGGAGAGTATAGAGAAGTTTTGCAATGTCATTGTTCTGGATAAACCTAAAGAATCTATCCACGTTAATTGTTTTCCATTATCAGTGATAGTGCAAACTGGCAACCTACATTATAAAAACATTATTTTAAAAATTGTAAAACAGTGTCAGTAGATGGTTGAGATATGCACTTAACTTCTGCCCATTTGGTAAAATAGTCAATTAGGACGAAAGCATAAATTTTACTTCTAGAAAGATTCTCATACGGTCCTAAAATATCTAGAGAATATTTATAGTCCCCTAGTGCCTCCTTGCGCCACATTAAAGTTATTTATGACGTTAATGTGGTCCACGAGGCCGAAATCTCCAGGTCGTAGTTACAGGGTGGCGCAGTGCATGAATTGCACCACCCTGTTACCCTTTGCACTACATTATGCCTGCGCCAGGCATAATGTATGCAAAGCGGGCATTTCCCCCGTTAGGGCATCTGGAAAAATGGCTTAAGGAAACCTATGAGATTTCCTTGCCCCATTTTTTACAGCACTTTTAACGCCTGCTCAAGAGCATCAATATCATTCCTCTTAATAAGATTCACTTACCGTTGAGATCTGCAAACTGATGAAAAATTACCAGTCTTTCCACACCTAAAGCAACCCTTAGATGCAGCTGGACTACTGGATTTGTTAAGGTGTTCTGCCACACACCTAAAGCACATGTTTTTGGTACCAGTAGACTTGTTGGTATCCTTACTATATTTATTTTGTTAGTGCTGCAAACAACAGCAACTTCTTGATGATGTTCTGTATCCTCATTCAACATTTTACATGAGTGTATGGACCTTTTGATACCTTTGGCAACTTCAAATACTTCCTTTAACAAAGGAGTTTAATGCCTCGAATGTTGCTCTTGAATTTTCTTATTATTACAATGCATAACAAACTGATTGCGAATGTAATATTCAGCAATATTTCTAAGCTCACATGTTGAGGCCAAAATGTGAAGGGTAGCCACATATCCTTCAACTGGTTCAGAGAAAAGCTGATGACGTGAATACAAGTTATATCGCTCCATAACAACATTTGGTTCAACAGTAAAATGTAATTTGAACCTATCCAATGCTTCTAAAACACATTATAATCTTCTTCCTCAGCACCCTCTGGTGTTTTGGGTAAATGTAAGTGGTCAACTATTTCTTGTGCCTCCGACCCAATAGAGTAAAGAACTAAACCTTTTTTTCTCACAGATAAAAATGAATTTGCAATCATAAAATTAGTAAATAATCCCAACCATTTGCTCCATTTCATAGGCACATTCCCAGGATTTTGAAGTGGAGGTGGATCAAAGTATTGTTGCAGGATGCTGTAAGAAAATATGTATAAAACACACTTTGGGGGTCATTCCGACCCTGGCGGTCCAAGACCGCCAGGGCCGCGAACGACGGAAGCACCGCCAACAGGCTGGCGGTGCTTCCCTGCCCATTCTGACCGCGGCGGTAAAGCCGCGGTCAGAAAACCGGGTCTGGCGGTTTCCCGCCGGATTTCCCCTGGCTGGGCGAATCCGCCATGGCGGCGCTGGGGATTCTGACCCCCTTCCCGCCAGCCTGTTACTGGCGGTTTTCACCGCCAGGAAGAGGCTGGCGGGAACGGGTGTCCTGGGGCCCCTCGGGGCCCCTGCACTGCCCATGCCACTGGCATGGGCAGTGCAGGGGCCCCCTAACAGGGCCCCAGTATGCTTTTCACTGTCTGCCTAGCAGACAGTGAAAAGCCCAATGGGTGCAACTGCACCCGTCGCACACCTGCAACACCCCCGGCTCCATTCGGAGCCGGCTTCAGTGTTGCAGGCCTCTTTCCCGCTGGGCCGGCGGCCGCTATCTTGGCTAGCGCCCGCCGGTCCAGCGGGAAAGTCGGAATGGCCCCAGCGGTCTTTTGACCGCGGAGCGGCCAAATGGCGGTTCCAGGCGGGCGGCGACTGCCGCCCGCCGGGGTCAGAATGACCCCCTTTATCCAGTTGTAAGAAAATTCCGGACAAATACAACTCGTGATAATAATGAGGGAATGTAAAGTTGCTGAAACTAAAATTCCCCAGTCTCTGAAGTATGTATTGGAAGAAAGTATGTATTGTTAGAGTACTTTTTAAATGTACTTAAAATTGTTCAGAGTTTGCTAGAATAAGGATAATGCCACACAAGACGATGTAAACACTTGTGAATGCTAACCAGCGTGCGGTGACGGCAATATGTTGCCGATAGCTATTTACAATGAAATGTATATTGTACCTAAAATTGCGGCACATTACGTGAGTGGGCACCTGGAGAATTACTGCAATGCATCACAAGCTCTGCGCTGCTGCTTAAAAAATGGCAGTACATTTATTACGTTTGACCCAGAAGGTTCACCACTGTGTCTAGCTCAGTGGTCTCCAAACTTTTTAATGCTGCGCCCCCCCCGTTGAAAAATAAAATCATTGGGCCCCCCTGCAGAGTATTTCACAATTGTTTTATAAAGATGGCAGTGTTTAAATATGTCCAGACCTCTTTAAAGATTGCAGTTAAATTCTATTACCTTTAAAAAAATGCAATAACATGCGTTTGCTTAAAACAAAGGCCTGTTATCTGTATAATTCTTCTTTTGGCCAGAGTCTGGCGCCCCCCCTGGGATCACTTGAGCCATTGTGCAGTCCATTGAGCCACTACAGGAGACTTGCCTTATTAAAAAGCAGAAGCACACTCAGGTCTCTAGAAATATTCAGAGTTATTTATGGCTGATATGCAAAGTGACAAGTGGCACCGTGGAGCGTCGGAGTCAACCAGCGGGATCAGCTTCTAAAATCAAGTTTGGATATACTTGAAATGAAAAAATCGAGGCGTCCTCCTCTCTGTCGTGAAATACACATCTGGGGACAATCCTGTGTCGCCAAAATGTTATAATGAGAACAGGATTCACAGGAGGTAAATAAAGATTTATTTTGAATAGATGTACCCAACAGGGGAGGGAATGACCAAAAGGAGAAATGGCCAGAGTCCACTGCGAGGCAAAGAAAAGATGCATTCTAAGACAGAACAGAACTTGAATAAAACCTACACACCATGCACCCTTGGCAACCATAACATATTGCAGCAGTTGGCCAGCATTAACAATCTATTAAGTAGATTACATTGTACCCGAATGTACCATACCTTTAACACAGTAGAAGCAGCAAGCACCAACATTACAACATACTTTTTTAACTGATTTATCACTTGACTGCTTGCATTTAAAGAAGTTGTGTCTTTCTAACATAACACTAGACTCCTCTGAAAACTGCTTACCTAGTTTTGTTTTTGCCTCCACCTACACATCCCATGTTACACCCTCTTGGGAACGTGCATTAATAACAGGTAAAGTAACAAAAAATATTTGTCCTTCTGTGCCCCAACTTCCTGGGTGGATTTTAATGACTTGCATCAATAGCAGTAATCTCTGGCTTTCCTGGTCTTTGAGGAAAAGGCAGTGGTTGTATGGCCCCTTGTACTGTTGCTGTGGTGTAAAGATATCACAATTATGGTTGGAATTACAATTGATTATATAACGCAAGAGAGAGAAAAAAATAGTAAGGAATCCAAAAGATTTAAATTATAACCACAGATGAATAAGTGGAGCAAAATTGACATTGAACACAGTATAAAACAAAATAGAAATCTAGGTCAGGACCCAAGGCTTCGGATTATGCCTTTCTCTCTCTTTACTGTCAACACACAGCAGCCAATAGAAGCACAGTAAAGTAAAAACCACATTTCCCATAGTCACAGAACCTCGATATGACCCCCCCCCCAATCAGGGTCAGCCATCCCTTATATATCACACAGTCTTAAAGTCCATCCTCTTTCTTTGCTGCTTCACGCAGAGATAAGTTCTGCCAATCATATCTTTTTTGTAACTTTTTTGAGGTTACTGTTGTTTATCAGGCACAGCAATTTGCCTTCAGGGGCCTTTTTCTTGTGTAATTCCGATGACGTGCACTGCGTTGCCGTAACAACTGTCCTTTCCGACCGTATTGATCGAAGCCGGTGATAAGTGTTAGGGGAAGCGCGGCCTTAGCGGAGCAGTCCTCCTTCTTCTGCAGCGATCACCCATGCGCACAACTCGTGTTTTTCTATTTGGTTGGCGCTCGATCAGCATCGGCAGTGCAAGGACGTCTTTTGGCTCCAGCGCTCCCCGTCCTATGCCCGTGGGAAGCTGCAATAATCACTGACAGAGCTTTGCTCTAGGGGAAGTGCTGCTGGGCTCCTCTGTACACATTTTCCATCTACCAGCAAGGGTCTGTTTGACCCTTTTGGCACCTGGGTCTTCCCCCCCATATAACTGACGCAGTGTATACTGGGACCTCTCATATTGATATTTTCACGGCAAATATGGCCCAATATAATGAGGATGAATACTATGGGGAATATACTGGACAGCCTGACCAGCACATGAAGGAATGTCTGCTGGAGGTCCTTGATTTTAAGGTGCAAGACTCTGTAAATAGGGCTTTGGTAAAGCCTTACGTCCTTTTGCGCAGCCTATATTTAATGTTGGTCTTGGGCGCTTTGGCGCAGGCTCGGAGAACCCCATCCCAGTTGAGGTCAATGTAAATGAGCCTGGCTGGTCAGAGTATGAACCTTGGGAGCACACTACTAATTCGGTGCTAAATGACCACGAATGTAGTGCCTTCCTGAGTCAAGGGGCTGAACCAATTTCGCATTCCTCGCGTAATTCCACTGATGAGTCTTCCGTTTCAGATTCTTAAGAGAATTCGCCTTCTGAAAAGCACAAAGGCAAGCGCAAATGCAAAACGCACCATTCTGAAAACTCGGATTCTTCTCCCCTCAGACAAAAAAACTCCTATTTGACCCAGATAATATAGTGCATCCCAGGTCCTCAGAGCGGACTCCTTGTCAAGAGGTGGCTTCTTATGTGCAATCCCGTCTCAGAAAAGGTTTTGAGATGTTTGGGGTGTCCGCGCCCAGCTCTAGAGGGGAAAGTAGCAGAGACCCCTGAATTGGACCAGCACATGGTGACTTTTCTTAAGAAATATTCAAAGGACCCAAAAAAAGGTATTGACAGGGCCTGGCGTGGATGCCATGGCAAACTTCAGGATATTTCCGGTCCCCTCACTAAGATTCTTGACTTAGCAGTCCAGGCCAAAGTGTCACAAGAATCCATTGACCTGAACATTTTGTTGGAATGGGCCCAACGGGCCGTTTGTCTTTTGTGGGAACGCTAACTGCTCTTTATCCACTCAACATAGGAAATAGTTTTTGTTGCGCATTGACCCAAAATTAGTGGAATTGGCCTCAGCGGATGCTGGTCCAGCTGCTAAAGGCCTTTTGTTTGGCGAGAGGTTCGTCAAAGATCCTGCTAAATATGTCGCTACCTTTTTGGCCTTGGACAAGGCCCAAACCTCAATTAAAAAAGTATTCAACAGGGGCCTTTTTCGCCGGGCAGGGCGTTTCAGGGGTCGATTGTCTGGCTATTTCGCATCCCAGACCTCTCTTCCGTATCAGAGTAGTAGAGGAGACTCAAATTTCCAATCCAACTCCAACTTTTGCCAAGTCAGAGGTCGAAGATATAGGGGCCGCAATCCTAGAGGACCCCACAAAGGAGGATATTACAGTCAAAATTCCTCTCAAAAGGTAACAATCATATCTTCTGGGGATGTTATTCTGGGGGGTAGAGTGAGTCTATTTGCTTAAAATTGGTCTCTGATTACGCAAGATGCTTGGGTGCTGGACACAATCACAGGTTATTGTTAGAAATGGGGTCTTTGGTTGACAGTCAGGTTACCCCCTGTTCAAGCAAGGACCCTCACTCTAGTTAGGATAAAAGAGAATCACCTTCAGCTAACCCCTGCTTACCCCCTTGGTAGCTTGGCAGAGCAGTAGGCTTAACCTCAGAGTGCTGGGCGTAAAGTATTTGTACCAACACACACAGTAACTTAATGAAAACACTACAAAATGACACAACACCAGTTTAGAAAAATAGGAAATATTTATCTAGACAAAACAAGACCAAAACGACAAAAATCCAACATACACAAGTCAAGTTATGATTTTTTAAAGGTTTAAAATAAAAAGAGTCTTTAGGTAGTTGTAACACCACACTAGCGCTGCTAGCGTGAAAATGTACCTGGTTTGCGGCAAAAATAACCCCGCACGGACGGTGTGCGTCGAAAATAACCCTGCACGGGTATATGCGTCGGAAACAGCTCGGCACGGCGAGGCGCGTCGAAAAAGCCAGCCACGCGACGGTCCGAAAGTCCCGCGGCGCTGGTTGCGATCTCTCAGCCTTCGTCAGTGATGCTGCGCGTCGTTTCTCCTGCTCCGGGCGTCGATCCTCCGGTCGCGTTTCCTGCGGCGTCGTTTCTCAGCTGCGGAGTCGGCGTCGCGTCGTTTTCTCAGCCGCGATCGGGTTCGCGTCGATCTTTTCTCCGCACGGCGCTCGGTGCGTGTATTTTTGTCCTTAGGCTGCCAGCCTCTCCTTTCAGGGTCCCAGGAACTGGAAGGGCACCACAGAGCAGAGTAGGGGTCTCTCCAGAGACTCCAGGTGCTGGCAGGAAGAAGTCTTTGCTATCCCTGAGACTTCAACAACAGGAGGCAAGCTCTACATCAAGCCCTTGGAGATTTCTTCTTCAAGATGGAAGGCACACAAAGTCCAGTCTTTGCCCTCTTACTCAGGCAGAAGCAGCACTGCAGGAAAGCTCCACAAAGCACAGTCACAGGCAGGGCAGCACTTGTTCCTCAGCGATCAGCTCTTCTCCATGCAGAGGTTCCTCTTGATTCCAGAAGTGTTTCTAAAGTTTGTAAGTTTGGGTGCCCTTCTTATACCCATTTTAGTCTTTGAAGTCACCTTTCTTCAAAGGGGACTCACACCTTCTTGTGAAATCCTGCCTTGCCCAGGCAAGGCCTCAGACACACACCAGGGGGCTGGAGACAGCATTGTCAGAGGCAGGCACAGTCCTTTCAGATGAGAGTGACCACTCCACCCCTCCCTCCTAGCAGAGATGGCTAATCAGGAAATGCAGATCACACCCCAGCTCCCTTTGTGTCACTGTCTGGTGTGAGGTGAAAAACAACCCAACTGTCAAACTGACCCAGACAGGGAATCCACAAACCAGGCAGAGTCACAGAATGGTTTAAGCAAGAAAATGCTCACTTTCTAAAAGTGGCATTTCCAAACGCACAATCTTAAAATCAACTTTACTAAAAGATGTATTTTTAAATTGTGAGTTCAGGGATCCCAAACTCCACATGTCCATCTACTCTCTAGGGGAATCTACACTTTAATCATATTTAAAGGTAGCCCCCATATTATCCTATGAGAGAGAGACAGACCTTGCAACAGTGAAAACGAAATTGGCAGTATTTCACTGTCAGGACATATAAACCACATTACTATATGTCCTACCTTATCCATACACTGCACCCTGCCCTTGGGGCTACCTAGGGCCTACCTTAGGGGTGCCTTACATGTAAGAAAAGGGAAGGTTTAGGCCTGGCAAGTGGGTACACTTGCCAAGTCGAATTTACAGTGTAAGAATACACACACAGACACTGCAGTGGCAGGTCTGAGACATGATTACAGAGCTACTTATGTGGGTGGCACAACCAGTGCTGCAGGCCCACTAGTAGCATTTGATTTACAGGCCCTGGCACCTCTAGTGCACCTTACTAGGGACTTACTAGTAATTCAAATATGCCAATCATGGATGAACCACTTACATACAATTTAAACAGGAGAGCATATGCACTTTAGCACTGGTTAGCAGTGGTAAAGTGCTCAGAGTTGAAAAGCCAACAGCAACATGTCAGAAAAAAATAGGAGGCAGAAGGCGAAAAAGACTGGGGATGACCCTGCATAAGCAAAAGTCCAACAGTTATCATCTAGAGTTTTATTCAACCCCCCAGCAATCAATATCCCCCCTCCTCTCAGTTTTTCCCATCAAGAGACAGTTTTTTATAGATCAAGAAATAGAGTCCCTTCTTCAAAAAGGCACGATTATCACATCTCATCCTCACCCAAGAGGTTTTATCACTACGATCTTTCTAGTCCAAAAGAAGGGAGGGGGTTCCCGTTTGGTACTCAACCTGCGACACTTCAACTCATGGATTGTTTACTGACATTTCAAGATGGAAGGCATTCATCTTCTCAGGGATCTCTTATTGGAAGGGGACTGGATGGTCCGTTTGGACCTCAAGGATGCGTGTTTGACCATTCCTATTGCGGCCCCCGTTCGCAGGTTCCTTCAGTTCTTTTGGAAAAACCTATGTTACGAGTTTTCCAACCTTCTTTTCGGTCTTTTTTCTGCCCCCTATTTCTTCACCAAGGTCATGCACCCGATGATGTAAGGGCTAAGAGAAAAGGGTATATGTCTGCTAGTTTATTTAAACGACATCCACATCATGGCTCAGGAAGAGCGTCAAGCTCGTCTCCATCTTTCCTGGACAATGCAACTCCTTCAGGATCTAGGGTTCATAATCAACGTGGAAAAATCCCTGTTAGTACTGGTAAAAAATATAGACTTCCTGGGCTTCAAGATAGACTCTGTCTTGACTCAACTGAAACTCTCTTTAACCAAGAGACTGGCTATAAAGAAAGAGTTGAAGAAAGCATTGTCTGCTCATTCGATTTCCTTGAGGGTACTGGCCCGATTGGTGGGCCTCCTAGCATCGTCCATTTAGGCCATTTTCCCGGGTCCATTACACTATCGAGCTCTCCAGCGGTTGAACATTCTTCACCTTTGCATAGGTCTGACTTATTCCGAATCGATTGTTCTTTCTCAGGAAGCCCGGGCGGAGCTTCAATGGTGGCTGACTCATATGGTCATATGGAATGGGAAGGCTATTTCGCCTTGGTTCCAGAAGTGATCATAGAATCAGATGCCAGCAGATGGGACTGGGGAGCCATATGTGGTCAGATGGAGACGGGGGAAGGTGGTCCCCAGGGGAACTTCAACTGCACATCAATTGCTTGGAGCTTCTTGCGGGCTCCTTTCAAGTGAAGACTTTTTCCCCTTTCAAATCAAAATGTTGTATTCTTCTGAAAATGGACAACATATCAGCGGTAAGGTACATCAACAAGTTGGGGGGAACACGGTCTCAGATGTTGGCGGAAATTACAAAGGACTTCTGGCATTTCTGCTAGAACATCAGATTTCTTTAACAGCAGAATACATCTCGGGGAAATTGAATGTGGCCACGGACTGGAATTCCAGACAGCTGAGGGATGCCAGCGATTGGCGTCTTAACCCCAGAATATTTCAATTTCTAAATCAGCTTTGGGGCCCGTGCTCAGTAGACCTGTGTGCGTCCTGACTGAATGCACAACTTCCACACTTCTTCAGTTGGAGACCGGACCTGAGCACTCTCTACTTGGATGCCTTTCTCTAAGTTTGGACGGGAGGATTGCATTATGCCTTCCATGATTCATCAAGTTCTCTCCCAGGTAATTCGTCAGAGAGCAGAATTAGTTCTGAAAACCCTGTGCTGGAAAGCTCAGTCGTGGCTTTCGTGGCGTTGATGCTATGTTGTGCTGCTCCAGTTTGAATCCTCCCTTCAGAGGATCTCTTTTTGGATCCAATGGGGAGTGCACATCCTCTGATTTTGGAGGAGCAGTTGTTGCTCATGGCTTGGAGTATATCAGGGAATCATCTCAGGGCACAGGAATTTTGGAAGACACTAGATTTTTCCTCTCTCAATCCTTGGCACCTAGTACACATAAACGATATACCTCCGCCTTGAAGAGATGGTTAGATTGGTGCGGTCAGAGGGGTGTGGATCCCTTGGGGGCCTCAGTGCAGATGATAGCAATTTTTTTGTCTCATATAGCGGCACAGGGTTTAGCGTACAGAACAGTGAATAATTTTAGGTCAGCTATATCAGCTAAACATCCTCACATTGATTGAAAACCCGTGCGTGGTGTTCATATGCTTCGACCTCCTCTACTAAAATATTCATCTCTTTGGTATGTCAATATAATTTTGATAGTTTTGGTAGCTTGCCCGGCCAATGAAGGTCTTTCAAGGAAACACTTGTCAGCAAAATTGACCATGTTACTTTGTCTAATATCATGCAGGAGAGTCTCTGACGTGAAAGCTTCGGACATTACAGGTAGAGTTTTTACTCCTACAGGAGTCTCTTCACATTTCTAAATGAACAAAATCAAACTCAAAGTGTATTAGTTATCCGACGTTTAGAGATAACTCTAAATTATGTGTGGTAAATTGCCTAAAGATATATGAAGATGTTACTCGAGAATTACGAAGGGATCAGGCTGGGCAATTATTGATTTCCTTGCAAAAGACTTTTGGTCCTGTTTTTTCTGCAACTCTTGCCAGATAGGTCAGATAGTTGTTGCAAGAGGCAGGCATGGATACCTCTATTTTTGGGGCTCATTCTGTTCGTGGGGCTATGGCCTCCAAGGCTTTCAATTCAGGTTCTAGGCTGGAAGATATCATGACAGAGGCTTTCTGATGGATACAACTACCTGTGGATTCCTCACCTCATGAATACTCCCATGGCGCCAGCATTCTACGGAAATCTTCTTACTAGTCTCTGCACGTCGACGAGGACGTCACTGTCTCGCACGCGACGCCGTCTGACGTCATACAGGCAATAAGAGGTCCTCGACGACGTGCGGACGTCAGTTCCCTTTTTTCCGTGCATTCGAAACGGTTATCTTCGAGGGAGCAACTGTTACTCTTGCGGTTACAGTGTATATCTTGCTGCGTACTCTTTCTCTGTGGAAATAATGTCGCAGAGAAAGTCTGGATTTAAGCCTTGTCGTGAGTGTGGAGGCAAGATGTCGGTGACGGATCCTCATTCCGATTGCCTTTGGTGTTTGAGCTCCGACCACGACGTCTCGACTTGTGATTCGTGTCAGCACATGAATCCGAAGGCCATTAAAGAACGCGAGGCGAAGCTGTTTATGGCCAAGTCAAAGGAGAAGCATCACAAGAAAAAGTCTTCTCCAAGACATCGGCGTCATCGAGACTCCCGGCGCCGTAGAGAATCTCGGCGTCATTCAAGGGAGGCTCGTTCCAGGTCTCCGGATCGGCGGCGGAGGACATGGGAGGTCAGCCCCACGGTGACGCCGCATCCTTCGACGCCGTTGCTCTCTCCGACGTCTCCAACTTCGCCTGGACAGGCGTCGGTGATTGAGGTATTGGAGCCTCAGGTGTTTTCTCCGGCGCAGACGCCGAGGCCGGCGTCGGGGTCGCCTCCGAGTCAGGCACCCCAGTATCCGGCTTTTCCCACCCCTGGAGCCGATAGTTCCGCATTCTTGAATGCGATGTATGCCATCTTCCAACAGATGGCTCCAGGGGGTGCTCCGGCTGGGCCTTTGGCCTTTTCTTTGGGTGATCCTGCGCCTCTTCGGCCGGCACCCTTTATGCCCTTTCTCCCGTTTGGGAACGTGGGCTCGGCGCCAGTGTCGGCGCCGGTGGCCGCTCCGATGGCTTCGGAGGGATTGGCCCCAGGGATTTCCATCCCGTCGACGTCGAGATTTCGGCCTGTGACTCCGGTGGGTCCATCCGTTTCATCTGCTCTTCAGTCGGCGCCGAAGTTACCTGTGGCGCCGGATGCGGCGTCGGTGGCTTCGGAAGATCGGCGCCGATCTCCGACTTCGGCGGAGGTGTTGTCGACTCCGCGGATTGAGCAACGACTGCATTCAAGGAGGCGTGCTCTCCGGGTACTAGAGGAGCAGGAGTACCAACGAGCCCTAGAGGAAGGAGAGCTAGAGGACTCGGGTGATGGGCTGCGTGGACTGGAGTCGGCCAGTGGGCTGGACACTTCCCCTGAGTGGGACCTTTCGTCCCCGGGGGAATATACCGAGGAAGCTGCTTCCTTTCATACAGTGGTACGGAAGGCAGCTAGTTTTTTGGACCTGCCTTTGCCGGTGGTGGAGGCGAAACAAAACCTTTTGACAGAGGTGTTGCATCCGGCCTCAGCCGCGGCGGAGCCTCTATTACCTTTTAATGACGCTCTGCTGGATCCGGTTTTAGAGGTGTGGAAGAAGCCGGCATCTTCCCCAGCAGTTCACAGAGCCGTGGCCAGGAGGTATCGGACGACTCCAACTGATCCTGGTTTCCTATCTAGGCACCCTACGCCGGAGAGCTTGGTTGTGCAGGCCTCCTGTTCGTCCAAATCAGCGCCTGGTTCTTTCCCGACGGTGCCTGGGGACAGAGACTCAAAAAAGCTAGAGGCGCAGTCGAAGAAGATTTTTTCGTCCTGCAGTCTGGCGTTAAAAGCCACTAATGCGACCTGTATCCTGGGGAGGTATATTCATGCTCTGATGGATGACATCTCCTCTTCGTTTACAGAGCTTCCCCAGGGTCTTTTGGATCTTGTCTCTGATGCCCAGGCTGCTGCGACCCAAATTATCCAGACGGGACTGGATACCACCGACTCGGTAGCCAGAGCAATGGGCACAACTGTGGTGGAAAGGAGACAGGCCTGGCTACGTAACTCGGGCTTTTCGGCAGATGTACAGTCCACATTGTTGGATCTCCCGTTTGATGGGGACAAACTGTTTGGGGCTAAGGCTGATTCGGCCTTGGAACGTTTTAAGGAGAGCAGGGCCACGGCTAAGTCGTTGGGACTCCAAGCTCCTTCTTCCACGGCCTCTTCCAGATTCTTCAGGAGGTTTCGTGGATTTGGGTGTGGCTCTTCCTCCTCTTCCTTTCGGGGAAGATATCAGCAACCTGCCTCTTCCCACCCCTATAGATCTTTTAGGGGGAGGGGTAGGGTCCGCACCAGGGGAGCCTCTCAGCAGCACTCTGCCTCTTCCTCATCCTCTGGCGGGGTGCAGCAGGGGAAGCAGCCTTAGGCTTCCACCATTTCCCACTCACTCCTCTCCTGTAGGGGGAAGATTACAGCATTTTCTCACCAAATGGGAGACTGTTACGTCGGACACTTGGGTTCTCAGTGTTGTGGGAAAAGGCTACACCCTTCCCTTTCGGGAGTTTCCGCCCCTCATCCCGCCCCGCCCTTCGTATTGTTCACAAGAACATCTCCTGTTGCTAGAACAGGAGGTGGAAGTCCTCCTTTTAAAGGGCGCGGTGGAGTTGGTCCCGGAGCAGGAAAGGGGTCAAGGAGTTTACTCAAGGTATTTCCTGATTCCCAAGAAGGATGGTCGTTTGAGACCAATTCTGGACCTGAGGATCTTGAATTGGTTCCTCAAGCAGGAAAAGTTCAAGATGCTGACCCTAGCACAGGTGCTTTTGGCGTTGAACATGGAAGACTGGATGGTGTCTGTCGACTTGCAGGATGCTTACTTTCATATCCCGATACTCAAGTCACACAGGAAGTATCTCCGGTTTGTGGTGGGATCGCAACACTACCAGTTTGCGGTCCTTCCGTTTGGGCTTACTTCAGCACCTCGAGTCTTCACGAAGGTGATGTCGGTGGTTGCGGCAGAGCTCAGAAGGAAGGGGATAGCAGTATTCCCTTACTTGGACGATTGGTTGATCAAAGCCAAGTCCCCGGAGCTTGTGTTGCGTCATCTGCAGTCAACAACCCAGTTGTTGTTCGACCTGGGCTTTTCGGTGAACGAGCCCAAATCTCACCTGGAGCCCTCTCAGCGCCTCCTGTTCATAGGGGCAGTACTGGATACGACATTGGGTCGGGCCTTTCCTCCGCCTCAGCGGATTCAAGATATTCAGGATTTGGTTCCAATGTTTCGAAACGGAGCGGTAGTTCCAGTCCTCAAGGTCCTTCGTCTGCTCGGTCTTTTTGCCTCCTGCATTCTGTTGGTCACGCATGCTCGCTGGCACATGAGGGCTCTTCAGTGGTGCCTCCGAAGGCAGTGGTCTCAACACAGAGGGGATCTAGAGGGTACTGTCAAGATCTCCAGAGATGCTGCTGTGGATTTGAAGTGGTGGATTGCAAGCAACAATCTTTCACAAGGAAAACCGTTCCAGCAGTCGCCACCAGTGGCCACAGTCATAACGGATGCTTCCACTCTAGGGTGGGGAGCTCATCTGGGGGATCTGGAGATCAAAGGTCTTTGGTCTCCAGAGGAACAGATTTTTCACATCAATCTGTTAGAGTTACGGGCTGTACGTCTGGCTCTCAAGGCCTTCCTCCCTTCCCTTCGTGGTCAGTCGGTACAGGTCCTAACGGACAATACTACCACGATGTGGTACATAAACAAGCAGGGAGGAGTGGGGTCGTACCTTCTCTGCAGAGAAGCTCTTCGACTATGGTCCTGGGCAAAGGACCATCGGATTTGCTTGATAGCAAACCATCTGGCCGGAGTCTTGAACGTGCGTGCGGACAGTCTCAGTCGCCACTTCTCGGCAGACCACGAGTGGCGTCTCCATCCAGATCAAGTCCGTTTAATCTTCCAGAAGTGGGGGTTTCCTCGGGTAGATCTGTTCGCCACTCGAGAGAATGCGCATTGTCCGTTGTTCTGCAGCCTTCAGTATCCGATGCAGGAAGCATTGGGGGACGCGTTTCAAATGACCTGGTGCGGCCAGTTGCTTTACGCGTTTCCTCCCATACCCTTGATTCCTCGAGTATTGAGGAAGATTCGCCAAGACCGGGCTCTAGTAATCGTAATAGCTCCGGATTGGCCAAGGAGGGTGTGGTACTCCGACCTTCTCCAACTCTCAACGTGCCCGCCGCTCCGTCTCCCTTTCAGGGCAGACCTCCTCTCGCAGTCGCAGGGGCAGGTTCTACACCCCAACCTCCAGAGTCTGCACCTACATGCCTGGAGATTGAACGGGGCAACCTGAGTTCCTTCTCTCTCCCGCCTGAGGTAGTGGATGTTATATTAGCGGCCAGGCGACA
Source organism: Pleurodeles waltl (assembly GCF_031143425.1). Taxonomy (NCBI): domain Eukaryota; kingdom Metazoa; phylum Chordata; class Amphibia; order Caudata; family Salamandridae; genus Pleurodeles; species Pleurodeles waltl. Next base: position 251,821,003 of record NC_090436.1, read on the forward strand.
CTCCACTAAATCTATCTACGCTAATAGGTGGTCTAAATTTGTTGCGTGGTGTGGAGAGAGGCAGATTGATCCTTTACAAGCTCATCTATCGGACGTTTTGTCTTTTGCTCTATCTCTGGCGCAGAAAGGTTGTGCAGTGGCTACCATTAAAGGTTATTTATCGGCCTTGTCAGCCTTCATATGTCTTCCAGACCAACCATCTTTATTTAAATCCCCTATTGTTATCAGATTCTTGAAAGGTCTTCTAAATCAATATCCTCCAAAGCCATTCGTTATGCCGCAATGGGATTTGTCCTTAGTCCTGACTTTCCTTATGGGGTCCCCTTTTGAACCTATGCATTCTTGCCCCTTAAGGTATTTGTTTTTAAAAACAGTCTTCCTGATAGCTATAACATCAGCAAGGAGAGTGAGTGAGTTGCAGGCCTTATCAGTAAAACCCCCTTATACAACTTTTTATGGGGATAAGGTGGTGTTGAGGACCAAGGCTGCTTTCCTCCCGAAGGTTGTTTCACCCTTCCATTTGGCTCAGGCAATTACTTTGTCCACGTTCTATCCTCCGCCTCATCCTTCCAAAGAGGAAGAAAGACTGCACCGTCTGGATCCAAAGAGAGCGTTGAGCTTCTTTATCGATAGAACAAAGGATTTCAGGCTGGAGGATCAGCTGTTTATTGGATACGTGGGCAAGAGGAGAGGAAAGGCAGTCCACAAGAGAACACTATCCAGGTGGGTTGTTCTTTGCATTAAAATATGTTACTCTTTGGCAAAGAAGGATCCTCCTGAGGGCATTAGAGCTCATTCCACCAGAGCTAAGTCGGCCACTTCGGCCTTAGCCAGAGGTGTTCCTGTGGTCGACATCTGCAAGGCCGCAACTTGGTCGTCCCTTCACACTTTTGCAAAACATTACTGTTTAGATTCTGAGGTTAGAAGGGACGGCCATTTTGCACGGTCAGTGCTGCAGGATTTCTTGGTTTGACCATTTAGGCACCCACCGCCGGGCGTGGTACTGCTTTGGGACTCTATTCATGAGGTGAGGAATCCACAGGTAGTTGTATCCATCAGAAGAACGAGTTACTTACCTTCGGTAACGACTTTTCTGGTGGATACATTAGCTACCTGTGGATTCCTCACGGTCCCACCCGCCTCCCCGTTGCCTTTATGGTCTTGCCAAGTAATCCTTGAGTGCGCTCCTCTTGATCTTTGAGGGTGCAATAGATGTGTATATATATAATATATTTATATATATATATGGGTATAGGTGTATATATCTTTATGTATATACTTGGTGTGTGTATATATTTTTAAAAAGAAAGAGTTTTATATATATATATATATATATATATGTACATAAAAAAGATTTACAGTTATTCATACAATGTGGTGTATTTTTACAATATAATGGATGTTGCTTTGTTCTTTCATTGCATTGCCTGGTTGTTCTCATGCACGTAAAAAATGATTGGTACTGACGTCCGCACGTCGTCGAGGACCTCTTATTGCCTGTATGACGTCAGACGGCGTCGCGTGCGAGACAGTGACGTCCTCGTCGACGTGCAGAGACTAGTAAGAAGATTTCCGTAGAATGCTGGCGCCATGGGAGTATTCATGAGGTGAGGAATCCACAGGTAGCTAATGTATCCACCAGAAAAGTCGTTACCGAAGGTAAGTAACTCGTTCGACTGGTCATAAGAATCTACTTTTAAATTGTTCTAACATAAACCAATTGTTGATGTGGCTCCTGGAGTGATTGCTCAGCTTTAAACTAGCATAATCCGAAGCCTCCGTTCCTGACCTAGAATCAAAAAATTTCTAGCTTTCCCGACAAGAATTTTCAATTCTATTAAGGACACGTAGGTGGGGATTATCCCACCCTGGGTATCTATAACATGCTACAAAGTATTGTCACTAATGTCAGATTGAAATGTTTATTGTCCCACCCGATATTTGATGACATGGAATAGTAGTTTAGGATGTTACCGCTTTATTATCTTTTTCCAGATGAGAAACCTACTTGATGGATACGTTTGGGGAAATCTTCTTCAGATTTGGAGGAGGGTGAATCGATTCCTTGACACCAGTTGTCCTATGTTACAGCTTCCTTATATGGAAGACATCGTTTGGTTTGGAATTTCAGCGTTCTTGGCGATTGGTTCGTTATTCTGTTCTCCTTGGCATAGACGTGCAAAGAAAGAGGAAGAACTTTAATGACTGTGTGATATATAAGGGATGGCTGGCCCTGATTGGGGGCAGTCATATCGAGACTCTGTGAATATGGGAAATGTAGTTTTTACTTTACTGTGTTTCTATTGGCTGCTGTGTGTTGACAGTAATGAGAGAGAAAGGCATAATCCTCACCTCCGTGCCCTGATTAGAATTGAAAATTCTTGTCGCAAAAGCTAGAAACTTTTTGATTCTCTAGTATATGGTGAGCCCAATCGAAAGGGGCGCCCACAAGTGGATGGTGCATGTCAAAAATTGTTTTCATTCAACACAGCTCCTGGAACTCAGATCTTGATTCACTGCCTGATCACCAGAAGTTAATGTGGACTGAAATGGAGCACATATAAACTGATCTTTGCACACGTTTGTGTACATCACTCATCAAGGTGGAATCAGACATTCTCTGATCAACAGAAGTGTGAAAATAAATCTCTGATCAACAGAAGTGTGAAAATAAATCTCTGCTTGAGAATCAGTAGTGGATATTACACAGTTTTTGTTCCACCAGCCTTTACCACACAACAGAACAGAATTATTCTTTACTTTTAGAATTTTGACTGGTACAAAGAATTTAGATTCCATTTTCATTGTTCAGAATGGTTTCTCAATCAAGACCCACCCTCCTTCAACAAAATGTGTTACTTTTACATTCTTTCTTTCATCAAAATATCTCTGAAATCTCCAGTTTGGTTTCTACTTTTTTCTCACAGAACTTTAACATTACGTCTGCACAACATTTTCTTTATTTAAAACAGCATTATGTACCCATCTGGGAACCATATTAGACCTGGCATTTCTACCCCCCAATGAAGTGAACGGGACAGTTCTTGTAGTGCATTGTGGTATGATCAAATATGTCTGTACTTTCCCTATATACAAAACATCTACGCCTGAGGAAAGGGCAGTTTGCACACCTTCTTTCAAACATCAATTGGCTCTTTCTACAAGGCCATTCCACGAAGGACTACATAGTGCTACCTGTAAACGTTGTACGTCAAAATCCATCAAAATTGTTTCATTTTTTAGAAAAAAAGTGTAACCCATTATCAGTTCTCTCGTAGGGGATTTCCATGTATAGTCATAAGCACTGAATAGTTCCGCGCGCCTGCGGGGACCCCGGAGCACTGATGTGAAGTATATTCTTAAGTGCAGCCAGCGCCACTGCTTTATTAGGGATATACGATAGGGCCCTCTGGGACTCTATACTGCAGTTTGCGGAGCATCTTCCTAAGGACAAAAGAGAAGATTTCCTGGAGGTCGTGGGTGAGGGAGCCATGGTTTCTAACCAGATAAAGATAATAAGTGCTGCGGCTGATTCTTCGGTACTATCCGCAGATAACTATGCTCACGGAATAGCGCTAAGAAGACATGCATGGTTGCGACTAACATCTCTCAAACCAGAAGCACAGCAGAGAATACAAAATTTACCTTTCTCTGGCTCCACTTTGTTCGGCTCTCATGCCGATGACGAGATGGCCAGGATGAACTCTGAGCTAGATACCCTAAAAGCGGTAGGCATGGAACACCCGAAAGAACAACGAAAGGTATTCCGTCCATATCAGCGAAGACTTTTCACCCTCAGGTATCAACCACACTGGATGTCTTCACGCCCCCAACAGCAGCAGCAGCAGCAGTATCAAAGGGGCTTCTCCACACAACGAAGGTCGACAAGGGGTCGTACAACACCTCAAACTCAGACGACTCGACAGGCTCCCGCGTCTAATCCCTGAATCTTCGCTTCCCCCTCCTCCGTTATCCACTCCGGTAGGGGGAAGTATCTCAAATCATCTGGACGAGTGGCTAAACATCACATCAGACGCCTGGGTATTAAATATTGTGAGACATGGTTACGCTCTTAGATTCACCAATCCTCCACCATCTGTTCCACCCAAACCAGCCAGCCACCACCTCGAAGCTCTTCAGTTAGAAGTCACTATTCTATTACAAAAAAGAGCCATAGAACCCGTCCCGATCAACCAGCAAGGGAAAGGGATTTACTCGAGGTATTTCCTTGTGCCGAAAAAAGACAAGCAAGAGTTTCGTCCCATTTTAGATCTAAGGACAGCAAACAAGTGGATTCACAAAGAGAAATTCAGGATGCTATCCTTGCACCAAATTTACCCACATCTTCTTCAGGGCGATTGGCTCTGTGCGATAGACCTTTGCGACGCTTAGTTTCATATTCCGGTGACCAAGAAACATTGAAAATTCCTAAGGTTCACCGTCGGAAAACATCATTACCAATTTGCGGTTCTACCCTTCGGCCTCAAGTCAGCGCCGAGAACTTTTTCCAAAAGCATGGCGGTGGTAGCCGCCCACTTGTGGAAACATCGAATATTTGTCTACCCCTATCTAGACGATTGGCTCATAAAGGCCTCCAGTTATCTAGAGGCGCAACAACATTTCAAATGGGCTCTACAGCTGTTACAGAATCTCGGTCTTCAAGTCAATCTCCTGAAGTCCACAGCAACGCCTGTTCAGAGGTTGCATTACTTAGGAGCCATTATAGATACAAATCTAGGAAAGGTGTTTCCTTTTGAGGAACAACGATTATCGATTCTCCAAAAGTGCAAACAACTACAGAAAACTCCACAGACCACTGCAAGAGTAATAGCTTCTCTACTGGGCTCGATGGCGTCTTGTATTCATCTCGTTCCCAATGCTCGCCTCCATATGAGACCATTACAGGAAAACCTGGAGGATCAATGGTGTCAACTGATGGACGATAGGGAGAGCAAAGTCCTCCTTTCTCCCCACGCCCTACAGTCCCTCAAGTGGTGGTGTTTACCCAACAATCTCTTGGTGGGGATTCCGTTCCAACAACAGCCTCCAGCTCAAACCATCGTAACAGATGCGTCACTGCTCGGATGGGGAGCGCACATGGAACATCTTCGAGTCCAGGGCAAGTGGTCACAGAGAGAGAGTCTCTATCATATCAACCTGCTGGAGCTTCGCGCAGTCCACCTTGCGCTCAAAGCCTTCCTTCCCTCTCTGAGAGCAGAAACTCTCCTTCTCCAGACGGACAACGTGGCCACTATGTACTACGTAAACAAACAAGGAGGCACCAGGTCCAGGATTTTATCCAGAGAGGCTCAGACAATCTGGCATTGGCTTCTAGCCAGGAACTTGTCGCTAGTGGCAACTCACCTGCCTGGCATCCAGAATGTTCAAGCGGATGCCCTCAGTCGCATAATGGACGAGAACCACGAATGGGTGCTACACGACGACGTCGTTCGTTCCATTTTCGCACTATGGGGTACCCCCTCTATAGACCTATTCGCAACCCCAGAAAACAAAAAATGCCAAAACTTCGCCTCCAGATATTACCATCCAGGGACACTGGGGAATGCCCTGTGGATAATCTGGTCAGGAGCATTTCTTTACGCCTTTTCACCGCTTCCCCTGATTCCGGCAGTCCTCCAGAAGTTATCCAATGCTCAGTCCAAAATGATCCTGATTGCTCCGGAATGGCCACGCCAATGGTGGTTCCCAGACCTCCTTCACCGGTCACTCAAACCGCACATCAGGCTGCCTTATCGTCCGGACCTGCTCACGAAGTTCAGAGGGCAGATATCTCATCCCAACCTCTCATCGTTGAGTTTGGCAGCATGGCTCCTGAGCTAGTGCAATATGGACACTTGAACCTACCTCAGGACTGTATGGAAATCCTCAAAGAAGCAAAGCGCCCTTCCACACGATCGGCTTATGCAAGCAAGTGGAAGAGATTCTGTGTGTGGTGTTTAGACAACAACATTGACCCAGTATCCTGTGGAGAGGAATCTATCCTGCCATACTTGCTAAGTTTGGCAAAATCGGGCTTACAACGGTCATCAATAAAGGTACACTTGTCGGCTATAAGGGCATACAGAAAGAGCCCTTCACAAACTTCCTTTTTTCGGATTCCAATTATTAAGGACTTCCTGGAAGGTTTAAAAAAGGTCTTTCCTCCCATTAGAAAACCATCTCCTCCATGGGACCTGAATGTTGTCCTATCGCGTCTGATGCTACCTCCATTCGAGCCAATACATAAGGCATCACTTCAGCATCTCACATGGAAAACTGCTTTTCTGGTGGCAATCACTTCAGCGCGTAGGGTTAGCGAAATCCAGGCCCTTTGCGCTCAAGAGCCCTACACGGTTTTTCATTCTGCGAAAGTGGTAATGAGGACTCATCCAAGATTTTTACCGAAAGTCGTCTCCGACTTTCATGTGAACCAAACCATTTCATTACCAACTTTCTTTCAAAATCCAACTACTCCTGCTGAGAGAACTCTGCACTCTCTAGATGTAAAGAGGGTTTTGAAATTTTACTTGGACAGGACAAAATGCTTACGTAAAACACAACAGCTCTTTGTTAACTATGGCCCAGTTAGAACAGGGTTGGGCACGTCTAAGCAATCTTTATCCAGGTGGATTGTTTCATGTATAATGTTATGTTATCAGTTAGCGAACAAATCCCTTGGTGGTAGGCCAAGAGCCCACTCTACTAGAGGGAAAGCATCTACTGCAGCCTTGATGAGAAATGTCCCTTTGGCAGAAATATGCAAGGCTGCCACTTGGAAGTCGTTCCATACCTTTACTCAGCATTACTTCCTTGATACAGACGCTAGGGCAGATGCGCAGGTTGGACAGGCCTTGCTTAAGAATTTATTTGCATGACTCATGTTTTTTGTCAGTATTCTTCTGTCTACTCCACCGCGGTTATGGGGATGGGCTTGCTACTCTATTCAGTGCTTATGACTATACATGGAAATCCCCTACGAGAGAAAGAATGGTTTCTTACCTGTAACTCCAGTTCTCTCGTAGGGGTATTTCCATGATAGTCATAAGCAACCCTCCCTCCTCCCCGGTGGAGTTGACATAGAACAGGTTGCCATAAATATTATCGATATTGGTACCCCAACAAATGTTTTGTTCCTTCATGTCATGTTACAAGCCTTCAAAAAGAACTGAGGCAACTGCCTTTTGCTGTGCATGATGGGAAACAGGAAGACTTTACTTTCTTAAAGGCACAGCTCTATTTACATTCTGTATAATGGCAGCCTATGGGCTACACTGCCCTGCATTGTTTTATTCTCATGAGAGGTGTAAATAAAATATGAGAATGTATTTGTTATTACATTTCTAGAATAAATAGATGTTTAAACGTGAATTTACACTACAAATGTTTTTCTTTTAACAATTTGGCCTGTGTAGCTGTTCACATAGGCTGCACATTGTTATTCTTAAGTGTTTTTTGACAGACCTTTTTCAAAGGGCTGGTATTTGCACTTAAGAATATACTTCACATCAGTGCTCCGGGGTCCCCGCAGGCGCGCGGAACTATTCAGTGCTTATGACTATCATGGAAATACCCCTACGAGAGAACTGGAGTTACAGGTAACAAACCATTCCTTACTATGCATTCAGGTGCTCCGTCCAGCTTGAAAATTCTATTTAAGAACTGTATAGTGATCTTAGTAATACGAGAGTCTGCAAAGAAATAGTAGATTCATTTGGAAAAATAATCCACTAATAGAATTAGAAAATTTCCTGATTTTCAAAAATACGTATCCACTCCCTCCACCTAATCTCTAGCTTTCCTGCTCTTTGAAGAAAAGGCTGTGGTTGTATGGCCCCTTGTATTGTTGCCATCATGTAAAGACATCACAAGACATCACAAGTAATTAAAGTTGGAATTAGAATTAGAATTGATTATAATGAGCAGGGGAAAGAAAAAATAGTAAAGAATCGAAGGCGTTTAAATTATACCAACAGATAAATAAGTGGAGCAAAATCGACGTTGAACACAGTTTATAACAAAATAGAATTCTTAAGAATATAGTGAGTTCAATCGAAAATGGCACAAACAAGTGGATGGTGCACATCACATATTAGTCCTTTCTCTAAGCAGCAGAAGCAAAGCCTTAGTGCGATGAATAAACTCTGCAAGCAAGAGATAACCACAGGAAAACACAGCTTTATGAAGATCGTAGGCTAAGTGCGAAGGGATGACTCTGAAGTAATTGCCAAACCCACCAAGTCAAGGAGTTCAGTGCGTATACAGATAATTGTGGTATAACAGTGGTTCCCAACCTGTGATCGAGGTAATCCTGCGAGTCCGCAAAGCCTCCTCAGAGGGTCTGTGACTCATTTGAAAATGAACTAATATTAACAGATTAATAAAGTGTATATAAATGAAGTGGCTAAATGTGCAGTCGACATTTTTAAAAATACTGTAATTGACCAAGAAATTTGATATTGGAGGCTAAAAAATAAATTAATATCCACAGGTTGATTTGTGGAAGCAATGCATGTGCCTCAAACACAATATAGTAAGGACGGTGTGTGGCTTCAATTGAATTTCAACTTGTCTATTAAAATTTAATTTGTTATTGTATTTATTTTATTTGTTTGTAAATTAAATAAAATGTGTTATCATTTGTATATGTGTTTGATGCAATGCTTGTTTCTGTATTTTTTTGTGTATTCAAGTCAAGTCACACAAGCTTTATTCGGTCTAATTAAACCATCAAAGCAATAACTTACAACAGTAAAACCATGATCTATGCATAATAAATATATAATAACAAGGTTTAAAAGTAATAATGAGGATAAAATGAGAGATCTGCGAATATACAAAAAAGTGGTGATATAGATCTTCACATATGTCTCCCATCCTATATATGAGGAGGAAGCGTCAAATTTTTTAGCTACCTTTAACTTCCTCATCAATAAGTTGATAGAAAATTCATTGAGTTAAAACTATCGTATGAACAGTAATTAAATTAAATAAGTTAAGGTCAGGGTTCAATTAATAACAAATCACTATGATTTTTTAAGAAATATGTACGTATATGCCATGCGGACGCAAGGAACTTGCTGACCGCACAAGTTAGGAAGGGGGAGCAGTCTCTCAACATCAACCTTAAGGCATCTTTGCACGTTCTCAACCCCATATTCCTGCAAGCGGGACGGAGCCATTTCCGCCGGACAAGGCCATAGGCAGGACAAATAAACATAAAGTGCACTATAGTTTCCACAGAGCCATTACAACTTGGGCATTGATCAGTTAGCGGAGTAGAGCACCATGAACTGGTAAAAGACTTCAGGGGGAGGCATCCATACCTGAACCGGACATACAAACCTTTACTTAGTTGATCGGTAATCAAATCTAAGAAGGGTTCAAAGTGGGGAAACCACTTGTAATCGAGAAATTGAGACGTCAGCCTACTATATGAAGTGCATAACAGATACTTTTCCCTAACATGGGACCAGTAAACTGATTTTAAATGATCCTTGTGAACCCTCCTTAAATTATTTGGCTGGCTCCAGAAGTCACTGAGTCCCAGGGTATGGAACCATTCCGAAATGTACTTAAACCAAGGGATAGAAAGTACGTCCCTTGACCCAAGGGTAGGTCGCTCCCCCTGCCGCTGCAGCTCCTCCAGGTTCCTGAGACCCACCTCACAGTAAGTACCCCCCACCTCCCAGCCCCTCGCCCCTGCCCCGCGCTACTCACCCTCTCCCCTGCCTCTTTTCTTCTTTTCTTCTTCTCTGTTCTTCCTCCTCGCTCCTCGTCTGTAATCTTCTTCTGTACTCTTCTTCTCCCTGTCTTCTCTCTTCTTCTGTGTGCTTCTCTGCCTCTCCTGTCGCCTCTCTTCTTCTTCATCTTCTTCTGAGGTCTTCTGCCTGTCTTCTGCCTTCTGTTCCTCGTCTTCCGTATCTTCATCTGTGATCTTCTGCTCTTCTGTGTTCTTCTGGTCTCCTGCTCTTCTGTTCTTCCGGTCCTCTGTTCTCCTGTTCTTCTGTTCTTCCGGTCTTCTGTTCTTCTGTTCTTCTGTTCTTCCGGTCTTCTGTTATTCTGTCTTCTGTCTTCTATCTTCTGCCTTCGGCTCTTCTGCCTCCTCCGCCTTCTTCTCCCCGCGCCTGCCCTCCTGCTCCTGCCTCTGCCCCCTCCCTCACTCGCGCCCCCCTCTCTATCACCCCTATCTAACCCGTTCGCTATCTACCTCCCTCACTCCTCCTATCTACCTATCTCTCTATCCCACTATCTAACTCCCTCACTCTCCACCTCCTCCTATCTACCTATCTCTCTATCTATCTATTTCCCTATCTATCGATTTCTCTATCTATCTATTTTCTCTATCCATTTCTCTATCTCTCCCCCCCTTCCCGCCACCCCCTCTATTACCTATCTTCCTATCCTCTCACTCTACCTCTCACCCTCACCCACCTCTACAACCCCCCTCCCCTATCTTCACAACCCTACTCCTATCTCTCTCCCTAATCTCCTAAACCTCCTAACACTCACCCCCCTCCACCTTTAAACCCCCCTTCCCCAGCTCTTCTCACTCTACCTGTCCCCCCTCCCTCGCGCTTTCCCGCCGCGACCTCCTGCACGCCCCCGTCCCCCAGCTCCCATTCGCCCCCAGCTGACCCCTCCCCCCCTCCTACCTCATATGGCGCCCGCTGCGCGACAGTGGTAGCGACCCTTGACCCAAGGGTAGGTCGCTCCCCTTGCCGCTGCAGCTCCTCCAGCTCCTCCAGGTTCCTGAGACCCACCTCACAGTAAGTACCTCCCAGCCCCTCGCCCCTGCCCCGCGCTACTCACCCTCTCTCCTGCTCCTGCCTCTTTTCTTCTTCTCTGTTCTTCCTCCTCGCTCCTCGTCTGTAATCTTCTTCTGTACTCTTCTTCTCCCCGTCTTCTCTCTTCTTCTGTGTGCTTCTCTGCCTCTCCTGTGGCCTCTCTTCTTCTTCATCTTCTTCTGAGGTCTTCTGCCTGTCTTCTGCCTTCTGTTCCTCGTCTTCCGTATCTTCATCTGTGATCTTCTGCTCTTCTGTGTTCTTCTGGTCTCCTGCTCTTCTGTACTTCCGGTCCTCTGTTCTCCTGTTCTTCTGTTCTTCCGGTCTTCTGTTCTTCTGTTCTTCTGTTCTTCCGGTCTTCTGGTCTTCTGTCTCCTGTCTTCTATCTTCTGCCTTCGGCTCTTCTGCCTCCTCCGCCTTCTTCTCCCCGCGCCTGCCCTCCTGCTCCTGCCTCTTCCCCCTACCTCACTCCCCCCCCCTCTCTATCACCCCTATCTAACCCGTTCGCTATCTACCTCCCTCACTCCTCCTGTCTACCTATCTCTCTATCTCTCTATCCCACTATCTAACTCCCTCACTCTCCACCTCCTCCTATCTACCTATCTCTCTATCTATCTATTTCCCTATCTATCGATTTCTCTATCTATCTATTTTCTCTATCTATTTCTCTATCTCTCCCCCCTTCCCGCCACCCCCTCTATTACCTATCTTCCTATCCTCTCACTCTACCTCTCACCCTCACCCACCTCTACAACCCCCCCTCCCCTATCTTCACAACCCTACTCCTATCTCTCTCCCTAATCTCCTAAACCTCGTAACACTCACCCCCCTCCACCCTTAAACCCCCCTTCCCCAGCTCTTCTCACTCTACCTGTCCCCCCCTCCCTCGCGCTTTCCCGCCGCGACCTCCTGCACGCCCCCGCCCCCCAGCTCCCATTCGCCCCCAGCTGACCCCTCCCCCCCACCTCATATGGCGGCCGCTGCGCGACAGTGGTAGCGACGCTTGACCCAAGGTTAGGTCGCTCCCCCTGCAGCTCCTCCAGGTTCCCGAGTTCCTGAGACCCACCTCACAGTAAGTACCCCCCACCTCCCAGCCCTTCGCCCCTGCCCCGCGCTACTCACTCTCTCTCCTGCTCCTGCCTCTTTTCTTCTTTTCTTCTTCTCTGTTCTTCCTCCTCGCTCCTCGTCTGTAATCTTCTTCTGTACTCTTCTTCTCCCCGTCTTCTCTCTTCTTCTGTGTGCTTCTCTGCCTCTCCTGTGGCCTCTCTTCTTCTTCATCTTCTTCTGAGGTCTTCTGCCTGTCTTCTGCCTTCTGTTCCTCGTCTTCCGTATCTTTATCTGTGATCTTCTGCTCTTCTGTGTTCTTCTGGTCTCCTGCTCTTCTGTTCTTCCGGTGCTCTGTTCTCCTGTTCTTCTGTTCTTCCGGTCTTCTGTTCTTCTGTTCTTCTGTTCTTCCGGTCTTCTGTTCTTCTGTCTTCTGTCTTCTATCTTCTGCCTTCGGCTCTTCTGCCTCCTCTGCCTTCTTCTCCCCGCACCTGCCCTCCTGCTCCTGCCTCTTCCCCCTCCCTCACTCGCCCCCCCTCTCTATCACCCCTATCTAACCCGTTCGCTATCTACCTCCCTTACTCCTCCCATCTACCTATCTCTCTACCTCTCTATCCCACTATCTAACTCCCTCACTCTCCACCTCCTCCTATCTACCTATCTCTCTATCTATCTATTTCCCTATCTATCGATTTCTCTATCTATCTATTTTCTCTATCTATTTCTCTATCTCTCCCCCCCTTCCCGCCACCCCCTCTATTACCTATCTTCCTATCCTCTCACTCTACCTCTCACCCTCACCCACCTCTACAACCCCCCCTCCCCTATCTTCACAACCCTACTCCTATCTCTCTCCCTAATCTCCTAAACCTCGTAACACTCACCCCCCTCCACCCTTAAACCCCCCTTCCCCAGCTCTTCTCACTCTACCTGTCCCCCCCTCCCTCGCGCTTTCCCGCCGCGACCTCCTGCACGCCCCCGCCCCCCAGCTCCCATTCGCCCCCAGCTGACCCCTCCCCCCCACCTCATATGGCAGCCGCTGCGCGACAGTGGTAGCGACGCTTGACCCAAGGTTAGGTCGCTCCCCCTGCAGCTCCTCCAGGTTCCCGAGTTCCTGAGACCCACCTCACAGTAAGTACCTCCCAGCCCTTCGCCCCTGCCCCGCGCTACTCACTCTCTCTCCTGCTCCTGCCTCTTTTCTTCTTTTCTTCTTCTCTGTTCTTCCTCCTCGCTCCTCGTCTGTAATCTTCTTCTGTACTCTTCTTCTCCCCGTCTTCTCTCTTCTTCTGTGTGCTTCTCTGCCTCTCCTGTGGCCTCTCTTCTTCTTCATCTTCTTCTGAGGTCTTCTGCCTGTCTTCTGCCTTCTGTTCCTCGTCTTCCGTATCTTTATCTGTGATCTTCTGCTCTTCTGTGTTCTTCTGGTCTCCTGCTCTTCTGTTCTTCCGGTGCTCTGTTCTCCTGTTCTTCTGTTCTTCCGGTCTTCTGTTCTTCTGTTCTTCTGTTCTTCCGGTCTTCTGTTCTTCTGTCTTCTGTCTTCTATCTTCTGCCTTCGGCTCTTCTGCCTCCTCTGCCTTCTTCTCCCCGCGCCTGCCCTCCTGCTCCTGCCTCTTCCCCCTCCCTCACTCGCCCCCCCTCTCTATCACCCCTATCTAACCCGTTCGCTATCTACCTCCCTTACTCCTCCCATCTACCTATCTCTCTACCTCTCTATCCCACTATCTAACTCCCTCACTCTCCACCTCCTCCTATCTACCTATCTCTCTATCTATCTATTTCCCTATCTATCGATTTCTCTATCTATCTATTTTCTCTATCTATTTCTCTATCTCTCCCCCCCTTCCCGCCACCCCCTCTATTACCTATCTTCCTATCCTCTCACTCTACCTCTCACCCTCACCCACCTCTACAACCCCCCCTCCCCTATCTTCACAACCCTACTCCTATCTCTCTCCCTAATCTCCTAAACCTCCTAACACTCACCCCCCTCCACCCTTAAACCCCCTTCCCCCAGCTCTTCTCACTCTACCTGTCCCCCACTCCCTCGCGCTTTCCCACCGCGACCTCCTGCACGCCCCCAGCTCCCATTCGCCCCCAGCTGACCCCTCCCCCCCTCCTACCTCATATGGCGGCCGCTGTGCGACCGCGCCGCTGGCCCGCCGGAGGCGCGCCAGAGGCAAGCCCGTCTGCACCCGTCCGCGCCTGGCCCGCGCCCAGCGCCACGACCCCTGGTCCCCAGCTCTCCCAAGCCCCGCTGACCCGCTACGACCCCACCACCCTCCACGCACTCAACCCAGGGCGCTCCAACACCTGCTTCCAAGCTCACCCCAAACGCACCCATGGACCCTTCGCCTGCAACTCCTGCAAACGCATCTTCCACCACGCAACTACCACGACCACAAGCCCACGCGCCTCCTGGTCAACGCTCGCTCCGTCCACAAACACGCCGTTGAACTCTGGGACCTCCTGGACTCCACAGCACCGGACGTCGCCTTCATCACAGAGACCTGGATGAACGCCTCCTCTGCTCCAGACATCGCCATCCCCGAAGGCTACAAGATCTCCAGAAAAGACCGCACCAACCAACTAGGAGGAGGTATCGCCATCGTCTTCAAAGACTCCATCAGCGTCACCACCTCCACCGAAGACACCCCTCTCGCCGCTGAACACCTGCATTTTCAGATTCGCACCGACCCGAGGACCACCCTCAGAGGATCCCTCGTCTACCGTCCTCCCGGACCGCGCACTCCTTTCAGCGACGCCATCGCCGACTTCATCTCCCCGCACGCCCTCGCCTCACCGGACTACATCCTCCTAGGCGACCTCAACTTCCATCTGGAACAAAAGAACGACCCCAACACCACCACCCTGCTCGACAACCTCGGCAACCTCGGCCTCAAACAACTGGTGAACAGCGCCACCCACATCGCCGGACACACGCTCGACCCTATCTTCTCCACCAGCAAACACGTCTTCTTCAGCCACTCCTCCGCTCTACACTGGACCGACCACAGCTGTGTCCACTTCACATTCCAACGCGAGACCCGCCACCTCCGCACTCAACCCATCCCTCGTCGACAGTGGAACAAGATTCCCGAAGAGCTACTCTTCTCCGCACTCGCCGCCAACCAACCCACCCTCACCACCGACCCCAACGACGCAACCCTCAACCTCACCAACTGGATCTCCAACTGCGCAGACAACCTTGCTCCCCTCAAACGCACGCATCGACAGACCAACACAAAAAAACCTCTCTGGTTCTCTGACACCCTCAAAGAATCAAAGAAAACTTGTCGCGCCCTCGAGAAGGCCTGGCGCAAGGACCACACCGCTGACAACATGACCGCCCTCAAGAACGCTACCCGCGAACACCACCACCTGATCCGCACTGCCAAAAGGAACTTTTTCACCGACAGACTGGACAAAAACAGCCACAACAGCAGATAACTCTTCAGCATCGTCAAGGAGTTCTCCAACCCCAACGGCAACGCCGTCACCCCCTCACAGGATTTGTGCGAATCCCTCGCCGCTTTCTTCCATCGCAAGATCAGCGACCTCCACAACAGCTTCGGACACCAGACCCAACCCAACACCACCGAACCCGCACCCCCGGCCATCACCCTCAACAACTGGACCCACATCAACACTGAAGAAACCAAATCCATCATGAACTCTATCCACTCCTGCCCTCACTTCATCTTTAACAAAGCCGACGACATCATCGCCCCGCACCTCCAGACCGTCATCAACTCTTCTTTGTCTTCTGCCACCTTCCCCGAATGCTGAAAACACGCCGAAGTCAACGCCCTACTAAAGAAACCTACAGCTGACCCGAGCGACCTGAAAAACTTCCGCCCCATCTCTCTTCTGCCTTTCCAGCCAAGGTAATAGAGAAGACCGTCAACAAACAGCTGACCACCTTCCTGGAAAACAACAACCTGCTCGACACTTCACAAACCGGATTCCGAACCAACCACAGCACAGAAACCGCCCTCATCTCAGTCACAGACGACATCAGAACCCTGATGGACAACGGTGAAACAGTCGCCCTCATTCTCCTTGACCTCTCGGCTGCCTTCGACACCGTCTGTCACCGCACCCTAATCACCCGCCTCCGCTCCACCGGGATCCAAGGCCAGGCCCTGGACTGGATCGCCTCCTTCCTCTCAAACCGTTCCCAAAGAGTTTACCTCCCTCTGTTTCGCTCAGAACCCACTGAGATCATCTGCGGCGTACCTCAAGGCTCATCACTCAGCCCGACACTCTTCAATATCTACATGAGCCCCCTCGCCAACATCGTACGCAAGCACGACATCATCATCACCTCCTACGCCGACGACACCCAACTTATTCTCTCCCTCACCAAGGACCCCGCCAGCGCCAAGACCAACCTACAAGAGGGTATGAAGGACGTCGCAGACTGGATGAGGCTCAGCCACCTAAAGCTGAACTCTGAAAAAACGGAAGTCCTCATCCTCGGCAACACCCCGTCCGCCTGGGACGACTCCTGGTGGCCCACGGCCCTCGGCACCGCACCGACCCCCACAGACCACGCCCGCAACCTCGGCTTCATCTTGGACCCTCTTCTCACCATGACCAAGCAAGTCAACGCCGTGTCCTCCGCCTGCTTCCTCACCCTCCGCATGCTCCGCAAGATCTTCCGCTGGATCCCCGCCGACACCAGAAAAACCGTGACCCCCGCCCCCGTCACGAGCCGCCTGGACTACGGCAACACCCTCTACGCCGGGACCACAGCCAAACTCCAAAATCGCCTGCAACGCATTCAAAACGCCTCGGCCCGCCTCATCCTCGACGTACCCCGCAACAGCCACATCTCCGCACACCTGAGACACCTGCATTGGCTCCCAGTCAGCAAAAGGATCACCTTTTGATTTCTCACCCACGCACACAAAGCCCTCCACAACAAAGGACCGGAATACCTCAACCGACGCCTCAGCTTCTATGTCCCCACCCGCCTCCTCCGTTCCTCTGGCCTCGCACTCGCTGCCGTCCCTCGCATCCGCCGCTCCACGGCGGGTGGAAGATGTTTCTCCTTCCTGGCGGCCAAGACCTGGAACTCCCTCCCCACCAGCCTCAGGACCACCCAGGACCACTCCGCTTTCCGGAGACTCCTGAAAACCTGGCTACTCGAGCAGCAGTAACCTTCCCTTTCCCCTAGCGCCTTGAGACCCGCACGGGTGAGTAGCGCGCTTTATAAATATTAATGATTTGATTTGATTTGATTTACGTTCGGTCTATCCAATAAATCTTGCAAGGACTCCTTATATATAACTAATTCAGGGGTGGTCCAGATACGAACCCAAAAAGTTAGAGGCCTTAGGGCTATTACATCCGAAATGTGGGGGAACCCTAAGTCCAAAAACACTGGAACCAAGGGCGTACTACGAGGACATGCCAAGAGCGATCTTACGAAGTTATTTTCCCCCACAGATAACTTACTAATTTTGAAGCAACCCCAGACCTCTGCGCCATAAACCGCGGCGCTCTGAACCTTTGCTAGATAAAATGTAATAGCTGGGGAAACAACTTTCACAGTATTAGACTTTTGGAAACGCAAAATCGCCCCTGACCTGTGTGCTAAAAGAGCTAGACTTTTTCCTACCTGGGCCTGCCAGTTCATGTTATAGCATACCTTGCTCAGAGGAACCTTATTATATAAGATGTTACATCGTTTGGTGCAACCAAGACCAAAGATCATAAGTTTTGTTTTACTAGAATTGAGCTCCAATCCATGGTCTGCACAAAACACACTGAACCTATCCAGGAGAACCTGAAGGCCCATACGTGTTTTAGAGATCAAGAGGGAGTCCTCAGCAAATAGGAGAATTGGAACTTTTAAGTTGTTCAATGAAGGGGCATCATTTTGACAATCAGTTACAACTTGCACCACCTCATTAATGAACAAGGAAAAAAGAGTGGGTGCCAGGACGTACCCCCGCCTGATATTAATACGATCGGTAAGTTCCCCCTGACTACCCCATCTTACTCGAGCATAGGTGTTCTTGTGCAATCTTTGGATTAGGTGCACCAAATTCCTCGGGACACCAATTTTTTTTAGGACATCCCACAATTTCTCTCTTGGAACGAGATCGAAAGCGGACTTTAGGTCAACAAAAGCAACATACAAGTTTTGTTTGGCCAAAGTAACGTATTTCCAGAGTAGTAGGAAGAATCTACAAACTTGGTCCATAGTGCTAATTCTTGAGCGGAAACCAGCCTGGAGGGGGGATGGGACCTGGTTAGCTTGGACCCAGTCCATAAGCCTGTCTAGGACTTGCTTAGAGAAAATCTTTTGAAGATTGTCAATGAGACTAATTGGGCGGTAATTTACGGGCAGTTACACATCTCCTTTTTTATAGATAGGGATAATTTCAGCCCGATCCACGAATCCAGAATAGGGCCTCCTGCTGCGATGGCATTTGATAATGTATTAACATACCACGCCCAAATAACGGGTTCTGACTTGAACAGGTCCCCCGGTATCTTGTCAGGACCAGGAGCCTTAGCAGATTTCAGAGAACTAATAGCTGCTGTGGTTTCAGCAATTGTGAAAACAATGTCCTTCGTAGGTCCTTCAATAGAGGTCTGCGTTCAACGCCCCTATGGTCCTCATGTTCCTGCTGTATGGATGAAGCATAGATCTCAGAGAAATGAGCCACCCATCTTTCGGGCTGGATATGGAGATTTAAAGTGATATTACCCTCTCTATGCCTGTTGGTCAACAACCTCCAAAAAGAGCCCTCGTCTCGATTTTTGACTGCCTCCAGGAGCTTCTGCCAGATCTCAAATTCCCAATTTTTCTTCGCTAGATCCAGGGCCTTGCTGTAACTAAATCTAGCGGTCCTGATCTCCTCCTGTGAGTGCTTGTGGAGTGCCAATTTGAGATTGAGCCTCGCAAGGTCACAATCTTTATTGAACCATTCTCTAGATCGGATGGTATCGAGAGTATACCTAAAAGTGGTTTCTTTATAGAAAAGATTCTGTAGAATATTTGTCAATTCAACATGGATTTTCAAGATTGGAATACTATCGACCTCTTGCTCATCAAAACCGGAGAACAGCTGTAGAAAGGAAGAATACATTTGTTTGATCAGGAATGGATTAGATGTAACTTTTGGCCAACTGACGCGAGTTTGCCTAAGGTTCAGGCAAGGGATCGGAACATCAGTGGTCTCTAGATGTTGGGTCCTCCCAAAAGCTTTATTGGATAAAGTAAGACATAGGGGGTGGTGGTCGCTATCATAGCGGGGTTCCACCTTCATATCCAGAGTGTTTGACCAGAGCCTGATGTCGACCAAAAAATAATCAATAATGCTGGAAGAACACCCACGCTTGAGAGTGGGGGCACGATTAGAATCAGATCTAGTCTGACCATTGCATTCCCTGAGTCCAAAGCTTAAACAAAGGGAGGCCATCTGCGTGGCAGCACAAGGACCGATGCTAAGAGTATCGTCCTTCGTTTGGGGAATACCCCAAGATTCATCTTCTTCAGTTGTCAAATTGCCTATAAGTTTCTTGAATACGAAGGAACAGTTTATATCGCCCCCTATCACCAGATGATTAGATGGATGCAAAAGTTCCATATACTCAGCTAGTTGAGCGAGTACCCTAGATTCCATGCTGCGGGGGACGGACCTTGCCTACACATTGTCCATAATCACTGTAAAACCAGGCTGAAATGTAAGTCTAACACCCAATGAATCTAACAAGTTAAGGGATAGTACAGAATGGTCTATTTTTTGTGTGTATTGTTTTTCAGTTCAAATCATCAACAGTGTTCAGGCAGGGGTCCCCGGCGTCCAGTAATGACTCAGTGGGGGTCCCTAGGCTCCAGTAGTGATAAAGTGGGGGTTTACAGAAGCTAAAAGGTTGGGAACCACTGTGTTAGAAGTTAAAGAAGGTTGCAACTTCATGGCTTACGCGCTATGCTTGCAATTGAGATTCCTGAGTGTCCGACTGATGCCACGTGGCATTCAAGGCTCATGTGCTATACTTGCGCTGAAGATTCCTGACTGATGCCTTGCGCTGCCACAGGTATCACACGCTCACCCCACAAAAGCGGTGTAGAAGCAATGGATTGATAAACTAAGTTAAAACTTAAGAAATCCTCAGACTATAGCAGCTGGGCGGATGGCAATTTCATCTGTTTGGTGGATCTGTATAGTTACAGTTACCCCACCCTTGGTACCAATATGCAGTTAGTGGCATTAGATGTTCAATCCAATGATTCAGTGGAGAGTAGAATAGGTTTTCATTCAAATTTATTCCAGATGCACAAGAGACATCCAGCAGGCTCCACAACTCCTGGCAACTGTTGCTACCAAATAATTCCAGAACTCCCCATCAAACTCAAAGGATGTAGTAATACATCAAAGAACTAATGGTACATTGGATACCTTGTACATCATAGTACAAGTGAAGGTTAGCTACAAGATAATACCATGTTACCTGGAAGCAAAGTTCACATACTACAGTAGGTTTTAAGGTAGCCTCCTGTGGTCCATTTCTTTGGTGCTGGTGTGTACACCTGTCCCAGCTTCGATCATTTTTTACATGATGGAAAGAACTGGAAAGCTGAACTGTAGCTTAGTGTGCAGATAGTAAATGGACATTACTGAATGATTTGTCCTGCTTCATTGCTGGCACCTAATTTGCAACAGCCCCCACTCAGATGTGCCTACAAAGACCGTCTCATTTACATAGCACATGACACCAGTGGCTGATATAAAACCTTTTTTAAAAAAAAATCTGTTTATTAAACACAGCACTCGAACAGCAGTACATTTCCTTTAAGTTAGTAAGACTAAAAAAATAAACATTTTTCTCTTTTCATGTGCCTCTACACGTACTTGTAGTTCCTGTACAGTACGGTTACAGTTTAATGTGCTGACAAACAACTTAACTTGGTACATTTTATAACAATAGGCATATTTGTAGTTTTGTTTAAGTATATTTAATGGTATTCTAAGTGATTGCGGTAACATTCAGCTGTGTGGACGTGGGATATGTCAGTGCTTTGTTTGCGTGTCATATAGTTTGTTATGGGGCGAGGGCATGATTAACAGCGCATCAGTAACCACCGTCAGCTTGCGTGTACGCATTTGGGTGGAGTTGCGCTTGTTATCCGATTGTATGTTTTCGGGTTAATATGCCGGGATCCGCTGATTGCTAAGTATTTATTTGAAGGGCGTTTTGTTCAAGGTTCGTATTTCAAGGGGGGTATTTATCATCTCTAGATTCTATTTGTACTACAAAGTGGTCCCAGTATTCGGCACCCTCTTGTATCTGGCCTCTGAGTTGCAGCTGTCTTAGAGTGTAAGCCTCCGCTAGTGTGGAGCTATGCAAGGCTACAAGCCAAGCGGAATAGGGGAGGGGGCGTTAGGGGCCTTCCAGAGTGTAGCGATCAATCGCTTGTATATTACAAACGCAAGATCTATAAACTTGTGAGTATGTTTTTCATTCTTGCCCCGGTAACGTATTCCCAGCAAGCAGGATTCTGGTGTGGGTGTAAGCATGTTATCTATTATGTCTGCTACCGTTTCGGTTATGCGGCACCAACCAGTATTTATTGTGTGGCATTCCCGAACCATATGGTAGAAATTAGCGACGGGGTAGCGCATCTAGGGCACTCTGGTTTAGAGTTTGGGTATATTTTGTTGGTACGAGACGGTGATAGATATGCTTGGTGGATGTAATTGAATTGAGTGTATCTCAGTCTGACGTTACAGGATACGGATTTAATCGTGGAGAGGGCAGGACTTCTGGTCGACTGGTGTGGAGAGAACCCCATCCCAGCGGCTTTTGACCTGGGTCAGAGTGGTACAGGTATCTGTTAGGAGTATTTTATATAATTTAGTAATGCTGCCTTTTGTGTTTCCAATGGTGAGTAATGATGTGAGTAGAGGGGATTCGTCGGGTTCATTTGTATTGCGCCCCCAAAAGTTTTGTAGAAGTTTGTTAATGGCATTAAATGTTAAGAAGGCCCCTGGCTGCATGATACCGGTAGATACAAGCTCTGCGAAAGTGCTTGCTTTAGAGCTGGAGTACAGGTCCCCTATGTTTAATGCATTGATTGCCCCTATATCATGGTGATGGGAGAGATTCTGGACACCTGGTACCTGAGCCAAAGGCATTGCAGGCGAATAAGGGGGAGTTTGGGTTTTGCCCTGGACATATCCGCCAGCAGTACCTGGCTGTTCTAATAGAGGATTTTTATTAGACAGGTAAGGAGGTCTGGACATAAGTGATGTCAGTATCGTTTGTGGTGCCGTATAAGACATTAGCGCTGTACACTCTGGGGTTGGGGGTTCGCTAAGCCACGTGGCTACCCATTGGAGTTGGGCTGCTGCGTAGTATAGTTCAAAGTTCGGCGTGCCGAGCCCGCCTTCCTCCTGTGGATATTGTGTAATGGCTAGCGCTACCCTCCGTCTATCCCTCCCCATAGCAAATCAGTTAGCAGGGATTGTAATTTATGAAAAAACGAGTGTGGCAGGGATATCGGGAGCGCTGTGAAATAGTATAAGAATCTAGGTATTATTAACGTTTTAGCTATGGCCGCGTGGCCCATTGGTGATAGTGGGAGGGAGCTCCAAAATGCCATAGATCCGCGAGTTGAGCGTAGCAGCCTGTCAAGGTTGCCCTCCCGTAGGTCTGTCATGGAGTGGTATACCTGAATCCCCAAATATTTAAAGGTCTGATATGCCCATGTCAGTTGGTGTAATGGTAATGACATTTGCTGCTCCGCAGGTATTCGGGTAAGCGGGAAAATACATGATTTCGCCCAATTAACGCATAGGCCAGAGGATAAAGCGAAGTTATCCAGGATTTGTACAACTTCTGTGAGGGAAGAGGTATAGTCACGCAGGTATATTAAAGCATCATCCGCATATAAGGAAACAATATGGTATATGTTGGATTCTTGGATGAGATGCCCCATCTGCTTGCGTAGCTACGGAGTTTGATTGCCAATGGCTCCATAGCTATTGCAAATAATAAAGGGGATAAAGGGCATCCTTGTCTGGTGCCTCTACCAATGGGGAACGCCTCTGATATCATTTGACCCGTTTTGACGTGAGCTGTTGGTTTTTCGTATAACGTGGCAATCCAGCTGATGAAACCGTTTTGAAAGCCGAACGCCTCCAGCGCGCGGAAGAGATACTCCCATCCCAGCGTATCAAACGCCTTCTCTATATCTAATGCCACAGCCACTGTCTCGGCTTCTGTGGTGCTGTGTAGTATGCGGATTAGGCGTCTTATGTTTAGAAAAGTGTTCCTCCCTGGTATAAATCCAGATTGAACGTGATGGATTAAGTCTGACAAATAAGGGAGTAGTCTGTTTGCTAGGATTTTCCCCAGGAGTTTACAGTCAGTATTTAACAGGGAAAGTGGTCTGTAGGATTTGACATCAAGTGGATCACGTCCCGGTTTTGGCAGTACCACTATTAATGCTTCACACATGGATCCTGGTAGCTGTTTTCTATTTTGTGCCTCAATAAATACCTCAATCAAAGGCTGCAGTAGGTGGGTAGATAATGAGCTATAATATTCCATTGGTAGACCGTCTGAACCAGGGGTTTTACCACGTGCCATTTGAGAAAGAGCTAAGCGTAGTTCTTCAATAGTAATGGGACCATCTAGAGTGACTGCGCTATCAATGACATTCCTATTTTGCGGAATCAATGACAGGAGTTCAGACAGTTGTTGTTCATTTGGAGGGCTAGTGGGCTGATATAAGGAATGATAATATGTGTGGAAGGACTTAATAATTCCAGCTTGAGTGTTAATCACTTCTCCTGAGTGTGTTCTAATCGCGCCTATAGGTGAGGACTGTAGTGGTTGGCGCACCAGCCATGCTAGTAGTTTGCCCGATCTGTCTCCTTCTGCGTGCTGCCGGGCTTTAAAATGTCTGTAGTCATGTCTGCTGAGTCTGGCATCTGCTTCTCTGTAGTCTGATTTCAGCGAGTTTAGTGTCTCAATCAAGGTCACGCTAGTAGTGGCCTCGGTCTCCGCCTTGTGCATTTTAGATTCTAACTCTAGTAGTTCCCTATTAAGCATTCTTTTGACTCCCAGCGAAGCTGCATGGCAGTGGCCGCGTATAACCCTTTGTGAGCGTCCCATTCCATGGCGGGCACACTGTTGTTGCGTTTTTATTTAAAGCAAAGTAATCTGATAAGCATTTAGCCAACTCAGCATGAAAAGGAGGATCTATGAGGGCATCTGGTTGTAAACGCCATGTGGGAATGCACGTAAGTGTGCGGCCCGTTCTCAGGGTAGCTTGGAGTGGGTTATGATCGGATATGGTGCGAGCTAGGTAGCCTGATGTGGTTATTTTTGGAATTATGTCCCTTGATGCGAATATCATATCTATTCTAGTGTATAATTTATGCACTGGGGAGTAGAAAGAGTATTCGCGGTGTGTAGGGTGGCCAATTCTCCAAATTTCTCTTAGCCTATTATTGGAAGCCCACTCTGCGAGTTCAAGTGATGCGCGTTTAGCTAGGGTGTTATCTAACGGAGGGACAGAGCGGTCTCTGTGAATGTCTAGTACGCAATTAAAGTCGCCGCCCCAAATGATATCCATCTCTGGGTCGTTGAGTTTACTACTGTTAAGTGTCCATAAAAATTCCCATTGATTTGAGTTAGGGGTATATATTGATGCTAAAGCCATGGGTTCCCCATCTAGGGAACCCTCCAGGAGGACATATCGACCATTTGGGTCACATTGTACGCAGGACATGACATAGGGGACCCCAGGGGCTATCCAGATCGCTACTCCTCGGGCATATGCTGAAAAGGTAGTACCATATAATTGCCCTTTCCATTTTACTTTGGTATGCTCCAAAGAGGACTTAGCCAGGTGTGTCTCCTGTAGCATGGCGAAATGTATTTGATGTCTCCTAAGGTATGCGTGGATCTGTTGTCGCTTACGCGGGGATGCCATGCCTCTTATATTCCATGTGAGTGTTTTATATTGTGAGTTATACTGTTGTCTCTGGGCTGCCATAGGTTATTTGTGATTTTGTGCATGGGCTTTGTGAGTTTGGGGGGCTGGCTTTTTTTGCATTAGTAGTGTATTTCACGCCCATTGTGACTAGCCAGTTTAAGCTGCGGTTACCTAGTGTGCACTTAGTGTTAACATAATAGTGATATTTACTTCGAATACTATAAGCTAAGTTATGCCTTGTGGTTGTGACTCTGCTAATTAAAACAATAACATTAACTATATCTAACAATAACTGTGGTTGTGGCAAGGGCTTCGACGATACAATACTTGCCAACCAGGTGGAACGGTCCATATGTTACGGGGGTGTTTCAAATAAGTAAATTTAAGTCAATGCTGGTCCCGACCCGTTATGCTCTTGCTGAGATTGCTGCTTACTGGGACCAACCGTGATTCTTTTGCTGCGGTCAGGAGTAGTGGTGAAGTAGAGGAAGAGCCGGTGGGCAGCAGAAAGCTTTAGCGGACGATTGTTGGCTTCTTCTGTAGGATGTCCTGTACCGTTGTGTCCGAGACCGGTATGTGTTTAGCAAATGTCGTCTGCTGCCCGTGGAGTGAGGTTTGGGCCACAGGTGGAATCTGCAGAGTCAGAATGTACCCCTAGCTCGGACTCCAGTCCCGATTGTGTCGACACAGACCTTGGAGATGTATTGGCGAGGAGGGATGTAGTCTGCAGTAGTAAAGAGCGTTCTGCGCGGGACTGCTCAGGGGTGGGTTTAGTGACTTGTTGCCTAAGGGGTTTGCATTTGTCTCTAGGGGGGTGTTTTGTGTCCATGGTGTTTCTTGCATTTAACGGATCAGCGAGTCCCTTTGCGTGTAGCCAAGTCCATGCATCTTCTGGTGAGGTAAAAAAGAGAGTGCAGGTGTCATCCGGTATTCGAAGTTTGGGCGGGAACAGCAAAGCGTATTTGATGTTGTAATCTCTTAGTCGCTCTTTAACCCGGAAAAATGAATTACGCTTTTTCTGCACCTCCGATGTAAAATCCGGGTAGGCTGATATGTTTGCTCCTTCGAAGCGCATTGGGCCTTCTTTACGAAACAGTTGCAATATGAGGTCCCTATCCCGGTAATTGAGGAGTTTTGTTATTAGTGGACGAGGCTGAGCGCCGGGTGGCAAGGGTTTTCCAGGAACCCTATGGGCACGTTCTACTGAGAAGACCTTTGGGACATTGTCTTTCAGTACTGTTTCTATTAGCCATTGCTCAATGAACAGTTCTGCGCACGGGCCCTCAGCACGTTCGGGAAATCCCACGAAGCGGATATTGTTACGTCTGGACTTCCTTCCGCGTCTTCAGCTCTGCGCTTCAGTGTCTCCAACTCTGCTGTGACAGTCCCCATTTGTGACTGGAGTTTGGTTACCGCTGGTGAGAGGTGTGAGGTATTTTTTTCTAAACCTGCGACCCTTTCCGTTAACGCGTGTTGGTCTGTTCGCAATAGGTTAACATCTTCGATTACCGAGCCGATTTTTGCTTCCAGAGTGATTTTGGTGTCTAATATGGCTTGTAAAATCTTTTCAAATTGCGTTGTGTGTGTTTGGAGTGTTATTTCCATCTTTTGCAGTGCTTGTTGTGTGGCCGAGGCTTCCGTAGGTTGGGGTGGGGCAGCAGCATCCATTGTACCAGAAGGTGCGCGTGGGGTCTTTGGTTTGCCCATTGATTATGTACGTGGCGGTATTGCTGTCAGCAATTGTCTTTTCAATAGCTACAATTGGTTAGGGCTGCAGAGGTTTGTTCCTTTAAATTGGGGAACTCGCTGTGCATTAGGCAGTTAAGTTTCTTCGCAATCGGATATCAACGCACCGCGTCTGTCGGGGATGCGTATTGTTGCCGAGGAGTATGGCCCACAGCTTGGGGCCCGATAGCGCTGTTTGGAATAGTGAGGACTGGGTAGGGGTTCTTTGCTTGTATAGTGTACTCACTTTATAGCGGAGAGCCTCAAGGCTTTTAAGTCTGATGAGGGCACTGCTGGGAGCGCTGCGGTTCGATTAGTGTCGCCGGTGAAGCGCTACAGGAGGATACCACATCATGCCCCTTTGTGTGATTTATTGTTGTGCTGCTGCTTGAAGGCTGGGACTGGTATGTCTCGGTTTACTCATTCTTTGGTGGTCCTGTCTTTTTTCCTCTTTTTTTTTTTTTTATGCCCCCTCCACTTGTCTTTCCCTCTTACTGTTTAGCTGCTCCCCGGTCTGGGCTTAGTTCAAGTGAGAGCGTCTGCATATCACCCTGGAGCGTGTACCGCCGGTCGCCCTGGATGCAGAGTCACGGGTCGAGGGCACTGGAGAGGCCACACCCACCTCCACGGGCAGCGCGATTGAACCAGCGGCAACCCTGCGAGCTCCAAGTGGCCCAGCGGGGCAAAACATGTAGGGCGAGGGGAGCGGGTCGGCCCTCTCCGGGAGCGCAGCCCGCGCCCAGTCAAGCGCAACCCCTGGAGCGGGCGGCCGCCTTAGGCGCACAGTTTCAGATTAGGGGGCAGGCGCTGCCCCGCTCCCACCGGAGTCAGCGCCTCCCCTCTGGCAAACTTCTTTGTCAGCGGTAGGTCGGGAGCGAGTCACAGCTGCTGCGGTGCGGGACGGCGCTTTGCCCCGATGGGCCCAGCAAGCGAGCCACGGCCTCCGCGGCTCTCGTCAGCTCCTCCCGAGACCGCGGCTCATTCCACGCTCCCGGAGCCCCGCAGTCGGGCTTGGGTAAAACAATGTCGGTGCCCCGGTAAGAGCTGGCGGCACCTCGCACACTTCAGGGTGCAGGCGCCTGTGTCAGGATAGTAGAATTGGGCCGGGATCCGAGCTGGTTATTATGCGACCATCCCAGTCGCCATGTTGGCCACGCCCCTCTGGCTGATATAAAACCATTAATTATTATTCTGTCCTCATCACTCAACCTCATATTTGCTCACACGCACCCGCCTCAACTTTTGAGTATTCACATCTTCCAGTCATATCACTGAGTAACACAAATGACAGATTTGGAAACTGAAATAAAATTGCAAGGAAACATTGAAAATCTAAACACTGCAAAAGAGAGAGGATATATAAAGTAATTTCTCCACAAAAGAGAGCGTTTAGAAAGCAATTATCCAGTGACATAGTCATCAAGAGACACCGTCCTTATACCCAATCTTGCGCTTCTACGACCTGGCACAACGTTGTCTGTTTTAGAACCTGAGCTATTGACAGATGTATCATAGTTTTTCTTTGGATCAACACACAAACTCAACTGTTTCCTGCACAAACCAGAGACAAGCACCACCATACTGCTCTTGTTCCAGATCCTGCCATCATTAGTCTTGACAGCATTTTTAAACATCTTTCCCACAATTTTTGATCTTTTGAACTTGGCCCACTGAGCACATCCAATTGGTGCCTTCATTTATCTCCTATACTTGATGCCGATTATGACTTCGGCTGGGACCTGGGTCCCTAGATCAGATCCTGCCCTTATTCTTATGGGTATGAGTTTGGAAAGAGTATGGAGGGGTCACTGGACCCTTTAGAATTCCAGCTTGAAGACCCTGTGGACTGCGCTCAGGAACTGGGTGAAGCCAGTGGTCTGGATACCTCCCCTAACACTGATATGCTTCTTCCCTCTACTGTGGCTACAGAGGAAGGAGCTTCTCACTACATGGTGGTGTGCAGAGCAGCCAATGTCTTTGGCCTTGAGCTGACTTTGGTGGCTGTCAGGACCAATCTCCTGACGGATGTGCTTCAACCTGGGGCTTCCACGTCAGAACCCCTTTTGCCCTTTAACGAAGCCCTTGTGGATGTCCTGCTGGGGACCTGTTCCAAACCCAGCACAGGGGTTCCTATTAATAGGATAATAGCCCACCGCAATAGGCATGCGCCTAACGACCCGGCTTTCCTGACCCAACACCTTACCCCCGAGAGCTTGGTCGTCCAAGCCTTGACATCCCATGGCGTGTTCCCTTCCGCTATCCGGAAAGGGAATCCAAGAGGCTGGACCACCTTGGGAAGAAGATGTTTTCTTCCTCCAGCCTGGTAATGGAGTCTGTGGAAACGGCATGCCTTTTGGGCTGCTGCACCCATACTTTACGGGACACGGTTGCGCAAGTGCTACCACAGGGCCTGGAGGAGACCTGGGCCATTCTCTCCCAGGCTGTTGCTGATGGGATCGACACAGCTAAGTTCACAAACCTTCCAAGTCTGGCCCTGCTCCACCAGAGACCAGTCGGCGGTAGGATTTGTCATCACTTGCCCCTCTGGAACTTCATCACATCAGACAGGTGGGTTTTGTAAATAGTCTGAAGGGGCTACTCCCTCCCCTTTGAGTCTAACTCTCCCTCCATGCCATCATCCTATGATTGGATGACGGAGGTTCTCCTGGCACTTCTCTGTGAGGAGGTTATGGCTCTCTTGGCCAAGGGAGCCATAGAGAGGGTCCCTGTGCCAGATGTAGGTTGTGGTTGTTATTTGTGCTATTTTCTGGTGCCCAAAAAGGACAAGGGCCTCCGCCCTATTCTCAGGTTCCAGTCCCTAAATCTCTTCCTCTGAAAGGAATTTAAAACGCCCACACTTGCTCAGGTCCTGTCTACACTGGACCCAGGAAACTGGATGGTAGTGTTGGACTTGCAGGACGCTAATTTCCATATTCCTGACCTACCTGCCTATAGACAGTACTTGAGGTTGATGGTAGGTCATGAGCATTTTCAGTTCACCATGCTCCCCTTTGGCCTTACCAGCACCCCTCAGGTGTTCACCAAAGTGATGGCGGTGGTTGAAGCTCATCTGCACAGGGTTGGAGTTTCAGGCTTCCCCTACCTCGACGACTTGCTGTTTCAGGAGTGCTCGCCCCTGGCTGTCGCCTCCCACCTCCAGACTATGGTGGACCTTATGCGTTCTCTGGAGTTCTGTAAATGTGCCGAAGTCACATCTGACTCCCTCTCAGACGCTTCCTTTCATTGTAGCTTTTTCTGGACCAGGGTAATTTCAGGCCTATCCTGCAGAGTGGCCAGTCCAGGATATTCAGGCTATGATACAGATGTCTCAGCCTGTATCCAGGATTTCGGTGAGAATGACTCTGAGGTTGTTGGGCCTCATGGCCTCCTGTATCCTGCTGGTGACTCATGCCAGATGGCATATTCGGGCTCTGCAGTGGGGCCTGAAGTTCCAGTGGGTACAGCATCAGGGGCATCTTTCTGACATGGTCCAGATCTAAGAGGGACTGCTGAAGGTCTGCAGGGTGGCTTTTGAACTGTGATTGGGTCAGAGGCAGATCTTTCTCACTTCCCTAGATGTGACTATAGTGACAGATGAGTCACTCATGGATGGGGCGGCCACATGGGAGAGGCGGAGATCAGAGGCATCTGGTCTCCGGCAGAGTCCGAGCTCCATATCAACTTTTTTAGAGCTCAGGGCGATCATACTAGCATTGAAAGTATTCCTTCCCTCTCCCAAAGGGAAAGTGGTGCAGGTGTTCACGGACAACATCACCGCCATGTGGTACTGCATAAAGCAGGTCGGGGTGGGGTCGTGGACTCTTTGGACATGGCTGGAACATCAGGGCATATCCCTCATGGTTCAACATCTGGTGGGCTCTCTGAATGCCAGAGCGGACAAACTCGGCTGTCAATGTCTGGTCGATTACAAATGACTCCATCCAGAGGTGGTGCAAGGTCTCTTTCAGCAGTGGGGAGAGCTTTAGTTAGATATTTTCACCTCCATACAGAATGCTCAATGTCAGCTGTTTTGCGCGTTGGAGTTTCCAAGGCCTCACTCGCTCGGCAATGCTTTTCATCTTGAGCGGAACTCAGTCCTCCTTTATGCCTTTCTGCCAATACACTTCTGTCAGGAGTTCTCAAGAAGATCAAGAATAACTGGGCCTATGTCATTCTTGTGGTTCCGAACTGGGCACAAAGAGTCTGGTATCCTGAGCTCTTGAACATGGCTATCAAGTCTCTGTTAAGACTGCCCCTCCAGGAGGATCTTCTTTTGCAGCAGCGGGGGACAGTTCTCCACCCAAACCTGTCCAGTCTCCGCCTTCCTGCATGGAGATTGAGCGCAGCAGCTGACAGCTTTTGACCTTCCGCCTGAAGTCTGTAATGTTATCTTGGCAGCCAGGTGTCCCTCCACCAAAACAGTATGCGTCGGTCGATGGCACAAATTTGGAGCATGGTGTACAGACAAGTCTGTTGACCCCCTGTCTGCCCCTCTTTCTTAGATTCTTTTGTTTCTTCTTTCTTTGGTCCAGCAGGGATCTGCTCTGGGCACCCTCAAGGGTTATTTGTCTGCCATCTCAGTTTCCTCCGATTGTCTGACCAACCCTTCTTGTTTAAATCTCCCATAGTGGGGCGATTTCTTAAGGGTCTTACACATCTCTTTCTTCCTTCCCTGTACATAATGCCCCAATGGGATTTGAACTTAGTTCTTACTGATCTGATGTGCACTCCCTTTGAGCCACTTCACAACTGCCAAATTGGTCTGCTTACTCTGAAAACAGTGTTCCTCGTTAGCTATCACCTCTGCCAGCAGAGTGAGTGAGCTGCAGGCTCTTTCTTTGAAGCCACCTTTCATCTCCATCCACCCTGACAAGGTGGTGCTTTGTACTAGGACATCTTTTCTGCCTAAAGTGGTCAGGCCCTTTCATGTAGGCCAATCGATCACCTTGCCTACTTTTTACACACCCCACATCCTTCTAAGGAAGCAATTAGACTCCCCCGTCTGGACCCAAAAAGAGTGCTGACATTCTATCTTGATCGTACTAAAGAGTTCCAGGTGGATGATCAACTGTGGGGTGTGTGGGTGTGAAGAAAGGTCAGGTGGTGCAGAAAAGAACCATCTCTAGATGGGTGGTCTCCTGCATTAAAATGTGCTACGCATTGGCTAAAAAGCAACACCCAGAGGACTTGCACACTCATTATACCAGAGCTGCAACCACTGCGTTAGCATGCGGAGTTCCACTCCTGGACATCTGCCAAGCAGCAACATGGGTGTCCTTGCACATGTTTACTAAACACTACTGCCTGGACAGTCATGTCCGAAGAGACAGGTACTTTGCCCGTTCGGTCCTGCAGGACTTCCTAGTATGATCTTGGTTCACAGACCCACCTCTGGGGATGGTATTGCGTGGGTATCTATTCTAAGGTAAGGAATCTGCAACTTGAAGTCTCTATCAGATGAAGAAGTTACTTACCTTCAATAACGAATCATCTGGTAGAGACCTATTGTATTTGCAGATTCCTTACCGACCCACTCACCCATCCTACCTGCTCTGCAAACTGATTTCTAGGGACAGGGACTTCCCTTTCAGGGCCCCAGTTCTGGTGCACCAGAGGCAGTGTTCTTCATGACTCCGCGCTTCTGGCGTCGAAAGTCATAAAAAGAAACTGACATCAGCGAAACGGGGTGGACCCACGACGTCATATCTGGTGAACATGACAGTATCTGAGTCCACTGATGCCACCTAGTGGCGAGCATGGAGAAAAATCTCCGGATCCAGCCTGAAGCATGGGGGAAATTCTGAGGTAAGGAATCTGCAACTAGAATTATGTCTCTACCAGATAATTTGTTACCAAAGGTAAGAAACTTGTTCATTTAACCTGTTTACCAAAGTTTTCTAGGAAATGTAGATCCTGTTTAACATCATCTGTTTCCTTCTTCCCTAATTGTATTAGGAGATATGAAAAAGTTAAATGAATTTTATGAGGATTTTCCTTCTTGATAGCTGGATGATTTATAATATAGTTTTGCATCATGATGAACAAAATATAGAGGTAGAGGTTGCTTATAGCTTGAGAACTTGTGTTCCCATGCCCACCTTTCCTGTTTCTTTAATGTCTACCAAACACACTGCACCTCTCATCTATGAGTGTCAATTGAGTCAAGACCAGGTCATACCTGCTCAGGCCCTGTGTCCAACCTGCTGGATATGTCCAACCACTGCTCCATACGGCCTTTGGGCACCACACTTGGGATTGTCAGCAAGGCCTGGCCTCTGACTATAAGCCATGCACACCAGGGATTGTCAGCCTCTGGCAGGTTGGATGCAAGTTCTGAGCGGAGACCAAGTACTCTGGGCGAGCCCTGCAGTACAATCCTTCTCTTACTTCATTAGTTTCATGTGATGTGTCGCTGACTGTCCAAAGTACAGTTTCACTCACCAATCTCGTCATGTATCTCGCTTGCTCTTACTCATTCTGACCCACTTACAGAAAGCAAACAACTTGAAACATTTTTATCTTTGTTTAAACTGTAAACGTTGATTTTGGAAACAGTCTTTTTTTTATAAAACATTTTTAGTTTTTGTTTTTACTTTTTTGTGGATATAAAACAAAAATACAACTTAGAACGAATTTGGATAAATAACAAAGGGGGTCATTCTGACCTCGGCGGTAAAAGGCCCTTACCGTCGGTCAGAAGTCTGCCATTCTACCGCCGCGGCCGCGGTAAACCGCCACGGTCATTCTGACCACCAGCTGTGAAACCGCCAAAAACCCGACATCCACGGAAGGCCGCCTCATCAGCGGGCAGCGATAAACTGGAGATGACCAAACCTCCACCGCCACGCCAACACAAACACGCCCATGCCATTCTGACCCACGAATCCACGCGGCGGTCTTTCAAACGCGGTATTCCATTGGCGGTACACACCGCTGCGCTCAAAATACACACACAGCTCCAAAACACAGCCACATTGGACAATTTGAAATACACACACCTGATACACATACACACAACACTCCCACACACCCAATTAACTATAAAACACACACCCACTTCACCCACAAACCCCTACAACCACAAATATCTGAGAGAAGGCGCAATACACTGAGAGAGAGCACAGGGAACGCAAAGCACAACACACACAGGAACACAACATCATCACCCACACTACATCTACGCACACATCACCACACATCACCACGCACATCACCACAAACACCACCCCACACCTCATCCACACCACCCCATGGCACCCCAAAGACACCCCAGGTTCTCGGACCAGGAAGTCAGGGTCATGGTGGAGGAAATTATAAGGGTAGAGCCCCAGCTCTTCGGCACACAGGTGCAGCACACCACTATAGCAAGGAAGGCTGAGCTATGGCAAAGGATCGTAGACAGGGTCAACGCTGTGGGACAGCATCCCAGAAATCGGGAAGATATCCAAAAGCGATGGAACGACCTACGGGGGAAGGTGCGCTCGATGGTGTCGCGACACAACATCGCTGTGCAGAAGACTGGCGGCGGACCCCCACCCACTCCACCCCAATTCACAGCATGGGAGCAAGAGGTAGTAAACATCCTGCATCCTGATGGCCTCGCTGGAGTACACGGAGGAATGGACTCTGGTAAGTCGAATCTCAACTACTTCACCCCCCCCAACCACCAGCATGCCAACCCACACCCCCACCCTCACCCCCAATCTCAACCCCCCAGCACACATCCTCCCTGCCAATGTCTCACCAGCACAACCCACCCTAAACAACACCAACCCCTGAATGCCAACACAAACCATAGACAGCCATCACCAAAGCATGACCATTGCACATACCCATACACCCCCCCCCCCCCAACCACCCTCACAACACCTCCCACAAGGGAATGCCAGCACTGGGGGACAAGGGCACTCAAAATGCACGCCATGGCACACACAAAAACAATAACCACACTATTTTACCCCTGCAGGGCCCGAACGCCAACACACCGCCACGGAGGGTCCAGATTTGTCCATCCCACCCCCAGAACAGGCACCCAGTGAGGACAGCAGCTCTGTCGACCTAGAACCTGATGACCAGCCCGGACCTTCGGGGACCTCTGGACAGTGGGTTCCCCACACACAGACACAGGCCACAGCAGACCCAACCCCCTCTGGGAACACCAGCACGGCTCCCACCAAGCGGGCCCATGCCTCTGTCTCCAGGACAGGTCAATCAGCGGTGTGTCCGCCACTACAGGGCACCCAGGCTGACCCAACACCCCAACAACAACAGGGACCTGGGGGCAGTGGTAGTGGGCACACCGTCCAGGGGACAGAGGCCCAGGGAAACAGGGCAACTGGGAGGGCTGCTGTGCGACAGGGGGGGGAGGACAGGCCCAGGGAACCCACTCTCCAAGAGGCCCTCACCACCATCATGGGAGCATACCACCACTCCCAAGAGACGATGGCGACGGTACTGGCCAGGTTCACCGAGATCCAGGCACAGCAGGAGGAACGCTACATGGGGTTCAGCAATGAACTCCAGAACATCGGTACCGCTATGGGGACCATAGTCCAGGCCCTCAACCGGATAGAAACCACATTGCGGGACCATGTGGCACCACAAAGGGCCCCTGTCACTAGCCAGGACCAGGAACAGCCTACCACCTCCGCCGGCGCTAGTGGACAGGAGGCCCCACCACAACGACAGGCCACCAGAACCCCACCTCCTGCTGAAGAACAACCACCCCGCAAGAGGAACCTGAGATCTCACAGGAAGACAGAGTAGGATGCCAAGACCCCCGCCAGCCTAAGATCCCCCCGGATGTCATTCCACTGTCCCACATCGTCATCCTGTCCAACCTTGAACTGCCCCTGCTCCATCCTTCCACAGGCATTTGGACAATGCACCTGTGCGACCGAGAACTGGACTCTGCCATGGACATCACTCCACCCCCACCCATCACCGTTTTAATATCATGTACCAATATCTAGCACTAAAAATAAATCACTCATTGCACTGAAATCATTCAGGAGTCAGCCTGTATTATTTACAAATGTATAACACATTACTGATCAATAATGTTCAGTTAACTTTGTGATGAAAACATACCGATGTCAATAAGCATTAGTCCATGGGCTAACCAAGCAGAAGTCACTCAGTGGGTCATACAGCACTGAAAAGGGAAGGGAAAATCAAACATCAGTTTAAAAGAACTGGGGGGAAATACACAAAGTAAAGATGCAGGAGGCTTTCAGGAAATGTGAAATGGCGTGGGTGATTCCTACCTGTGTGCTACTGAAAATACTGTTGGATAACTGTGTCCCTGTTGTCTGTGTCGTCCCCGTCGTCTTCCTCCTCTTCACTCTCCACAGGCTCCACAGCTGCTACAACACCACCATCTGGACCATCCTCCTGCAGGAAAGGCACCTGACGTCGCAATGCCAGATTGTGAAGCATACAGCAGGCCACGATGATCTGGCACACCTTCTTTGGTGAGTACATTAGGGATCCACCTGTCATATGCAGGCACCTAAACCTGGCCTTCAGAAGGCCGAAGGTCCTTTCTATGATCCTCCTAGTTCGCCCATGGGCCTCATTGTACCGTTCCTCTGCCCTGGTCCGGGGATTCCTCACTGGGGTCAATAGCCAAGGCAGGTTGGGGTAACCAGAGTCACCTATTAGCCACACACGGTGTCTCTGTAGCTGTTCCATCACATAAGGGATGCTGCTATTACGCATAACATACGCGTCATGCACTGACCCAGGGAACTTGGCATTTACATGGGAGATGTACTGGTCTGCCAAACAGACCACCTGCACATTCATAGAATGGTAATTTTTCCTGTTTCTGTACACCTGCTCATCGTCTTTTGGGGGTACTAAGGCCACATGGGTCCCATCAATGGCACCAATGATGTTGGGGATATGTCCAAGGGCATAGAAATCACCCTTCACAGTGGCCAAATCATCCTCCTCAGGGAATACAATGTAGCTCCGCATGTATTTCGTCAGGGCAGACAACACTCTTGACAAAACCTTAGAAAACATAGGCTGAGACATCCCAGATGACATGGCCACTGTTGTTTGGAATGATCCACTTGCAAGGAAATGGAGTACTGACAGAACCTGCACCAAAGGGGGAATCCCTGTGGGTTGGCGGATGGGGGACATCAGGGCTGGCTCCAGCTGGGCACACAGTTCATGTATAGTGGCTCGGTCAAGTCGGTATCGTAGTATAATATGGCGTTCTTCCATTGTCGACAGGTCCACCAGCGGTCGGTACACGCGAGGATTCATCCTCTCCTCGCAAGTCCCAGCGGACGGTGCCTAGGAAGGACAACATGGAGTACAGAGTCAAGCAAATCACAGGTACGTTCACCACAGCTTGCATAGCACACGGTTATCTATGTATTGAAAGGCGTGTATGTGTGGCAATGCAAGGCCTAGGCCTGTGTGACGCAGTTAAAATTAAGCCATGTGGGCCCTTGAAATGGCGGCTGCCTGACCTGTGAAGTGGGACAATGGGATGTGAGGTCAATGCGCTGGCGTGGCACACCGTGGCGGTAGGCGGTTGAAGACCGCTGTACGAAGCCGCATTGGTTAACATTGAACCCTATGGGTTTCAGGAGCCAATGAGGATGTGCGCCGGCGGTCGCGGTACGCACCGCCACGGTACGCACCGCCGCGGGCGTGACCGCCATTTTCTACATGATTAATCACTCGAGACCTGATCTTCCACAGGAGAGGACCTATACTGCAAGTGCTGCTGTGACCTCAGTCTGGAAGTGACAATGGCTGCTGCGACTGGGGAAAGGGCCCCTGCCTTCACGTCTGAAGAGTTGGAGAAACTCGTGGATGGGGTCCTCCCCCAGTATGCGTTACTCTACGGTCCTCCAGACCAACAGGTAAGTACACTGGGTGCACATTGAATGGGCTATGCCTGTGTGGAGTGGGGTGGATGTAAGTTGGTGGGGTGGGGAGCGAATGAGGAGTGCATGTGCCACATGGCAAAGTTGGGGAGGGGGGGGCATTCACATCTAACATGCAGAAAAATGATGGAATTTCATTTCCCACCCTGTACATGTCAACTAGGTCAGCGCCCATCAGAAAGTCGACATTTGGCGTGCCATCGCCAAGGAAGTCCGGGCCCTGGGGGTCCACATCAGACGGGGCACCCACTGCCGCAAGAGGTGGGAGGACATCTGCCGCGGAACCAGGAAGACCGCCGAGTCACTGCTGGGGATGGCCTCCCAACCTAGGAGGGGTGCCAGTCGTACCCTGACCCCCCTGATGTCCCGGATCCTGGCACTGGCCTACCCTGATTTGGATGGGCGCTTGAGGACATCACAGCAGACACAAGGGGGTGAGTATCAGCACATTCTGCTATCTTTATGCGCAGTGGAGGTGTCTGGGTGGGGGAGGAGGGTTGTGGGTGTCATTAGGCCAGGGCGCTTTCTGTAGTGTAGGCCTCTCCTTTAGGCATGGCCCTGTGCCCCCGCCCCCCACCTCTGTAGGGTGCCAAGTACAGCTATCCATGGTCCTGCATCACCCATGTGCGCGTTTGTTGTCCCTATACCTGTTGGCATAGTCAGAAGTACTGAGTAGTGTACCCCGATTGCGCGGCTTAGTGCATGAGGCTCCTGTGTCTGTCCTCTCCGCCAACGGTGTTGACAATGCATGCACTCAACCTGTTTTTATTTCTCCCCCCACCCTGTTTCTTTATCTTCTTGTGCATGTGTGCATTAGCATCATCAGGCGGAGGAGATTTGGCATCGGAGCACGAGGGAGCTGCAAGTCACAAGGCCCCGGTGGGCCGTGGTACAGACACCGAGGGCACCAGTGATACGGAGGGCGAGGGGAGCACCACAACGGGGACTGGTGGTGACACCAGCGACACCGACACGTCCTCGGATGGGAGCTCCCTAGCGGTGGCGGCAACATCCGGGCCCCCCGCCTCTACAGGTACATCCGCCACCCAGCGCACCAGCCCCGCCCTCCCAGCAGCCCCTCAGCCTACGCTCCGTGCCCGCTCGCCCAAGAAGGCGGGCGTCTCCTTTGCCCCAGGCACCTCAGCCCCTGCCCCAGTTACCCCTGCTGCCCTCAGTGAGGAGGTCATTGACCTCCTCAGGACACTCATTGTTGGGCAGTCTACCCTTTTGAATGCCATCCAGGGGGTAGAAAGGGAGGTGCATCGGAGCAATGCCTACCTGGAGGGCATTCATTCGGGTCAGGCTGCCCATCAACGATCGTTCAATGCTCTGGCCTCAGCACTGACGGCAGCCATTGTCCCTGTTTCCAGCCTCCCTCTTCTAACTGCCTCCACCCTGTCTCTGTCTCCTGTTCCTCAGCCTATCCCATCCACACCATCAGACCAGCCTGCACACACCTCAACACCCAAGGTCAGCTCATCCAGACACAAGCACCACAGATCCCACAAACACTCACCCAAGCAACATCCAGATGCAGACATACCAACAGTCACTACCACCTCTGTGTCCCCCTCCTCCTCGTCTCCCTCCTCCCTCCCTGTGACGTCTACACTCACACCTGCATGCACACCACCATCAGCCAGTGCTTCCATAACCAGCACACCCTCCAGTACAGTCCGCACACGTGCAGTCACCACCCCCACTGCCATTTACACGTCCCCTGTGTCCTCTCCCACTGTGTCTGTCACCCCCTCTTCCAAGACACACAAATGCAGGCAGCCACCCACCCAACAGCCATCCACTTCACGACAGCCTACAGCACAATCACCTGCACCCAAAGACAGCACACCTGACTCTCCTACAACCACATCCTCTTCCTCCACTCCCATCACCACTACTCCCACCCTTTACCTTGGTCCTAAAAAAGTTTACCTCTCCAATCTTAACCTCTTTCCCTCCCCTGACCCACCCCCTCCATCTGCTAAGAGTCCCAAGAGCACCTCAGCCACCACCAGCCCAGCTTCGAGTGTCACTGTGGTGCATGGGTTCTGGAGTCCACCCTTTGGCAGCAGTGACACTTCTATCAGCAGCAAGGGGACAGCCAGCCCCCCACCAGGCAAGAGGACCCGGAAAGGCAAGGGCCGCCGTGAGAGGACTGACACGGCTGCCCCCAAGGACCAAAGTTCGGCCACTTCACCTGCCACAACATCCAGGGGAGGCAAGGGCCAGAGAGCCTCTTCTAAGGAGCGAAAGGGCAGCAGGGCGGAGAAGTCAGCCAGCAGGAGAGCGGAGCAGGAGGGCCCCACAAGCCCCATCCCGGCTGTAAGGGAGGACACCAAAGGGCCCAGGACTCCGTCACCGAAGGGTCCTGCAACTGCACGGTCGGAGGGCGACTGAGCAGGGAGTCCAGGCCAGGTCTGGCTCCCTTGAATTACTGGACAAGCACCGCTGAACAGGGCCCCGTCGTGCAGAAGAGCACCGCTGAACAGGACCCCGCCGTGCAGAAGAGCACCGCTAAACAGTGCCCCGCCGCGCAGAAGAGCACCGCTCCGCTGGGCCCCGCCATCAAGCACCGCTCCGCTGGGCCCTTCCTGTCAAGCACCGCTCTGCTGGGCCCTGCCGTCAAGCACCGCTCCGCTGGTCCCCGCCGTCTCAAGTACCGCTCCGCTGGGCCCTGCCGTCTCAAGCACCGCTCCGCTGGGCCCCGCCGTCTCGAGCACCGCTCCGCTGGGCCCTTCCTGTCAAGCCCCGCTCCGCTGGGCCCTTCCTGTCAAGCCCCGCTCCGTTGGGCCCTTCCTGTCAAGCACCGCTCCGCTGGGCCCCGCCGTCAAGCACCGCTCCGCTGGGCCCCGCCGTCTCAAGCACCGCTCCGCTGGGCCCCGCCGTCAAGCACCGCTCCGCTGGGCCCCGCCGTCTCAAGCACCGCTCCGCTGGGCCCTTCCTGTCAAGCACCGCTCCGCTGGGCCCCGCCGTCAAGCACAGCTCCGCTGGGCCCCGCCGTCTCAAGCACGCTCCGCTGGGCCCTTCCTGTCAAGCACTGCTCCGCTGGGCCCTTCCTGTCAAGCACCACTGGCACAATGACAGTGCCGGATCTGTGTCGAGCTACTGTTCACGGTTCACTGTGCCCACCATGCCTCCTCCTTGACCAGTGGAGACTGTTATCCACCTGATGGACTGTGGCTTTGCACTCCCCAGGATGGCACAGTGGGCAACCCACCCACTGTAGAGACATTGAGAGACTGTGGCTTTGCACTCCCCAGGATGGCACAGTGGGCAAGCCACCCACTGTAGAGACATTGAGAGACTGTGGCTTTGCACTCCCCAGGATGGCACAGTGGGCAAGCCACCCACTGTAGAGACTTGTGAGACTGTGGCTTTGCACTCCCCAGGATGGCACAGTGGGCAAGCCACCCACTGTAGAGACTTGAGAGACTGTGGCTTTGCACTCCCCAGGAAGGAACAATGGGCATGGTGGCCCCTTCGTGGATCTGGCGTCGTGGACTCATGTGGCTGTGGTGCCCCCCCCTTCCCTTCCCCCTGAGGTGCCTGTAGTTTTGTCATCAGATGCCCCTGCAGTGTTCTCTCCAAAGGACTCAGGTCTCCTGTGTGGGCTTTGCCCTTGTGTTGATACACTTTGGCCCACGAACATTTAGAATGTCATTAAATGTGCAGGACTAATTGTCTCGGTTTCTCGATTGAAGAAAATATTTATTTTATTTTTGTGATATTTTTATTGCTATTTGACCATGACTGATCAGAGGCTATTTTTTACATAAATTTTGATTCACAATTTAATTATGTCTTTGCATTTTTCACGGGGGTTTGGGTGGTGTCACTGTGACTTGTTGCTCTGCATTGGTGTGTACATAGTTTGGGGGGGGTGGGGGTCGCATATGTGTGTGCCGTAAGCTTTCCTCCTCCCCCCTCCCCTGTGTCGTAGGTGCAGTTCTCACCGTTGTCGTCTGCGCCGGAGTTCGTACTCGTGGTAGATGAGCAGGTAGACGAGAGCAGGTAGGATGTTTAATTCGGGTTCCATGCTGTCCTCCGTCCTCGTGGAGTGCGTAGAGGTGAGCGTTTTCCCGTTCGTAGTCTGTTTCCGCCGTGTTTTTATCGGCGGTGCTCCCGCCCCGGAAAAGGTGGCGGATTGGTGAGTTGTGATAGTGTGGGCAGTACATTGTCTGCCGCCTGTCTGTTGGCGGTGACCGCCGCGCTGTTTGTTTGTACCGCCGTGGCGGTCGGAGTTTTAATGTGGCGGTCTTTGTTGGCGGTTCCCGCCAGGGTCAGAATTCCATTTTTTTGGACCGCCGGCCTGTTGGCGGGTTGGCCGCCGCTTTATCACCGACCGCCAGGGTTAGAATCACCCCCAAAATTATTGCAGACCTGCTGTTGTGAAACTGTGTATTTCAGTAGTTAAACACTTTTCTTTACTATCAAAAGCACTGTCCCACAAAGCAAGCAATGCAGGCTAAAACTTGCAAACCATGGATCATTCTCATCCTGCTCCTGCTGAAGGATGTAGCATGGCAGTCTCTCACCAGGACAGGAGGCCTGCTTTAATGCGAAAGTTACACCACAACGCGCTAGAGAAAAACAATAAACCCCCAGGAGACTTAGTATAAATGTAAACACGCAAAAGGATACCCTTAAGAAGAAGAATTATATACACTTTTTTGCTTGCCACATAGCAGTAAAGATTATAGCCCTCAATTTGACATTGGCGGTAAATCCCACTTACCGCCATGCTGACTACCAGCAACATACTGCCGCCGCAGCGGATATCCGTTCACCATATTATGACACACACACACCTGTCCGCCAGTATTCAGCCACAGACTCAAGTCTACCACACCAAAGGTCAGTGATAAACTGGCAGTATCAAAACCCACACTGTTACGCCAACAGA
The DNA here is from genome assembly GCF_031143425.1 of Pleurodeles waltl. Taxonomy (NCBI): domain Eukaryota; kingdom Metazoa; phylum Chordata; class Amphibia; order Caudata; family Salamandridae; genus Pleurodeles; species Pleurodeles waltl. The sequence continues at coordinate 251,863,327 of NC_090436.1, forward strand.
ACAACACCCACCACATTATGAGTCACAAATCACCACAGCAGACATTCAATGGTGGTAAACCATTGGCGGTACATACCGCCGCTCTCAAAATACACACACACAAACAAAACAACACCACATTGGACAATTCAAACAACACACACCTGACACACATACACACACCACACCCACACCACTATAAAACACACTCACATCACCCACAACCCTTTACGACTGCAAATCCTTGCCAACAGAGAGAGACAGCAAGAGCACACACACAACCAGAGCCACATACCACTAACACCTATACACCACTCACGCACCCCACATCACACACCCCAACACATTACCCTACACATCCTCACCTACACACCTTACACAACAACCACGGCACCCCAGATTCTCAGAGGAGGAGCTAAGGGTCATGGTGGAGGAAATCATAAGGATAGAGCCACAGCTATTTGGAGTACAGGTGAAGTAGATATCCATTGCTAGGAAGATGGAGCTATGGCGGAGAATTGTGGACAGGGTCAACACCGTGGGACAGCACCAAAGAACCAGGGATGACATCAGGAAGAGGTGGCACGACCTACAGGGGAAGGTGTTCCATTGCAGCAAGATACCAACTCGCTGTACGGAGGACTGGCGGTGAACCCCCACCTCCTCCCCCACAACAACATGGGAGCAGCAAGTCTTTGCAATCCTGCATCCTGAGGGCCTAGCCGGAGTAGCAGGAGGACTGGACTCTGGTATGTCAACTCTATACTACTACCCCCCCTACCTGCATGCCATCTTACCCCCTCACCCTCACTCCCATCGCTCCACCACTTCCCACATCCCCCACCATCACATCTTACTCATCCCAATGCCAAGCCCTGCATGCCACACCAATGCATAGACACCTCTCATAGAGCTGCATGGACATCTATCACTCTAGCATGCACATTAGAGAGAATCCGCTAGCCCACCACATACCAACTTACACAAGTAAAAGCTGCCAGGGCAAATACAACCAAACAGGGCAACCCACTGATGCACAATATGTGACACATAGAAACAATAACACTGCATTTACATCCGCACAGGTACCCCAGCAAATGTCAGCGGTGAAGAGGTGCCAGCACTATCCAGTCCCCAGACAGAAGGGGCCCACAGTGATGACAGCAACTCTGGTCGCCTGGATCTGGATGACCAACCTGGCCCATCAGGACCTCTGGACAGTCGGTTACCCAGCCACAGTCACATACCACCACAGAGCCTCCCCCCTCATGGAAACACCACCACAGCACCAACCCAGCGTACCCATACCTCTGTCCCCAGGATACATCAATCAGCAGTGTGTCCACCTCCACAGGGACCCCAGGGCACAACTTGCACCCAAGACAATCTAGGACCTGGGGTCAGTGGGCACACAGTTCAGGGGATGGAGGCACAAGACAACAGGGAAACTGGGAGGAGTGCTGTGTGCCAGGTGGAGGACAGGCCCAGGGAACCGACTCTCCAGGAGGCACTCACCGAGATCCTGGGAGCATACCAACATTCCCAGGATACGCTGGGCCAGATCATGGCCAACGTGCAGGAGAACAGGTGGCTGCAGGAGGGACAGTACCAGGGGATCAGGGAGGACCTGCAGGCCATTGGGACCACCTTGGTCTCCATTGCAGGGGTGCTGGCAGACATGGCCAACATGATGAAGGGCGCAGTCCTACAACAGCAGGCTCCTGCCACTAGCCAGACATCTGAACAGCCTTGCACCTCTGCTTCTGCTAGTGGCCCTGCCACAGAAACAACATGCCACCATCACTCCTCCCCCTGCAAAAGGAGAACCACCCCACAAACATTCCCTGTGATCCAATCAGAAGCCAGAGACTATTGCCAAGACCCCCGCCATGAAATGAGACTCACCCTGATTGTCACCCATGTGTCCCACTCTGTCACCCTGTCCACCTTGAACTGCCATTCCTCCCCTTCCTAAGTCCCCTTGGACAATGCACCTGTGCTACCAATAGACTGGAACAATACCCTGGACTTTCCTCCATCATCTCCCCAGCCCATTGCACCTGCCCCTCTACTTCTTAGCACTTAAATAAACACACTTTAAAAAAAATACAAGTATGGAGTATGTTAAACTTATTTCAGTATGTATTCGTTTAACCAGGTTCAAACATTGCAGTTCAACTGTACAGTAATGTTCAAATAGGAAAGACCTGTCGTTGGCTGCAGTGATCACACCAGGAGCGATAGTGGGGCACCAGCATCTGCAAAATAAGTTGCCAAAGGGTACAGTAAGTGGGCATAGAAGTGGGAAATAACAGCATGCCAGAGACAAAGATAAACTGTAAATTGAAAATGAAATATGAAATAACACTGTCTAACCTGTGTGTCATTGTTAGTATTGTCGAATCACTGCAGTTCTGTTGTCCTCATCCTCATCCTCTGCCTCCGCATCCTCACTGTCCATAGGGTCCACTGCTGCCACACGCCCATCTCCAACTTCCTCCGCCTGGAAAAAAGGCACATGGTATCTTAGGGCCAGGTTTTGCAACATGCAGCATGCCACGATTATCTGGCAGACCTTGTGTGAGTAGCACAGGGATCCACCTATTAGATGGAGTCACTGAAACCTGGCCTTCAGGAGTCCAAAGGTACGTTCGATAATCCTTCTTGTTCACCCATGTGCCTCATTGTAACATTCTTCTGCCCTTGCCCTGGGATTCCTCACAGGGGTCAGTAGCCATGATAGTTTTGGGTAACCAGAGTCACCTGCAAATATCGAGGGACAACATTTAGCCACACACCATCCCATATGGCCCACACCATACCCATACACCAACATCTACTGGGTGGGAACCAGGGCTCACCTATTAGCCACACCTTGTGCCTCTGTAGTTTGCCCATCACATTTGGGATGCTGCTATTCGCCAGGATATAGGCATCATGCACCAAGCCAGGATACTTAGCATTGACATGGGAGATGTACTGGTCCGCCAAGCACACCATCTGGACATTCATTAAGTGAAAAGTCTTTTGATTTCTAAATACCTGTTCATTTTGACGGGGACACACATGCAATATTTGTTCCATCAATTGCCCCAATTATGTTGGGGATATGTCCCATTGAATAGAATCCAGCGTTCACTGTGGCCAAATCCTCCACCTGGGGGAAAACAATGTAACTGCACATGTGTTTAATCAGGGCAGACAACACTCTTATCAGCACTATTGAGAACATTGACTGTGACATTCCTGCTGCCAAGCCCACTGTCACTTGGAAATAACTAGTTGCTAAGAAATGGAGCACAGATGGGACTTGCACAAGAGGGGGCATCCCAGTGGGGTGACGGATAGCAGAAATCAGGTCAGGCTCTGGTTGGGCACACAGCTCCATGATTGTGGCACTGTCAAGTCTATAGGTGAGGGTAATGTGCCTGTCTTCCAGTGCTGCCAAGTCCACCAGGGGTCTGTACATGGGGATATGGTCTCTATCTCCTATTCATCTGCAGCGGTAGCAATCTATGGGGCAAAAGAGTGAGGAGCCGGTCACAAACTGAACATCGTAGCCACAACAGTACAATGCATGATGTTAAATTTCAATGTGTAAGTGGCATTTGTCCTGTATATCAAAATTTTAAATGTGACGCAGTTATTATCCAGGGCCTGCCCCCACCCCTGAAATGGCGTCCTCCTGTCCTGTGTGGAGGGACAGGTGGACGTGAGGTAATTCCGCTGACGTTATGCGTTGTTGCGTGAGGCGATCGTGAACCGCCGTGCAACTCCTCATTGGTTAACATTGGGCCCTATGGGGTACAGTGGCCAATGGTGATGTACGCCTGCGGTGACGGTATGCACCGCCGCAGACGTGACCGCCATTTTTTATCTGATCACTTACTTGCTACCTGACCTTCAACAAGAGAGGACCTACACTGCATGTGCTGCTGTGACCTGTGTCTGGAACCTACCTTGTCTCGTGTTACTGGAGAGAGGGCCCCTGCCTTCACCTCAACGGAGTTGGAGCGACTGGTGGATGGGGTCCCGCCTCAGTGTGGACTGCTGTATGGGCCTCCAGACCAACAGGTGAGTACACTGTGAGCACGATGCATGGGGCTTGAATGCATGGAGTGGTGTGTGAAGGTGTTGTGTATTGTCCCCTGGGCGGCCGGCAGCTTGTGTGCAAATGGCGATGTGAAGGGGTATGGTGGCAACAGGCAGGACGGTTTGGCTAAATCTATTTTCCTATGTGTATTACCTCTGCAGGTCAGCGCCCATCAAAAGAAGGGTATATGGCATGCCCTCGCCAAGGATGTGTGGTCCCTGGGGGTCTACGGCAGGCGGGCGCCCACTGTCGGAAACGGTGGGAGGACCTGAGACGCTGTGCACGGAAGACGGCAGAGGCCCAGCTGGGGATGGCCTCCCAACGGGGAAGGAGTGCCCATCGAACCCTGACCCTTCTGATGGCCAGCATACTGGTGGTGGCCTATCTGGAGCTGGATGGGCGGTTGAGGGCACCACAGCAGCCACAAGGGGGGGAGTACAGTTCCCATCATTACAACTTATGCATGGTAGGGGGGTACCCAGGTGGGGGATGTGTGTCAGTGGGTGCCCCTAGGTCAGTCCTGGCATTGTAGCGTAGGTCCCCAGGTGGCTAGGGTTCTGAAGGGATAATCCTGCTACCTAGCTTGTAGGCATCCACTACTGGTCAGGGCTGTGTGGGTCCCAGGTGTGCTGCAGTTGGCTGTATGTGCCCCTCCCCATGCCCTGGTGACTAGCATTATCACTGGTAGTGCATTGGTTTGTCCGTAGGGTTGTTCCCTGTGTGTGACGGTGGTGTGTACGCCATTGACCAGGTGTATCCTTTGCCTCTCTCCCCGCCCTTTTTGTTTTGTCACCCTATCCTTATGTGTATTAGCATCATCTAGTGGAGGAGCAGAGGCACCGGCAACAGAGGGAGCTGCATCCCACAGGTCCCAGGAGGCAGAGTCCACCAACGGTGAGGGCACCAGTGGGACAGAGGGCGAGGGGAGCTCCACGGCGGAGACAGGAGGGGACAGTTCAGACACAGATACCTCCTCTGATGTAAGCTCCCTGGTACAGCTGCCACCCCCGTACCAGCACCGCCCTCCCAGCAGCCCCTCATCGAGTTGCTTGTGCCCGCTCACCCAGAAGGGTGGGCATCTCCTTCGCTCCGGCACCTCAGGCCCTGCCCTAGTTTGCCCTACTGCCCTGAGTGAGGAGGCTATTGACTCCCTGAAATCCATCTCTGTACGGTAGTCAACCATTGTGAATGCCATCCAGGGGCTGACAGCCCAAATGCAACAGACTAATGCGTTTCTGGAGGGCATTCACACTGGCTTGGCGGCCCAACAGAGATCAATCTAGGCTCTGGCCTCCTCTCTGATGGCAGCCATTGTCCCTGTTTCTACCGTCCCCCTCCAACTTCCTCTTCCCAAACCCATTCCCCTCAACCCTAACCTATCCTAAACACACAGGCAGACGAGCATGCACTCAAGACAACGCACAGGAGTGGCACAGGCAAACACAAGCACCACACTTCATACCACAGGCACTCACACAAACACAATCCAGATGCAGACATACCAACATTTACTGCCTCCACTGTGTCCCCCTCCTCCTACTCCTCCCTCCCAGTTCCGTCTACACTCACACCTGCATGCACTGCACCATCATCCACTACCAGCATCACCACCACAACTAGCAGAACACACACCTCACTTGCAGACACCACTACAACAGCCATGAACATGTCCCCTGTGTCCTCTCCCACTGTGTCTGTCCCCCCCCCAAGGTACACAAACGTAAGTACTCAGACACCCAACAGCCATCCACCTCACAGCAGCATCCAGCCCATGCACCTGCACCCACATACAGCAGACAGACACCTCCTACAACCACTCCCTCTTCCTCCACTCCCAAACCTTCTCCCTCTTCCCGCCGGAGTGTCCCTAAAAAGCTTTTCCTCTCCACCATTGACCTCTTCTCTACCCCTCCCCCAAGTCCTTCAAGTCTGACCAGGGTGCCAAAAACCCAGGCAAGCAACTCAGCCACCCAGCCACACTAGTCTCCACACCCACTTGTGGTGGGAAAGGATCCAGGGCACCAGCCAGCCTCAAAGTAAGTGGGCCTGCCCCAGCTGCTGCCCAGAAGGGTAAGAAGCCATCCCCAGCTGCTGGCCGTAAGGGCAAGGAGCCTGCCCCAAGTGCTGCCAGGAAGAGCAAGGAGCCATCCCCAGCTGCTGCCCAAAAGGGCAAGGAGCCTCTACCAAGTGCTGCCAGGAAGGGCAAGGAGCCATCCCCAGCTGCTGCGAGGAAGGGCAAAGGGCCTGCACCAGCAGTCAGGAGGGACAAGTGGCCTGGTGCAGGAACTCAGTCAGAGCCCCCATCACCAACCATGGTTGTGCAGCTGACGGAGGCTGCAGGGGATGGGCTGGAGCCTCCCCCCACCACCATTAGCAGCAGCAGCACCGCCACTACCAGCAGTGAGCAGCCGTCCAAGGCTGCAGGGGATGGGCAGGGGCCTCCTCCCACCACCATCAGCAGCAGCATCACCGCCACCACCAGCAGTGGGCAGCCGTTCGAGGCTGCAGGCACCACTATCAGCTGTATCAGCAGCACCACCGCTAAGCAGCCGTCACCGCCGGCAGACGGTCTGTAGTCCTGCCTCCTTGGGCTGCTGTGCTGCCTGGCCCCTGCAAATCCTGTGGGAATGACACCCAGCTGAGAGACTGTCTCTTTGCACTCCCCAGAATGAGAAGCACAGGGCACGATGCCCCCTCCAGAACCAGTGGGTAAGCCACCCACTCATCCAGTCCTCCCCAGGATCAGAAGCACAGGGCACGATGCCCCCTCCAGAACCAGTGGGTAAGCCACCCACTCACCCAATCCTCCCCAAGATCATAAGCACAGGGCACGATGCCCCCTCCAGAACCAGTTGGGAAGACACCCACTTGAGGGACTGTGGCCTTGCACTCCCCAGGACTAAGAGCAATGGGCATGTTGGCCCCTCCAGAGCATGTGGGCAAGTCACCCACTTGAGAGACTGTGGCCTTGCACTCCCCAGCACAAAGAGCAATGGGCATGTTGCCCCCTCCAGAACCAGTGGGGAAGACACCCACTTGAGAAACTGTGGCCTTGCACTCCCCAGGACCAAGCACAGGGCATGTTGGCCCCTCCAGAGCATGGGGGCAAGTCACCCACTTGAGAGACTGTGGCTTTGCACTCCCCAGGACAAAGAGCAATGGGCATGTTCCTCCTCCAGAACCAGTGGGGAACACATCAACTCGAGAGACTGTGGCCTTGCACTACCCAGGACCAAGCACAGGGCATGTTGCCCCCTCCAGAGACAGTGGGCAAGTCACCCACTTGGGAGACTGTGGCCTTGCACTCCCCAGGACCAAGAGCACAGGGCATGTTGTCCCCTCAAGAGCCAGTGGGCAAACCACCCACTTGAGAGACTGTAGCCTTGCACTCCCCAGGACCAAGCTCAGGGCATGTTGCCCCCTCCAGGACCAGTGGTGTTGTTGCAGGTGACAAGTGGAGCCTTGGACTTTGGCCTGTGGCCCTGTGGCTCACGAACAATATGGACTGGGCAGTGTCCCTTGAACTGTACATATGTATATACCATTAGACTGATTTTTCGTATTTCTACCATATTTATATTACACTCACTTTTCATCAATTCCTGTAGTCCTTGCATTATTCCTGAGGGGTTACGCGGTAATTATGTTTTTTATATTGCATTTGATTGTGTTTATGGTGTTGGGGGTGGGGGGTATGTCGCGTGTGTGTGTGCCACTCTCTTTTTCCTCCCCACTCCCTGTGTGCTAGTCAGCTGTACTCACTGTGGTCGTCTTTGCCGTGCAGCATGGGGAAGATCTGCAGTTCAGGCTCCATGGAGGCGTGGTTGTTCCCTGTGTCTCCAATGGAGAGTGCTTGCACTTCTGTGCAGTGTTTCCGCCAGGCTTTTGATGTCGTTGGTACCGCTCTGGAAAAGGTGGTGGATTGGGTTGTCTTAAAATGGTGTATGGAACATTGACTTCTTTTTGGCTGTAGGCGGCTACCTCCGTGGTGGCTGTTGTTTTCGCCCTGGTGGTCGATGTGGTAAAGTGGCTGTCAATCTGAGTTCTCATCGCCATGGTCATAATTTGGCGGTAGTTAACGCCAGCCTGTTGGTGGGATTTCCGCCACTTTCTCACCGAGCGCCAGGGTTGTAATGAGGGCCTATATCTGCTAACCTTATCATATGCAATAAGTAGCAAAACATAGAAGAATGTATCATAAGTAAGGCGCACATACACACATATGTGTATACATATATGTAAATATATATATATGTGTGTGTATATATATATATACATATATATACAATTAATAAATATGATACTCATAAAAAAGACAAGAAAAAAACAGAAGTTTGTTACAAATGTAGGGTCAAAGACAATTGAATCAGTAAGTCGAAGTTGCCCATGGCACAATTAGATCAATAATGAAAAGTCCAAAGCATAGATTCAAAGTACCACGGGGACCACCCAGAAGTATAGCCCTCCTTGAGATACAAAATAATACTCTTGAGACAGAAGGGGATATATTTTCCATTATCATTAGATAACTGAGGTGATTGCTGAATCGACGTTTCGGTCCCAAATTGTTTGAGAAGAACACGGGACCATTCGATTCTTTTGCGTGTTTGCTTTAATGCAGAGGGCAATATAAATGCCTCGTTTGCCCTTCTTTCTTTTTTCTTCAATAAACAGGTGTTTATGGCAAGCATTAAGATGCTTGTGCACTGAGGATATTCCCAAAGCTATATTTGCCACAGCTTCACTGGCTCTGCTTTTTATGGCACAATGTACATGTCCAATATTTTGACAACAGCCTTTTTAATGGAGTAATGATAAAGAACCTCCAGATAATGGGGTCAGGTGGAGACGTGAAGTCTTATCTGAACATCTTTCTCATCTTCCTTGCTTTCCTGTCCAGAAGCTATTTATGACATACAAAAAAAATGTTCAGTCTTTAGTCGTCTCCAAGGGTTCAGAAATCTTCTGTAGCTAAACGTTTATGTCCTGGAGCCACAGTTCTGGTTTCCAGTTCTGCAGCTCCAAAAAGTATAAATTGTAAAATGTACTACTACCGTTGTGAGTTTTAAAATGCACTTTGTAAACCCAAAACATAAGCAGAGGCACAGCAAAATGATAATGTTGTGGAGGTGCCTACAGCATCAATGGATCCTGCTGTCCTCACACAGAAAGGGAATCTTTGGTGTGGGAATTTTTTTAACGTCCTAAAAGGCGCAAGAAACTCCATGCCAAAAAGCTCACAGGCAGGTTAGGTGATCAAGTCCTACAGCGAGGGCATCCATTAATTTATTGATTCAAAACCAGCACCTTGATGTTACCTTTCCAGAAGTCCTCCAACATGCATAGAAGGAAGATCATCAGGTGCTGTTTGCTTCATACTGCACAGGGATGTGAAATTCCTACCACCCAACACTATTGGTTGGGGTCAAAGGGAACACGTTTTCATGTTTATTTTTGGGACAAGTAAGCCCAACCCTCTGCAGCACAAACATTTTTGCTGCCAGTTTATAGAGAAGGGAACTGTCTGTAGTTGAGGTAATATGACTACACATCTCATAATGCTGTTTGAGCTTGTGTTTATGGTTCATTAATGAAAATCCTGCCTTGTTAGGGTGAGCGCTGAAAAAAACATTTTAAGGTCACACTGCACTACTGATAATGGTTCCAGTAAAAAAAGAAAAAAGTGTACACACGTTATGAGGCTAAGTATATTGCTCCCATAATGCTCTCTGATTAGATGCAAATGATTGCAGAAGCTTGTAAGCAAGAGTGATTTTTTTTTGCTTTCAAAATAAAATGTTTAAAAAAATGCAAGTAGAGAAAAAAGTTTCACTACTGTGAAAGTTTTGGTGCTGTTTCTTTGAAGCGTCATTTAATAAAATGTATTGATGCATGCTTGTATTTCCCAAAAATATTTCTAAAGGAAAATCAGTGTAGCCATTTTCATCAAGATTATGGGAAGCATGAAAATAAGCAAACACTGGCAAAGCCAACCGATCTGACATTTTTTTGTGAGACTTTTGGTTTCGTCAATGAGTGTCTTGTTTTGACATAGCCCGCACCATTGTAACAAATACTGGCAAAAATTTAAAAATAAGATTTTGGTCTCAAAAAGCACACATTGCCACCAGTGGCGTAAGAAAAGGCCCCGCAGCCCTCCTCAAGGGGGCCCCCTCAGCACAGTACCTGCCCTGAGTGAGCCTGGAGGGGGGCCTCCATGTTCTTTGCAGGGGAGCCCCCTCCAGTTTTCTTATGCCACTGATTACCACAGTAGTCTTGGCACTGAACAAAACTACTTTGTGTGCCAATATACTCCATGTGGAAGAGCAGAAAGAGATCACTCACAGAAAAGCCAGCCAATAGATAGAGAGAGAAATAGAAGTTTAATAAAATCAAAATGTCTTTGTTAACGCCAGACCTTAATTAGGGATCTAATTCTTAAAGAAAGTCACAAAAGTACACCCATGGTATATGTCTTTGAATTAGTAGCCTTCGTTAATTCACAAGAACTTACAGAAGTAGACCAGGAAATTGTACTCCAAGGAAATATTTGTGAACTGTATTTTACTACGAGCAAATATGCATGTGTAGATTTTCTCATGCGAAATATATTGAGCGTTTACAAGTTCACTTTCCTTCCAACCACTTTTTTTTCTCAACCCTGGAAGAACTTCTACTTCTGCATTGTCAGGAGTAAATTTCCAACCATTCTCATTATGAGAAAAGATTAAAGAAGAGCTGGGGAAAATCAATAAAACATGCAAGTTAGTAGATTTGCAGACTCAAAGGCATTCCAGCCCTGGAACTATTGCTTACTGCTTCCCCCAGCCCCAGTATGTAGACCTGTGGAAAGGTGGCAAAATAAGGAAATTGCTATAGTAGGGATTTAATTTGCAAGTATTCAGGCCCTATTATAGTAGTAGCCATAGCCATAATCAGAGAGGCTATTATCAGAGGTCTTACATAATGAGATTGCTGCCATAATTTGTCGCCACACTACATGGCACCAAAGGGACTAGTAGATTTATTTTACAGGACGAGTAGATTTCAGAAGCAACCTGTCCCATGGACAAGTAGATATTTTAATAAATTCCATACCCCTGCTGCAACAAAGCAGGGCCATTTGTTTGAAGGAGATGAACAAAAGTGTAATCATCCAGGTAATAAATAAGCATTTAAAAAAGTATCACAATTACTTTTTTCAAAGTTAAAAAAGTAAAATAGGTACCAAACCGAAAATATCTAAACCACAATTTAAAAAAAAGGAAAAAAGTCAAAAAGAAAAATTAAAAATTAAAAAAAAACAATTCAAAATAATGATTCCACAATAAGAAGCATCCCCAAAAAAGCAAAAAATGAATTCAGGATCTAGAAGAAGGCAAATCCATGCAGGCTACCCCCTCTGCCTATGACAAAGTAATATGGAGTGAGGGTTGCCTGATTTTTTTTTTTTTAATCTTTTTTATTGATTTTCATTTTCACATAAACCGTGATAAAAACAATGAAAGAACACAAACCACTGTGTCACATGTAGAAGTAAGATTTATTGTTAGTTACTAAAAACCATAACAAAAGTGACAAAAGAGATAAACACTATTTAAAAAAATAAAAATAAATTTCTGATGTTAGTACGTATCCATCGAGGGATTATACACATTTTCCAATCGTTTCGATTTGCGCTCCATAGGAGCTCATTTTAAAATATAACAGAGTTTTGCTACTTAAGATTTTGCTTGCTCCAGTGTCAGTAAAGCATCGCTTGATGCCTTTATAGTCTATTGTCAGGCATTGAGCAGTGACCTAACCTTCTGTGGATCGAAGGGAGGTGGTGCTGATTAATTAAATCTTGCTTTTGTAACAGCTCCAATAGAAACTCCACCAAAGCACAGTTCAACTGCAGGTGCCCAGGTGCAAAGCACACCATCAATGCTTGTCTCCATGTCCATTTGCCTTTTTCAGTAAATTTGATCCTTAATAGGGCTTTTCGTTCTAGTGCAAAATGATTGCATGAGCAGAGGACGTGGAGGAGGTCTTCTGTGTCCAAACCACACAGGTAGCAGATAGAGTTGGCTGTGTCCCTCAGTGGGGAGCCGCATTCGAAGCAAGTGGTAGAAGACCTAGTCAATACTTTAAGAATGCATCCTTTGTTCATCTTGAGAAGCCCTGGCCTAGGTATGACTGTGTTGTCAAAGACATGTAGGTATGCAAAGTTATCCATGCATGAGACCTCCGTGAGAAGGCTGCTTTGTTCTCCAGTAGTGACTGAAGCCTAAGTGATTTCCCAGCTGCTTTCTTGAAGGCGTTGTGCGGGATTGAGGTCCTCCACAAGTCGGTGAGCCTGGTCTTCTTAAGTGAATCATCTAAATGGATTCTGAACACGGAGGTGTTCTTGCGTTCAAGCTCTTGCCACATACAGTAGTTAAGAGTGCCCAGGAAGGCACCACGGGCTTTGCTCCAGAAGTTTATGTAGGCAACGCATCGAGCCAGGGATTGGTTCAGCGGACCAAACTCCAGTCTCAGGCAGGATAGGTGAATCTGGAGATGTTAAAGATTGTCCGTTAAACTTTGCTCACTTCATGGTTTAAGATATCAGAGTCCCTGCCTCTTTGTACTTCACTCCCGTATGTTATTGTGGGGAGGAGCTTGGCTTTAAGCACTTTTAAGAGGGGGATGTATGAGGGCAAATTCAGAAGGGTTTTTAGTCTTTTTAGAGATAGCGTTATGGCTAAGCTTTTTTCCAATAGGCTTTTCCTTTGATGCACAAAGTTCCCCGATTTGTCACTAACGACTCCAAGATAGTTATAGTTGTCTGTTTGAACAAGTCGTGTCTCACCCCAAAACCAGGCTCTTTAGGGTGCCTTTGATCTAATTGACAGTGTGCATGTTTTGCCAAAGTTTGCTGTCAAGGCATTAGTGGCTGAGTAGCGCTGAGTGGCGTTTAGTAGTCTCTGAGGGCATTATTCCATGTGGCTGATCAGTACGAGGTCGTCAGCGTACATGAAGCATGGTAGTTTAAGGTCCCCAATTTTTGGATGGTGCGAGATTGTGAGGGTGAGTGCACCTGCCAGGTCTGATAGATATAGATTAAACACTGTGGGGGCCAAAACACAGTCCTGTTTTAGGCCTTTGGCAATAGGGATCCGCCGTGAGAGATGAGTGCCTGTGCCCAATTTTACACATTGTATGAATCATCAACTCCTTTAAGTAATCTGTTACATTAAACATCAGGGTGGTTACATTACAATGGGCTCGACCAGACTGGGATGTCGGGTTTCCCTTCCAATCCCACACTCCCAAGCTCAGTGCCCCACTAGAGGCTGTGGTTTCCCATTCCAGGTAATGGTAGGCTTGCCACTCTCCCCACACTTTCCTCGTACAACACCTTGCCTTGTAAACCACTCTTTCGGCTTCCATGCAGCACATCATGCCATTTTCCTACTGACTTTTTGTGTGCGCCTCAAAGCTTTCCCGTTTACTGGCTGTGTCTCTTTGATATGTAAGACCCCACTGCACAGAAGATGAGTTGCCTTCTAGGGGTGTCAACATCCCAGAGTATTCCCGATGTAAAGGGGATATCGGTCTCTAGCACATTTGCCAGCTCTGCAGTTACATCCTTCCAATATGTCTGTGTGCATGGGCAGGTCCATATAACATGTGAAGGTGCCTTCTTCCCCACTGCATCTAAAAAAAGTGGGGGGTTTGTATCCTTTCCATCGCAAACAATTGTGGTCTAGTGTTGTATACCCTGTAGAGGGCCAGTGTGTAAGCCTCAGGCTCGCCTCTATTGCCATGCCTCCCAAGTGCACTAGTGCTACTTCCCAGTCGATGTCCTCCATGGGACCCATAGCTGTCTTCCACTTAGTCCTAAATGCTTGGAGATTGTCTGGCCTTCTAATTTTAGCAGGCGCTATTTATGTGAGTGCTACAGCTTTTGAGAGCATCTTATCCTGGAAGATCCTACTCTCTAGGGCAGTGTTCCCCAAACCCCGGGCCGCGGACCGGTGCCGGTCCGCGGATCAATCGGCACCGGGCCGCCCGAGGTCTTCAAATCTTGAAGGCATGTTTAAATACAATTAAATTAAAATTATTAAATCAAAACAAGCGGGCCACGGAAAAATTATCAAACACTTACCGGTCCGCGGCGATAAAAAGGTTGGGATTCACTGCTCTAGGGGACTGCTGTCCTCTAGTATGCCCCATGGAATCCCCTCCGCTTGCGGTGCTTGGTGGATTTAGACGTAGCTAAATATTTGTGTTTCCTGCATATTCTGTTCTCTCTGGGGGACCTGGAAAGGTTTTATACCTTCCCTCCCACCTACATCTTTGAGCATTGAAATCTCAATCAAGTCCCTTGAGGTAATTCTTAACAACCCCCCTGAGCTCTTTTAGGGAGGCAACGAACCACAACGGGTTCGCCAGGGGGAATTTATTCCTCCATTCCATGTATGCTACTGCTTTGTGACAAGCTTCCAAGGAGCTTCTTGTGGGGCAGAGCAGATGCTAGTGATAAACTTTTCCCATATAGGTAATATAAGTTGAGACTTGTCCTCCATGACCAACCTCTCTTACCTGTAGCTGGAAGGCCCAGTAGTAAACCCTGAGGACTGGCAGTGAAATGGGCCCATTATATATGGGCCAAATGTGCAGGGACCTCCATCTCATAGAAGGGTCTGTAGTGAACAATCTACCTTATTAAAGAATTCATCCGCCATGGGGTATCCTGCAGCTCAAACAGGTGTTTAAGTAATCATCTTAAAAAGGGCTGCCCTCCCCATGTTCGAGGAGGGAAATTGCTGCTAGGTCCACATCTTGTGGTAAGGATTGGTAGACCACTTCAACATTTCTTTCAAAGACTTCCAGTTTTGAAAGCCTTATTTCTATCCCTAGGTGTCAGAAACACTCTCTGGTGCTCATCATCTGAGGCGGGACTACCAACTCCTGCCTCAATGTTCTTCTGACATAGGTTATACAGGCGAGTGGTGAGAGGGGACATCCATGATGGGTCCCTCTCTCCAATCCAAACTCTCCTGAAAGTATTCCATTCACCTTGACACTTACTACCGGTTGTAATATAGGAGGCATACACATCTTCAGAAAGTTAGGACAACCCCATCTTGGCAAGACCCGAAAGAGATACTCCTACCCAATGTCGTTGAACTCTTTCTTTGCGTCCAAGGATAAAATCGCTTGGGGAACTTGCGTGTCCCTGCAATAGGTCACCCAGCCGTGGAGACTGTGGAGATTCTGTCACATTGCCCTGCAGGGGTATAAACCCTGTAGACTCTCTGTGGGTCACTAGTGCTTCTGCCAGAAATTTTACCTCCATGTTCAGGAGCAAGGTTGGTCTGTATGAAGAGCAACTGGTATCTGGTTTCCCTTTTTTTGGCAGCTCCACTATTGTGCATGGAGGTCTGGGGGAAGTTCCCCTTTTTCCAGACCTTCCATGAACATGGACAGAATGTGAGAGACCAATATCAAAGTTTTTTAGTTGAATTCCACCAGAATATCATTAGGTCCTAGCATCTTTCTGGACTGCATCAAGCCCAGTGCTTCAGTTAGTTCCTCTAGGGTGATGTCCCTGTTCAAAGTCTCCATGGCCTCCCATGACAGCTGCTGGAGGGGTAGCTCCCTCAGGAAGGACTCAATCTGTGCCTCTGAGGTCGTGGCCCATCACCTGTAGAGAACTTGTGTGAAAATTCCTATACAATGCCCTTGTTCGTTCACATCCTGCAGTTGTCAAAGCATCTCCAGCTCATCCATTCATCTAGATGGTTGCTCACACCTGTTGAGACACACCAGCAGTTGTCCAGCTTTATCTCCTACCTCATACAGTTTCTTTTGGGTCAATATGAACTGTTTTCTTACCATTTCGTCTGCTGGTTGTAATATTCCCTTTTTAAGACCTCGAAACGGTGCAGCCACATCCCGTCTCCAGTCCCAGCATAAACTGTCTCAGTGTAGATAGGCCATGCTATGGTCAGGACATCTTGTTCTTTTTGTTGTTTCCTACAGGAAATAATGTTTTGGGCTCTGTTGCTAAATACTGTTTTAAGCCTTCCAGAGAGTATCTCCCAGGAACTAATGGAGTCCTTATTCTCCTTGAAGTAAACCTCGGAATCTGTGCAGAGATTACAGCTACCTCACTGCTGTGGAGGTCCCAGCTGTTCAGCCGCCATGTGGCCTTCCTGACCCACAGCCGGCCCAACCACAAGCTTGGGTAGTGCATGGTCTGAAATGTCCCGGGCATGTATTGCACTATAGTGTTATGTGAGCACTCTGTCAGTGGGACAAAGATATAGTCCAGGCGGGAGAACATTTGATGAGTCCCAGAGAAGAATGAGTAGGACCTTAGTTCAGGATGTCTGGCCCTCCACACTTCTAGGAGACACATGGCAACTGCAAATTGTGCTAATGGGGAGTGGTTTGCGCCTGTGCCGAGGGTCCAGAATACTTGTCCTTGGTGGCATTTATGACAGTATAAAAATCTCCCACCAAGGTGTGCAAGTCCGAGACCTTCTCCAGCAGGATAAGGTTCAAATCCTCGAACACATGCATATGAAGCTGTGAGATGGAGTAGGCACTAAGTATCAGTAACAAATTTAGTACTCTAGTGCCCAGTATACCAGCAACCCTGCCCAACGGGTCCTACCAAATGTGTGTAACCTTGACCGCGGAGGGTCCTTTTTAGTCCGGATTGCTACTCCTCTCAATCTACTGGTATATCCTGCATGGGCCAGTACTGCACACTATCCCCTGTGAAGGCAGGGTCAGGAATTTACTGCTAGATGGATCTCCTGGTGCAGCACCACATCAGGTCGCTGTCTGCTGATTTAGTATGTAGCTAGCATCTTTTAATATTATTCAGGAGGCCTTTGATGTTCTACTTTAAGACTGTGGGATCGGCCATGTCATCTGTCCCTGAGAGAGTGGTGAAGTCTTTAGATTCCATGGAATGTCTCTCTCCCATGTAGTATGACATAGCACTGGTCGATTTTTAGCAGCCGGGTACTTGCCTGCCCCTCATAGAGTGAGGTGTGTGCCCCGTATATATATTGGAAGTGGCGAGGGTCGGGACTGTGTTGTCTTCCCTTACATCACTTCCTCTGGTGAGTGTATCTGTGGTGGTGTGTAACAGCAATCAGTTTAACATTACCCACAATGGTGTGACTGGAACACATCTATCCCAAATATCCAGGTGTAAATGCAACCCCTAGATAAACTACCCCCTCCTTACACTTCTATTGTGGAAGTATATGTCACTTCGTAGCACAGGTATCCCCAACATAACATGTGAACCACTATTCTTATAACAGAGGTCCCCCTGCCACGTGACATCTAGTCAAGGGGTCTGCTCCCCAGTCTTGGGACACTCTTCAGGTTCTAGATATGCTTGCAGCTCCCCGCCAGACCCCTACTCTCCCACATGGCTTCCTAGGACGTGCCAGAGAATGTTGTCTTTCCCCAGTGCATCAGCTGAATGGAGCTGGCCCGAGGTTGGGGGGATTGCCCCTCCTACAATGAGCAGACAGTCAATCCCGCCATCCTCCCCACTCCCCCCTCCCACCAATGGTGAACAGTCTTGGTGTCCCTCTCTCTATCTTGCCTGAGTTGGGGGGGGGGTAGCCCCTCATCTGGGGGTGTCTCTGTGTCTCCCATTTTCTTTAACCATGTATTTCTGTTGCCCATCACCAGGCATCCTCCGGATCATCAAAGAAGTGTGTTGTTCTGTGCTGGATAACCTTTAGACAGGCTAGATACAGCAGCATGTACTTTATTTACAGTGCTCTCAGTTTCTGCTTCACTCCATGAAAGTCCGTCATTGATGCTGCACCCGAAATGTGTAATTTTGGAAAATCATCACTTGTTGGATTCTCGCAGAACAGTGTGTTTACAACATGTTTCCACCAGGATAGCATCCCTGTCGATGTAATTGAGCAGGTGCAATATGGGAGGGACTCATGGTGGAGGCCGTGCTGCAGAGGCTCTATGTGCCCTTTCAGTGACAAACCATGAGGAAAACCTCTCCTCTGGCCTTCCAGAATGGGACCAGTGGGCGCAGTATTGTTCTGGGCGATCTCGCTCATGACCCTTCAGGATCCCATCCAGCTGGATATTGTTCTTATGAAAAGGACCCTCTGCATCCTCTGCCCATCTGTCCATTTGCAGCGCCACAGATCGCATTTTATGAGGTCATTCTTGAGGGTTTGTAATTCATCCTTGGCCGAAAAGACCAGTGTCTCTACCTCAAGCATGGTGTCGGTGACCTTCCTTACATCGTGGTGGAGGAGGGACACTTCTGTCCCTACTCTGTCTATGTGGCACTCCAAGGCTGATCTGGAGTCTTTTATGGCCTGCAAGATAACCTCCTCAAAGTGAGTACCTGGTCCTGGCAGTGTTTTGGCTGTTCACCCTGCAGGCAGTGCTTGCCAAGTGTATTTATCGATAGTCCCCTGAGCGGGCTTTTATTGTCCCTTCCTCACCCTCTTTGTGTGTGGGACTACTGATCAGAGGCCCACTTCGCGTTCCAGTTCCTATCGTGTTCTATGTGAAGCCAGCAGTATCCTCAATAAATCGTCCCCAAGAGTTCCATCTACCTCCTGCTGCTCGGGTGGGGTCCCAGCTTGCGGTGAGGAGGGGCCCTTGTCTCCCAGGTGTGATCGGAGTTGCTCGTCTTCTCACCCTTTGTTAAGCCTGCCAGCCTTACGGTGATCTCCCCTCAAACTTTTTGCCTGCTTGCCTCCATTTTGTCTGGATTTGTGCTCTGTTAGCTGCAGGACTCTGTGCACTTTACCACTGCTATCCAGTACAAAAGTTAATTCTCTAAGCATGGTTTGGTTGGCATATACCTGATTGGCATATTTAATTTGCATGTAAGTCCCTTGTAGAGTGGTATACCATATACCCAGGACCTGTATAATACAATATACCAGTGGGCCTGCAGCACTTATTGTGCCACCCACTTAAGTGGTACCTTAAAACTTGCCCGGGCTTTTTGCAGCCTGAAGGCAGTGTCCCACGGCCATGTTGACTTGGCATTTAAAACCCCTTGCCAACCCTTAAACTCCCCTTTCATTACATAAAAGTCACCCCTAAGGTAGGCCCTAAGTAGCCCATAGGCAGTGTGCTGTGTAATTAAAAGGTAGGACATGTACTTTTTAGTTTTACATGTCCTAGTAGTGAAAAAACTCCCAAATTTGTTTTTGTCTCTACTGGGACGCCTATCCCTATCCTAGATAACATTGAAGTTTCCTTATTAAAATTAATAAGTTGAAATTCCTTAACCAGATGTGGGAGATATGTCATGTTTGATACCTATGAATTTGTAATGATAAACCCTTTTTAATGGTAAAGTCAGATTTATCATCACTTGTTTGAAAACGCCGCTTTTAAAAAGTTGGCATTTTCCTGCCCTTAGCCATCTGTGCCTGTAACTTGCCTTAGGTCACATGACTAGGTGTAACTGACAGTTGAGACTTTGTGAATTTACCCCAGACAGTCACACAATAGGGGGATTAGCAGAACCTGATTGGGCAATTAATTAACTTGGAAGCGGGGATGGGGCCAGAGCTAAGCACAGCCCCACTTGCAACTGAATGGGCTGGGCTCTGCCACCACAGAATAGGCTTAACAACCTTGTATTGTCAGTGCAGCCAGCTAGGAGCAAGGGCTGGGGAGGCAGGAAATTCCTGGAACTTCAAAGAACCCTTCTGAAAACGTCTCTTAACTTCTAGGAGAAGGGTACCAGGGAATGAACAGAGCGCTCTCAGACCTGCTCCTCAGTTCACTACTGCTATTGTGAACCTTAACCTTTAAAAATTCAGAACTCTGGTTCTACTAATTGGATTTTCATGGTTTTGGTGTCAAATAATTTATTAAAAATGTCTCTATTATTCTAAATTGGTTTGGTTTTTTTATTCATTTATATTTTCACAGGGTTGCTGTTTGTATGCTGCATAAATACTTAACACATTGCCTCTAAGTTTAGCCTGACTGCTTTTTGTGCCTACCTATCCAGGATCAAGCACAGATTAATTTAGTGAGCGTTTGTGGTTCACCATGCAAAGGTTTGTGGCTGTTGCTTGACCAGGGTTTACACCCCAGTCAACCAACATCCCAATTTCTCAGACCCTTTTCCAGGGATCCCCTCTATCTGAGGTATTCTTCAAAGTGGGGCCCACATGGACGAGGGTCTGCTGCCAGCCGGCTCCCCTCACCTCTGTTACCTCCAAGGAGCATATGCAGAGCTGGTGCCTTGGGGCCTCCTGACTGCTGCTGGCTGTTGTGCTTGGTGGGCACTTGCTATCTGTCAGGCCCCTCCTATTTAGCTCTCTGGCCCCGTTGTTCTCCCGGGTTCCCGTCCGGGCCTCCTGGCTTATTTGGCCGGGCAGTCATGCGAGCCACTCCGGCAGCAGGGCAAATTGCAGAGCAGCGTGTACCACACTAGTCCCTGGGGCAGTGTCCTCTTAAGCCTCCCCGGCCCCTGCAAGCCACCCAGCCTGCCCAGTTCTCCCTGTCCTCCGTCAGTCCTCACCAGTGTGCAGGGGGGAGAGAGGAATGCACCTCCTTCACCGACAGGCATGCCTGCATCGCTGCGGAGCCTCAGTCCGCTCTGGGACCTCCTCCTCTACCATTCCTTCTACTTATCCAGCCACTTCCTTGCCGACTCGCCATTTCTCTTTCTCCTGCACAGACTAAGGGTGATGGGGGCCCCTGGGGAGCCATGTCCATGTACTGATTACAGTCTCCTCCTCAGGTAGCTACAAATTAACAGAATTGATTCAGGAGCTTAGAAAAGCTCTCCAGCTGCGGAGCCACTCCGAGGGTTGCCTGCTTATGCTGCATCTGGCACAGGGCATGACTGAAGTATAGGCCCTGTGTGCAACCCTAACTGTACATGGCTAAAAGTCATTGTTAGACCTGGCATTCTTGGTATGGTTTTCCTCTAATGAGGACTCTGCTCACTTTACCACTGCTAACCAGTGCTTGTGCTCTTTCCCTAAAACATGGTAACATTGGCTTATGTTCAATTGGCATAATTAATTTACTTGTAAGTCCCTAGTAAAGTGGAACTGCATGTGCCCAGAGCCTGTAAATTAAAAGCTACTATTGAGCCTGCAGCACTGGCTTTAAACATGTCACAGGCCTGCCATTGCAGAGCCTCTGTGGGCATCTTTAAACTGACAGGTCAACATGGCAAAACAACTTTTGCCAGGCCCAAACCTTGCTTTTTAATACATATATGTCACACCTGAGGAAGGCCCTAGACAGCTCAGAGGGCAGGGTGCAATTTATAAAAAAAGTAGGACATATACATTTAAGGTTTACATGTCCGTGTAGTAAACAAACTCTTACATTTGTTTTTCACTACTGCAAGACTTACCTCTCCCATAGGATAACATTGGAGTTACCTTCTTACTTCTTATAGGTGTAATTTCCAAATGTGAACAGGTAAACAGTTCATGTTTGGTGTCTCTGGATTTTGAGATTTAAACCCTAACTTATGATGAAGTCGGATTTTAAATTGCAATTTCGAAAATGCCACTTATAGAAAGTTTGTGTTTTCTTGCCTTAGTCAAGTGGTGACTGCAGCCTGCCTGGTGTAGCTAACAGTTGGGCTTTATGTTTTCCTCCTAGACAGCCACACCCAATGGAAGTTCAGGTGTGACTGTATGTTCCATTACTGGCAGGATGGCAGGGGGAAGTTGGGCCCAGCCTCACTTACAATTGAATTGGCTATGTCCTGTCTCCACACAAAGGACTGCATACCTCCTGTCATTAGTCTAGTCCAGAGCCAGAAAGGCAGGGCATCTGTGCACTTTAAATATAGGACTCTATAACATGGGTACTCACAACTTTTTTTCCGGGGGCCAAAAGTACAGTTTTGTTTGTGGATGAGGGCCGCACTGATGGGCCTACAGAGGAGGGCAGGGTGGGGACAGGGCTGTTAGAGTAATAGCAGAAAATCAGGTTGTATATTATTTTTGCAAGGTGTGGAAGACTGCATGGATTTGAGGTTACTGCAGGCAATGTTTACTTTTGATATCAGGGAAATCAACAGTAAAAAATGGCCCAGGAGACATAAACTGGCCCACAAACAGCCATAAAACAGTCAACACACTGACCTGAAGGCCTCCTGGCGAGGAGGGCAGGAAGGAAGCACACTAGTCGGCAGGCAGCGAGGAGGAGAGCAGGCTGACCCGATCCACTGCTGTGAGTGGAGTCCTTTGGTGGGAGAAAAATGTCAGAGAAAGCAGGCTGCATGTGGCTAAGGCACACAAGGCTGCGGGCAACAACACCCTCAGCAAAGGTAGCAGGAAGCTTGTTAAAAGGCTCCTTAAAAGTCAGCTGTGAATGCACAGCAGTTGATGTTAAAGGGCCTTCGCCTACCTCTACTGCCATGTGTACAATGTCACCCGTAGGGGGCTTCCCGATGCCCGATGAAGTTGCTATGGAGCATGTTCCAGCGAGAATCATTTGTGTTTGCTAAAGGCATCGGGCAGCCCCCTACAGAGCAGCTGTGCAGGGCTTCCCCAAGACGGGGACATAGAAAAGGGTGGCCAGGCAAGGTCTGCCGGGCTGCTGGCAGCCCACGGGCTGAACTCGGAGTACCACAGCTCTAGAAGAGTTTCCTCACTCCAAAGGTACAATTGTGCATAAATATGTAGGAGGCTGGCCT
The DNA here is from genome assembly GCF_031143425.1 of Pleurodeles waltl. Classification (NCBI taxonomy): domain Eukaryota; kingdom Metazoa; phylum Chordata; class Amphibia; order Caudata; family Salamandridae; genus Pleurodeles; species Pleurodeles waltl. Next base: position 251,886,075 of record NC_090436.1, read on the forward strand.
GGTGTTTGGTGGGTACCTATGGTACTTACACCTTATACCAGGTTTCTCTTATTATTGTAGTGTAGTCAGTGTCTAGAAGCCTGGCTCTCTAGAGGTAGCTGTGGATGAGCAGCCAAGGCTTATCTAGGTGACATGCAAAGCTTATGCAATACCACTGTAGTCACACAGTACTTACACAACTAAAAGAAAACACCCAGGGTTACACAAATAAAGGTACTTTATTTTGGTGACACAAATACCAGAAATACCATGTAGGCTATATAATCCCTTAGGAGGTAAGTAATACACAAATTATATATACTAGTATGCAGAAATAGACATAAAAACAGTTAGAAAACAATGCAATTAGTAAAAATCACAATAATTAGAAATAGGCCTAGGGGGAGCACAAACCATATACTAAGAAATTGGAAAGCAAACATTGGTCCCCCGCCTAGGTAAGTGTAGTGTGTAGAGGGGAACTGGGAGAGGAGCTGGGAGTACTAGGAAAGCCCAAAGGTAAGTACCACAACCCTCCACAGCAACCAGGAAAGCAGGAGTAAATCACTGTAAATTCCCCTGATCACACACTGAGAAAAGAAGAAGAATTATGCAAAGCCCAGAAGAGGCTGCAAGACACCAACAGTGGATTCATGGACAAGAAGACCAGTGGAAGAAGGGGGCCAAGTCCAAGAAGCACAGCAGAGTCTAGGAAGGGCAGGAGCCCCTACCCACCAGGATGAAGTTGCAAAAGGTGAACCACTGGTGAAGAAGAAGAGTCAGCACTGCACCAAGGAAGATGAAGTCGGGTTCCTGGAGGATGCAGGTGATGTGCCACGCCGGAAATAGGATTGCAGTTGGGTTTGCCTCTTCAGGTTCTGCCAACAAGCCTTGGCATACGCAAAACTCGCTGTTAGAGGAAAGTGGAGCTGCCAGGGACCAGGAAGGACCAGGTGAACGCCAACCAGGAGGGGGAATCAGAGGGGACCTTCAGCAACACAGAGAGCCCACAGAAGCCCAGGCAGCACCCACAGGAGTCCCACAGGATGGGATCACAAAACTTGCAGAAGAGGCCTACGCACACTGCAAAAAAGGCCCCCACATCGGCGGAGAACCACTTGGGGAGCTTCACGTCGCTGAGTAGAGAGCTGGGGCTCGTAGTTTCAAGAGGCCTGAAAATCTTGTAGAAAGATGCCAACAAGCCTTGGCAGCTGCAAAACACGCAATGCATGGGGGTACTGTCTTGCTTGGGGAGGCAAAGTTGAAAAGCTGGATGAGATGACCGTTGGGACCACTTCAGTCCACCACCATGATGCAGTATCCACACAGCTCAGCAGGAGAGGGGATCCTCGTAGCCGGTCAACGTCGCAGTTGGTGCCTGCAGAAGAGGAGACTACCTCTAATGAAAGCATAAGTAATACATGCTCTGTGATATGGTGCAGTTCACCTTAATAATGTGGTGTCATAAGATAATACCTATCGTTTGTGGTGTCCATCATTGATACTCTGTAGTATTTGGATTATCATATCATAGCTCCTCCAGGAGGGGGTGTGCTTGTAGTCACTCTTTCCTCAAAGCGTAACTCCCTCTCTGTACCTAATGCTCACCACCCCAGGGTCTGAAACTTTCAGAGGAGGAGCTATGATTTGAGAATCCAAATTCAATTTGGTCTTGTTTTATTTATTAAATTATTTCCTCTATTTTTCTATCTAGGAGTGTGATCCATTTTGTGTGATGTTTTGACGTGTTGCACAAATACTTTACTCATTTTCTCCAAGTTAAGCCTGAGTAATCCATGCCAAGCTACCAGGGCCTTGCCCACAGGTCAATTTGGTATTTACTGGTGCCTTAGCCTAACAAGGATTGTGGTTGCTGCTTGAGCAAACCCAAGGCAACCAGTAACCCCATTTCTCATATTGGTGATAAATGGTGAGGACAAGACTTGTGTTTGTGAAGTGCTATGCAGTGTATTTGTGTACTGTACTGACCTTTTTTAAAATTAATTCCTAATCTACCTGATTATGCTTGAGGCCAGACCTGCATGGATGGAGTTTAAGCTTGCCGACCTGGAGAGCTACACTGTGGTTGAGTTCAGGGAGTTTTGTCAGGAGAGGGGGCTGCCCCCCAAAAGTAGCACCAGGAAGGTGATGCTGTGAAAGGACTCAAGGGCATGGGTGGAGACCCATCGGTTGCCAGTCACAATAGAGAACCAGGATGGAGAGAACGATGCTGAGGGATCAGAGCAGAACCTGAAGAGGTTCTTGGAATGCTGCCTGTTGAGGAGGGGGATGACTTACGCCTAGGATTGGAGATCCCTCCCTATGCGGGAAACCGTGTGTCCTCTCACAACCTGTCCCCACAGGAACTTGCAGAAAGATAGGGAGGGAGGAGGGGGAATTCAGGCTGGAGATGGCCAAACTCTGAATAGAGCAGAAGAAGGCTGAGAGGGCCTTTGGAGGAGAAAACATTGTTACTGGCTCACGAAGAGTGAGTGTGGCAATGAGTCTGAAGGAGCTAGACATCAATGCCAGACAGGCAGGGTCCAGCATTGATAGTGGCAGTAAACCCTCAGGGCCCTCTGGAGACAAGATGTCCATATTCCTTTTGCAAGGTATGAGATGGTTGGATAAAGGCAATAAAGTCAAAGATTGTAAAGGCCTGTGCAATTTGATTGTGAAAGAGCACATTTTCAGTCTTAGTTTTTCCAGATTTGTCCCCGCACCTGATTTATAGTAAGCTCTCTGAAATCAGGGATCTTACTATGGAGGTGGAACGCTGGGTCAGCACCAGGGTCCCCATAAACGTATCTTGGGGTATCACTAAATAGATAGACAGGGGTCCCACCGGAAGGAGGGGGTAGACAAAAATAAAACTAAGGCGTTCTTTAAAGGCCCTCAAACTAATTCCACGAGTCAGTGCTCCTATCCCCCACCTGAGAAGAAGAAGCAGAAGTGGTTCCCTGAGAGTAAGTAATCAGGGAAAGCACCCCCACGTGCTATGAACACCAGCAGGAAGTGGCCTTCAATGGGGATGCGAAGTGTCCCAAGAGGGTAAGGCCTCCCACTGGCGGGCTGTCACTGCTATTGGCTAGTGTTGCACTTGGGGAGATTGTCCCAGTTAGTGAGGAGGACAGTGTAGCGGTCACCCTAGAGTCCCTGGGTAACAAAGAGATGGTGCACAAAACTCACATGCCTAGTAATACTAGGAAATACAAGCAGTGGATATCCATCGTTGGGCAGAGGCACTGAAAGACACTGAAGCCAGCATGACAACTGTCAGGTTTTATCTGGTGACCTCAGAGTGGGTAGTCCCTAATACATTCCACCAAGTTGTTGCAGATGACAACCATAAGAGTCACTACCCAGTGGCCCAGGTTCCCTTACAGTGGTCGTGGGGGGAGATCTTAGGTTCCCTGAGAGTAGTTGTGGATCCATCCATGCCTGTCGATTGTCTGCTTAGCAATGACCTCAAGCACATCATCTTGAAGGAGGTGGAGCTCAGGTCCCACTTGGATATGTTAGTGTTGCCTGACTGGGTGTGCCTGACCACACAGTCCATGGCCGCCCGAGAGAGTAGTTAGGAGGACCTGGAGCCTGGAAGAATGCCTCAGGTGCCTGCCAAAAAGAGGAAACCTGCTCCTGAAATTCCTGTGGTGCAGGAGGAGGCTAAACTTGAGAGGGATGCCCCAGAGCCTATAGGGGAGGATGTTGCTGCACTGGGGAATGTGCTTGAGCTGGCCAACTAGCAGCAGGAAGGGGATCCCACCAGAATGGACTTGTGCAAGGTGCAGATGGAGTGCCTCACTCTTAAAGGTCTAGGGCAGCAATCTGAGACAGCTGGCAACGCCTCTGGTGATCACATGATCTACTGGGAGAATTATCTGTATAGCGAGCCTAAGGTTCCTAAGCCTTGTGTTGGTGACCCCCCAGTGCTACATGGCCTTCCTACTGGAGCTGGCTCATGATGTTCCCCTGGTAGGTCATGTAGGCTAAGACAAGACCTTTGACATGCTTGTGACTCACTTTTATTGGCCTCAAATGAGGAGGGCCTCAGGTGCTTCCTGCATGTCATGTCCTACCTGCCATGCCAGTTGCTAGTTAGGAGGGAAGGGCAAGGCTCCCCTGCAACCTTTTCCTGTTGTTGGTACCTCCTTTGTGAGGGTGGGCATCAACATTGTTGGGCCTTCAGACGCCAAGACAGCAAAGGCAAAAGGTTCATCATGCTCTTGGTGGACCATTCTATCTGGTACTCAGAGGCCACCCATCTGAGAATGGTGACTGTGCCCCCTGTGGCAAGGGCACTGAAGGGGATATTTAGGTGTGTGGCATTCGCCAAGGAGGTGGTCCCACACGCCATGTGGGAGGAGTGTGGGGTAACCTACAAGTTCTGCACTCCTTACCACCCTCAAATGAATGGATTGTTGAGTGGTTCAACAAGACCCTCAAGGACATGCTCATTGGCCTGTCAGAGCCCTTGATTCAGAAGTGGGACGTCCTCTTACTTTGCCTGTTGTTTGCCTTCTGGGAGGTGTCTCAGAAGGGGGTTCTCTTCAGCCCCCTTGAGCTCCTGTGTTGGCTCCTAGTGAGATCACAGTCTAGTCAAGAAGGGGTGGGAGCAAGCTTCCAGGAAGGCCCCCAGGATGTGGTCAGGTATATGCTGCCACACCGAACCCAGACGAAGCGATTGGTGAAGCAATCTAGATGGCAGCCAGGAGATCATGAAACAGTGGTATACCAATAAGGCCTTTCTGGTCAAATTTCAAGCTGGCCAACAATTGTGGGTGATGGAATCTGTGGAACCCAGGGCCCTACAATACCATTGGTATGGGCTCTATGAGGTTAAAGAATGCAAGAGTGAGGTCCCCTACCTGATGGCATCAAGACTCCCCGGAACCCTTTAAGGGTTTTGCATGTCAATTGCCTCAAACTCCACTTTGTAAGGTCTGAGTTAGCCATTCTCCTGGTCATGGATCTTGAGTGAAGGAGGAGAGTAAACCTCTCCCGACCTCCTGGAGCAGGATGGATCAGTGGAGGCATCTCCTCTTCACTGACCCCAGAGCATCAGAGAGACTGGCTACACAGTGTACCCATGATATTGACACTTGGGACAGCACACAGTGAAGAGTACAATCTACCAATTGTCTAAGAAGGTGAGAGCCAGCATCAAGGAGGAAGTCCCCAAGATTCTGGAGTTAAAAGTTATTGAGTCTTCTAACAACCCTTAATCCGTCCCAGTCTTATTGGCCCCCAAGGCTGCCCCTCCAGAGCTTAGGTTCTGTGTCGATTACCTGGGGCTAAATGCGGTCACCAAGACTGACACACACACCATGCCCAGAGCCGATGAGCTCATAGATTGGTTGGGCAAAGCCAAGGTTCTCAGCACATTTGACTTAATGTCTGGGTACTGCCAAATTGCCTTGACCGAGGGGACCAAAGAGAGGTATGCATTCTCTACCCCAGAACTTTTAGTTCAGAGTAATGCCCTTTCGGTTGAAGAATGCCTCTGCCACCTTTCAGAGGTTTGTCAACAAGGTTCTCGCTGGGTTGGAGACCTTTGGTGCCACATAGCTAGAAGGCATTGCAGTCTTCAGTTCTAGCTGGGAGGGCCATTTGTGCCACCTCAGAGAAGTTCTTCAGGCCCTGCCTTAGCAAGGCCAGTAAGTGCCATATAGGTCAGGGTTCAGTGGTCTACTTGGGTCATCAAGTGGGAGGAGGCAAGGTGTAGTCCCTCTGGTCCAAGATTAATACAATTCTGGATAAGGACCCCCTAAGACCAAGAGAGAAGTGAGAGCTTTCTTAGGCCTCACTGGTTATTACAAGAGATTCATCAAGGGGTATGACACCATTGTTGCTCCTTTGGCAGAGTTGAATTCTAAGAAGCAGCCATGCTAGACTGCTTTTGACTCCATGAAGGAGGCCATGTGTACAGCAACTGTGTTCTTGGCCCCTGACTTCTCCAATGAATTGATTGTACAGACTGACCCCTCAGAGCATGGCATAGGGGCTGTGCTTGCAGAGCTAAACGAAGAGAGCCTGGATCAACCTGAAGCCTTAATTAGTAGGTTACTTCCCTGGGAACAGAGATGGAGTGCAATAGAGACGGACGTCTTTGCAGTGGTCTGGTCTCTGAGCTGAGACCATAATTGTTTTGTGCTTACTTCTGATTTCAGGCACACCACAGACCCCTCCTGATGATTAATGCAGAATCCTAAACTGTTGAGGGGGTCCATCTCCTTACAGGGAATGAGCTTTACAGTGGAACACCATACTGGAACAGCACTAGTGCTGATGGTCTCTCCAGGTTCTTGCGCCTTAGTGAAGAGAACTCCCAAGGGTTTGGGTAGTTCTTCCCACTTTCAACTGGGGGACACATCTTAGAACTGGCACCCTTGGTGTGGTTTCCCCTAACGTTTTGCCTTCAACCTTTCTGTTTTTGCTGACTTCATTATTGCTGGGCTTAAGATTCTGCATACCATTGGTAACAGATGCTAAACTGCTTATGCTCTTTCCCTAAAACATGGTAACATTGGCTTGGATCAAATTGGCATATTTAATTGACGTTTAATGCCCTAGTGAAGTTGCACTTCATGTGCCCAGTCCCTGTAAATTAAATGCTACTAGTAGGCCTGCAGCACTAGTTTGCCACCCACTTAAGTAGCCCTTTAAACATGTGCAGGGCCTTTGTGTGCAGTTTTACTCTGACATGTTGACCTGGCGAAATAAACGTTTTAGCACACAAAGTATGTCCAGTCAACAAAGAACGGGGGGAAAAAGACTATTGGTTATAAAGAAATACTTTCTTAAGGACTAAAACTCTCACCCACCCAAAGGTGGCATGCTTCATAATCAGGATCCCTCTTCACACCAGGACCAGATGGTACCTGGAGTGGGCTACAACTCTCCAAATGAGAGGAGCTGAGCTGTTGAGTTTCGATGAGCGTTATGTGTGGATGAGAGGCAGAGTGCTATATGGTGTGTGTGTGTGTATATATATATATATATATATATATATATATATATATATATATATATATATATATATATATATATATATATATAATGTGTGAAACCTGGTTGGCTACATAATGTTTATTCTGGTGCATCCAGTTCATAGCATTAAAAACAGAAGAAAGTGACATAAATGCTCACTTTCAGAAGATCAACATATTTCTGCCCTAAAAGTTCCCTGTTCAGGGGCTTTCATCTGGACCAACAGAACAGATCACTCTGTATAGATAGCCAAAAACATAGAGTAAAATTTGTCCACCTGACGTTAGCTAGTTAAGCTCTGGAGGGGCAGCCTTGGGGGCCAATAAGACTGGGACGGATTAAGGGTTGTTTGAAGACTCAATAACTTTTAACTCCAGAATCTTGGGGACTTCCTCCTTGATGCTGGCTCTCACCTTCTTAGACAATTGGTAGATTGTACTCTTCACTGTGTGCTGTCCCAAGTGTCAATATCATGGGTACACTGTGTAGCCAGTCTCTCTGATGCTCTGGGGTCAGTGAAGAGGAGATGCCTCCACTGACCCATCCTGCTCCAGGAGGTCGGGAGAGGTTTACTCTCCTCCTTCACTCAAGATCCATGACCAGGAGAATGGCTAACTCAGACCTTACAAAGTGGAGTTTGAGGCAATTGACATGCAAAACCCTTAAAGGGTTCCGGGGAGTCTTGATGCCATCAGGTAGGGGACCTCACTCTTGCATTCTTTAACCTCATAAGGCCCATACTTTGTAGTAGGCCAACTGATACAGAAGATGGCTTCACCGACGTACTAGATTACAAAGAAGACAAAGATGAACCACTAAAACAAGTGACTGAAAGCATTTCATAAAGCCACAGTGTTCCACAAACCAATGTTAACTGTGGTGAGTATACACCTACGTGAAGCTCATGTCCTCCACCAAGGTGCATTATAATAATAAAGGAAATGTGATTAGCTAACATTCCCATATAGTGGGAATATCACTCTCAAGCCAGAAAAAAGGGAGGATGGGGTTGCCCCAAACGTGGTTGCAACATAACTTTAGCACAGACGGATGACTGGGTGAAGCTAATTTGAAAAAAAAAAAATGTTTGAATAGCTATGCATAGAGCAATCCTTACTGAATATTTAAGGAGGAATGTAGCCCCTCAAGGGTTGATAGTGACCAACTCTCCCAGACCTTTTTGAGATAATAAGAATTAAAAAAAAGACTGATTGCTTATCTCTTGACGTTGCACCAGAGATTGGCTAATCCCTGGGACCCTCATTTACAGACACCCCGGACCCTGACAGCAGTTCAGCGACCCCCATCTCTGACATCATCAGCACGCACATGCTTGCATCCACACACTACATACTCCCCGGGGACCTGAACTTCCACCTCGAGAACACGAAAAACAACAATTCCACCACCCTGCTCGCCAACTTCGGCCTCAAGCAGCTCTTTACGACACCCATTCACTCTGCAGAACACACTGCGACCCCATTTTCTCCTCAAAAAAACACGTCTCCTTCAGCCACACTACCGAACTCCACTGGACCAACCAACGCTGCATCCACTTCTCCTTCAAAAAACCCACAACACACTATCACCTGCAGGGATTCCCCACTGCAGATGGAACAAGTTCACCGAAGGCAAGCTTATCACCATCCTCTCCCGGAACCCACCCATCGATACCACCGATATCAGCATAGCAGCCCGCAACCTCAGGAAATGGATCGACGACTGTGCCAACACTCTTGCTCTGATCAAGAAACCTTCTAACAGACACACCGACAGAAAGGCCTTCTGGTTCACAGCCGACCTCCAAGAATCCAAGCAAACATGCCGAAGACTCAAGAAAAAAAGGCACCAAGAACAGACACCGGACAACCACACAGCTTCCAAGAACACCATACGCAGACACCACTAACTCAGCTGAACTGCCAAAAGAACCGCCTTCAAAGAACGCATCGACAACAACGCACACAGCTACAAGGAGCTCTTCAACATCATGAAGGAACTCTCCTACCCCGGCGCCAACATCAACGACATCCCGCCATCACAAGACCTCTGCGACTCCCTAGCCATCTTCTTCTACCGCAAGATCGCAGACATCCATGACAGCTTCAATACCCAGACCCCCCGTCAACCACCGACACCACAGACTCACTGCCCCCAAGCCACACCAGCCTCCTGCTCTCCTGGACCCACATCAACAACGACAACACCATCAAAATCATGAACACCATCCACTCCGGCTCACCATCCGACCCCTGCCCTCACCAAATCTTCAACAAAGTGAGCTTCATCATCCCAACACTGGAAGATCATCGAGACCTTCGAGACCGCCACCTTCCAGGAGAGCTAGAAACACGCCGAGATCAGCGCCCTCCTCAAGAAACCCAAGGCAGACCCAAAGGACCCCAAGAACTTCCGGCCCATATCCCTGCTCCCCTTCCTGGCAAAAGACATTGAGAAAATTGTCAACAAACAACTGACCCACTTCCTGGAGGAGAACAACACTCTGGACCCATCCCAATCCGGATTCCGCAGCAACCACAGCACCAAAACCACCCTCATCGCCGCCACAACCCATATCAGGACCATACTTGACAATGGCGAAACCGCAGCCCTCATCCTTCTGGACCTCTAGGCCACGTTCAACACCGTCTGCCACCACCCCCTACACACACGCCTCAACGATGCAGGGATCCGCGACAGAGCCCTGAACTGGATCACCTCCTTCCTCACTGGCAGAACTCCCACCATTCCGCTCTGAAGCCACCAAAATCATCTGCGGCGTACCCACCCACCCTCACCAAGGACCCCACCACCGCTAAAACAACCTCCACGATGGAATGAAGGCCATCGCTGAATGGATGAAGAACAGCTGCCTGACACTGAATTTTGACAAAACTGAGGTCCTCATCCTCTGCTCCACCCCCTCCGCCTGGGACGTCTCCTGGTGGCCTGCCACACTGGGAACCGCACCGACACCGACCGACCACGCACCCAACTTGGGATTCATCCTGGACTCATCGCTATCAATGACCCAGCAAGTCAACGCCGTCTCTTTCTCCTGCCTCAACACACTCTGCATGCTTTGGAAGATCTACAAATGGATCCTCACTGAAACCATAAAGACGGTCACCTAAGCCCTTGTAAGCAACAGACTGGACTACGGTAACGTCCTTTACCCAGGAACCACGGGCAAGCTCTAGAAAAGACTGCAACGCATATAGAACCACTCCGCACGCCTCATCCTGGACATCCCCACCACAGCCACATCACAGCCCACCTGAGAGATCTGCACTGGCTCCCTGTCAACAAGAGAATCATGTTCAAACTCCTCACCGATGCTCACAAGGCACTGCACAACACCGGACCAGAATACCTCAACAGACGGCTCTCCTTCTACATCCCAACCCGACAGCTTCACTTCGCTGACCTTGCCCTCACCACCACCCCAGGCATCCACAGAACGATTGGTGGTGGCAGATCGTTCTCTCACCTCGCCGCCAATATGTGGAACACTCTTCCCACCTACCTGCTACAGACACAGTACCTACTTACCTTCAGGAGACACCTCAAGACTTGGCTGTTCAAGCAGTAGCCCCCCAACCCCCAGCGCCTTGAGACCCTCACGGGTGAGTAGTGCGCTTTACAAATGCTTTGATTGATTGATCGTTCTAATTAAAACAGCAAAAGAGATAGCAGATTTACTCCTTGTTGAGATGCAATTTCTAGGAAATTAGATCAAATGTACTCTACAGATTTCCTTGTTCAAAAAGAAACTGGAGGAGGTAAATAAGACCATGAATGAGACAAAAGAGAATCTGTTGCAATATAAGATCAATAAATTGAAGAAAGATACCGCCCGGCTGCAGTGAAGTCCTGAACCCCAAGTGGTGCCGCTCAGGTCCTGGAACGCTAGTGTGGTTCAGTGAGCTGAAATTAAGATTTTAGGCTATTTGTGACCACAAACGGGCCTGTTCGCCCTGAGAACTCGTCGCTCGCCTCACAATTGAGCACAAAACTTTGTGAGCCTGACTATTTGCTCTCCAGCATAGACTGATCACAGGGACTGCCAATGCGAAGATCCAGCAATGCCCAGCTGCTCCTCATGCCTCTCCAACATCCTCCTGCAACACTCTCCTGATCCATGCGGCCCTCTTCAACGCAAACAACACTTGGCACGAACTTGAGAAGGTAAACTTCAGCGGGCCTAACCTGGTGACTGTATCCGACTTGCATTACATCGTGGTCGGCCTGAAAGTGAGACTTTGACCCAATCCAGCACAACCACATATCCTGAGTTAAAGCTTTGTTCTTTTTGGCGTTATTTTCACTAGCATCTTTAAAAATTCATATCTCCCATTCTACTGATAAGATTTTTGTCATTTTGGCCTTGTTTTAAATATTCAATTTGTCGGATCCATTTTGTGTGGTGTTTTCACAGTTTTTCTGTTGAAAGTATTGCATCAGTACTTTAATTCTGACTGCTCCATGCCAAGCTACCAGGGGGTTGAACACAGGTTAATTTGGGTTTGCATGTGCCTTTCCATGACAAGGAATGTGATTGCTGTTTGGCAAGGGGCTCACACCCCAGTCAACCAGTAGTCCAATTTCTAACAGTCCTGGGTAGTTTGGCTTGGGTGCATGACACTTTGCTAAGCCCTGCAATGCAAGGCCAAAAGCAGTGTACAACAGGAAGTGGCTGTCTCTCCTGTGCTTGGTGTATCTCTTGTAGACCAAAAAAAAAACTACTCAGAGCTGAGGACTATGCACAAGGCAAGTATGCCATCTACCCACAGAAGATGGGGCATAGAGGCTGTCTGGATGCCAGTCACTGCTGCTCACAACTACTATGTTCAGCTGAATGCCCTGTGTGTTGGGAATCGTCCGCTTTCATATGCAGAGTAGATTGCAGGGCCTGAACTGCAGGCCTCTCAATCATGTTTGCTGCTTATGTTGAAGGCTGTATGCAGCAGAAGTCGGACATCTATGAAAGGTAGGGCTGAAGCCCTAGCCAGAAACCAGGGTTTCCAGGTGCAGTTGGGGGCTGGGCACCTTTAGTGAGCAGGGTGTAGGGCCTGGACTTTTGCTGTGCATAGAGGAGGTGTTATGCCCTCCCTTGGTGGATTGGATGCATGGCCAGGCTGTATGCTATCAGTGTTGTCATTTAACATGTTATGTACGATATATGTGAGATCATAGGCAGGTTATGACAGGGTGCAAGTTATTTTTAGTTTACTGAATCATGACTTGTGAAGTTCAGTGCTTGGTTTTCTTTTATAAGCACAACTGTGCTTTCACTTTTTTTCACAACTTTCACATTTTTTAAACATTTAGGCCCTCATTACAACCCTGGCGGTCGGTGCTAAAGCAGCGGTAATACCGCCAACAGGCTGGCGGTACAAAAATGGAATTATGACCACGGCGGAAACCGCCCACACATACAGCCACTTTAACACACCGACAGCCGCAGCAGTAGCAACAAGCACCGCAGCGGTAACTGCCAACAGCCAGGCGGAAGACAATGTACCGCCCACTGTATTACAACAGGCCTATCCGCCACCTTTTCAGGGGCGGTACCAACGACATCAAAAGCACAGCAGAAACAGAACACAGAAGGCAAAGGACTCACCTCTGGACACACAAGGAAGAACTACGACGCCATAGAGCCCGAGTTTCACATATTTCCCATGATTGTATGCCTCCTCATTCACTACGAACATCAACGCCGGCAAAGATGACCACGGTGAGTACTGCAGCCTAGCACACAAGGGAGGGGGGGAGGAAAAAGAGAGTGGCCAACACCCCTACCACACCCCAACACCATACACACAAACAGATCCAGTAACGTTACATATACACCCTGTACCCCTCAGGAATAATGCCAGGACACATGCAATTGATTAAAGTGAGTGTAATAAGATAAAGTACTAGAAATTTGTAATTCAAAATCAAAACAGTATATACATATATACAAATGGAGGGACACTGCCCAGTCCTCAATGTCTGTGGGCCATAGGGCCACATCATATAGGCCAAGGCCCCACTTGACTCCTGCAACAACACGGAGAGAACACTGCAGGGGCATCAGGTCGAAAACACACAGGCACCTCAGGGGAACGGGGAATGGGGGGCACCTCAGCCGGAAGATGGTACAACGCCACTGCTCCTGGAGGGGGCTACATGCCCTCTGCAATGCCCTGGGGAGTGCAGGGCCACAGTCTCTCAAGTGGGTGGTTTGCCCCCTGCTTGGTCCTGGGGAGTGCAAAGCCACAGTTTCTCTAGTGGATGGTTTCTCCTCTGATTGGTCCTGGGGAGTGCAAAGCCACAGTCTCTCTAGTGAGTGGCTTCTCCACTGGTTCTAGAGGGGGCCTTGTGCCCTGTGTGCTTCATCCTGGCAAGGAGGGGGTGAGTGGATGGCTTCTTCCACTGATTCTGGAGGGGGCCTTGTGCCCTGTTTGCTTAATCCTGGCATGGAGGGGGTGAGTGGATGGCTTCTTCTACTGGTTCTGGAGGAGGCATTGTGCCCTGTGATGCCGATCTTGGGGAGTGCAAGGTCACAGTCTCACTTGGGTGTCAGACCCACAGGATTTGCAGGGTCCAGGACACAGTACAACCCATGGAGGTAGGACTACACACTGCCCGCCGGCGGTGACGGCTGCTCAGTGGTGGCAGTGGCGGTGCTGATGTCGGGGCTGGCAGTGGTGGGGGGAGGCTCCAGCCTTTCCCCTGCAGCCTCAGATGGCTGCCCACTGGGGCGGCTGCTGCTGGCAGTGGTGCTGGTGGTGGTACAGGCAGTGGTGGGGGGAGGCCCCAGCCCTTCCCCTGCAGCGTCGGACAGCTGCCCACTGGGGCTGCTGCTGCTGGCAGTGGTGCTGGCGGCGGTGCTGGTGGCGGGGAGCGACCCTTGACCCAAGGGTAGGTCGCTCCCCCTGCCGCTGCAGCTCCTCCAGGTTCCTGAGTTCCTGAGACCCACCCCACAGTAAGTACCCCCCACCTCCCAGCCCCTCGTTCTGCCCCGCGCTACTCACCCTCTCTCCTGCTCCTGCTTCTTTTCCTCTTTCCTTCTTCTCTGTTCTTCCTCCTCGCTCCTCGTCTGTATTCTTCTTCTGTACTCCTCTTCTCCCCGTCTTCTCTCCTCTTCTCTTCTTCCTCATCTTCTGCTGTGGTATTCTGCACTCTGTTTCTTCGTTTTTTGTATCTCCCTCCGTGTTCTTCTGTGTTCTTCTGTGTTCCTCTGTCTTCTTCTGTCTTCCTCTGTCTTCTTCTGTCTTCCTCTGTGTTTTTCTGTCTTCCTCGGTGTTCTTCTGTCTCCCTCTGTGTTCTTCTGTATTCTTCTCTGTTCTTCTGTCTTCCTCTGTCTTCTTCTGTCTTCCTCTGTGTTCTTCTGTATTCTTCTCTGTTCTTCTGTACTCCTCTCTGTTCTTCTGTGTTCTTCTGTGTGTCTTCTGCTCTTCCGGTCTTCTGTTCTTCCGGTCTTCAGTCCTTCCGGTCTTCTGCTCTTCTGTTCTTCTTTTCTTCTGTTCTTCTTTTCTTCTTGTCTTCTTGTCTTCTGCCTTCGGCTCTTCTGCCTCCTCCGTCCTCTTCTCCCCGCGCCTGCCCTCCTGCTCCTGCCTCATCCCCCTCCCCCACTCGCATCCCCCCCTCTATCTCCCCTATCTAACCCGTTCACTTTCTACCTCCCTCACTCCTCCTATCTACCCATCTCTCTATCCCACTATCCAACTCCCTCACTCTCCACCTCCTCCTATCTTCCTATCTCTCTATCTTTTTCCCTATCTATCGATTTCTCTATCTACCTTTTCTCTCTACCTATTTCTCTATCTCTCCCCCCCTCCCGCCACCCCCTCTATTACCTATCTTCCTATCCCCTCACTCTACCTCTCACCCTCACCCACCTCTACAACCCCCCCTCCCCTATCTTCACAACCCTACACCTATCTTTCTCCCTAATCTCCTAAACCTCCTAACACTCTCCACCCTCCACCCTTAAACCCCCCTCCCCCAGCTCTTCTCACTCTACCTGTCCCCCCCCTCCCTCGCGCTTTCCCGCCGCGACCTCCTGCACGCCCCCGCCCCCCAGCTCCCATTCGCCCCCAGCTGACCCCTCCCCCCCTCCTACCTCATATGGCGGCCGCTGCGCGACAGTGGTAGCGACCCTTGACCCAAGGGTAGGTCGCTCCCCCTGCCGCTGCAGCTCCTCCAGGTTCCTGAGTTCCTGAGACCCACCCCACAGTAAGTACCTCCCAGCCCCTCGTTCTGCCCCGCGCTACTCACCCTCTCTCCTGCTTCTTTTCCTCTTTCCTTCTTCTCTGTTCTTCCTCCTCGCTCCTCGTCTGTATTCTTCTTCTGTACTCCTCTTCTCCCCGTCTTCTCTCCTCTTCTCTTCTTCCTCATCTTCTGCTGTGGTATTCTGCACTCTGTTTCTTCGTTTTTTGTATCTCCCTCCGTGTTCTTCTGTGTTCTTCTGTGTTCCTCTGTCTTCTTCTGTCTTCCTCTGTCTTCTTCTGTCTTCCTCTGTGTTTTTCTGTCTTCCTCGGTGTTCTTCTGTCTCCCTCTGTGTTCTTCTGTATTCTTCTCTGTTCTTCTGTCTTCCTCTGTCTTCTTCTGTCTTCCTCTGTGTTCTTCTGTATTCTTCTCTGTTCTTCTGTACTCCTCTCTGTTCTTCTGTGTTCTTCTGTGTGTCTTCTGCTCTTCCGGTCTTCTGCTCTTCCGGTCTTCAGTCCTTCCGGTCTTCTGCTCTTCTGTTCTTCTTTTCTTCTGTTCTTCTTTTCTTCTTGTCTTCTTGTCTTCTGCCTTCGTCTCTTCTGCCTCCTCCGTCCTCTTCTCCCCGCGCCTGCCCTCCTGCTCCTGCCTCATCCCCCTCCCCCACTCGCATCCCCCCCCTCTATCTCCCCTATCTAACCCGTTCACTTTCTACCTCCCTCACTCCTCCTATCTACCTATCTCTCCATCTCTCTATCCCACTATCCAACTCCCTCACTCTCCACCTCCTCCTATCTTCCTATCTCTCTATCTTTTTCCCTATCTATCGATTTCTCTATCTACCTTTTCTCTCTACCTATTTCTCTATCTCTCCCCCCCTCCCGCCACCCCCTCTATTACCTATCTTCCTATCCCCTCACTCTACCTCTCACCCTCACCCACCTCTACAACCCCCCCTCCCCTATCTTCACAACCCTACACCTATCTTTCTCCCTAATCTCCTAAACCTCCTAACACTCTCCCCCCTCCACCCTTAAACCCCCCTCCCCCAGCTCTTCTCACTCTACCTGTCACCCCCCTCCCTCGCGCTTTCCCGCTGCGACCTCCTGCACGCCCCCACCCCCCAGCTCCCATTCGCCCCCAGCTGACCCCTCCCCCCCTCCTACCTCATATGGCGGCCGCTGCGCGACAGTGGTAGCGACCCTTGACCCAAGGGTAGGTCGCTCCCCCTGCCGCTGCAGCTCCTCCAGGTTCCTGAGTTCCTGAGACCCACCCCACAGTAAGTACCCCCCACCTCCCAGCCCCTCGTTCTGCCCCGCGCTACTCACCCTCTCTCCTGCTTCTTTTCCTCTTTCCTTCTTCTCTGTTCTTCCTCCTCGCTCCTCGTCTGTATTCTTCTTCTGTACTCCTCTTCTCCCCGTCTTCTCTCCTCTTCTCTTCTTCCTCATCTTCTGCTGTGGTATTCTGCACTCTGTTTCTTCGTTTTTTGTATCTCCCTCCGTGTTCTTCTGTGTTCCTCTGTCTTCTTCTGTCTTCCTCTGTCTTCTTCTGTCTTCCTCTGTGTTTTTCTGTCTTCCTCGGTGTTCTTCTGTCTCCCTCTGTGTTCTTCTGTATTCTTCTCTGTTCTTCTGTCTTCCTCTGTCTTCTTCTGTCTTCCTCTGTCTTCTTCTGTATTCTTCTCTGTTCTTCTGTACTCCTCTCTGTTCTTCTGTGTTCTTCTGTGTGTCTTCTGCTCTTCCGGTCTTCTGCTCTTCCGGTCTTCAGTCCTTCCGGTCTTCTGCTCTTCTGTTCTTCTTTTCTTCTGTTCTTCTTTTCTTCTTGTCTTCTTGTCTTCTGCCTTCGGCTCTTCTGCCTCCTCCGTCCTCTTCTCCCCGCGCCTGCCCTCCTGCTCCTGCCTCATCCCCCTCCCCCACTCGCATCCCCCCCTCTATCTCCCCTATCTAACCCGTTCACTTTCTACCTCCCTCACTCCTCCTATCTACCTATCTCTCCATCTCTCTATCCCACTATCCAACTCCCTCACTCTCCACCTCCTCCTATCTTCCTATCTCTCTATCTTTTTCCCTATCTATCGATTTCTCTATCTACCTTTTCTCTCTACCTATTTCTCTATCTCTCCCCCCTCCCGCCACCACCTCTATTACCTATCTTCCTATCCCCTCACTCTACCTCTCACCCTCACCCACCTCTACAACCCCCCCTCCCCTATCTTCACAACCCTATACCTATCTTTCTCCCTAATCTCCTAAACCTCCTAACACTCTCCCCCCTCCACCCTTAAACCCCCCTCCCCCAGCTCTTCTCACTCTACCTGTCCCCCCCTCCCTCGCGCTTTCCCGCCGCGACCTCCTGCACGCCCCCGCCCCCCAGCTCCCATTCGCCCCCAGCTGACCCCTCCCCCCCCTACCTCATATGGCGGCCGCTGCGCAACTGCGCAGCGGGTGCGCCGCTGGCGCGCCAGAGGCAAGCCCGTCTGCGCCTGTCCACGCCTGGCCCGCGCCCAGCGCCATGACCCCTGGTCCCCAGCGCTCCCAAGCCCCGATGATCCGCTATGACCCCACCACCCTCCATGCCCTCAACCCAGGACGCTCCAACACCTGCTTCCAAGCTCACCCCAAGCGCACCCATGGACCCTTCGCCTGCAACTCTTGCAAACGCATCTTCCACCACGCAACAACTACGACCACAAGCCCACGCGCCATCAACCACCTCAAGTGCATCCTAGTCAACGCTCGCTCCGTTCACAAACACGCCGTTGAACTCTGGGACCTCCTAGACTCCACAGCACCGGACGTCGCCTTCATCACGGAGACCTGGATGAACGCCTCCTCTGCTCCAGACATCGCCACCGCCATCCCCGAAGGCTACAAGATCTCCAGGAAAGACCGCACCAACCAAGTAGGAGGAGGTATCGCCATCGTCTTCAAAGACTCCATCAGCGTCACCACCTCCACTGAAGACTCCCCTCTTGCCGCTGAACACCTGCATTTTCAGATTCGCACCGACCCGAGGACCACCCTCAGAGGATCCCTCGTCTACCGTCCTCCCGGACCTCGCGCCCCTTTCAGCGACACCATCGCCGACTTCATCTCCCCGCACGCCCTCGCCTCACCGGACTACATCCTCCTAGGCGACCTCAACTTCCATCTGGAACAAAACAACGACCCCAACACCACCACCCTGCTCGACAACCTCGCCAACCTCGCCAACCTCGGCCTCAAACAACTGGTGAACACTGCTACCCACATCGCCGGACACACACTCGACCCTATCTTCTCCGCCAGCAAACACGTCTTCTTCAGCCACGCCTCCGCCCTTCATTGGACCGACCACAGCTGCGTCCACTTCACATTCCGACGCGAGACCCGCCACCTCCGCACTCAACCCATCCCTCGCCGACAGTGGAACAAGATCCCTGAAGAGCAACTCTTCGCCGCACTCGCCGCCAACCAACCCACCCTCACCACCGACCCCAACGTCGCAGCCCTCAACCTCACAAACTGGATCTCCAACTGCGCAGACAACCTTGCTCCCCTCAAACGCTTGCAGCGACAGAACAACACCAAGAAACCCCTCTGGTTCTCTGACACCCTCAAAGAATCAAAGAAAACTTGTCGCGCACTTGAGAAAGCCTGGCGCAAGGACCGCACCGCTGACAACATGACCGCCCTCAAGAACGCTACCCGCAAACACCACCACCTGATCCGCACTGCCAAAAGGAATTTTTTCACCGACAGACTGGACAAAAACAGCCACAACAGCAGAGAACTCTTCAGCATCGTCAAGGAGTTCTCCAACCCCAGCGCCAATGCCAACGCCGTCACACCCTCACAGGATCTATGCGAATCCCTCGCCACTTTCTTCCATCGCAAGATCAGCGACCTCCACGACAGCTTCGGACACCAGACCCAACCTAACACCACCGAACCCACATCCCCGACCATCACCCTCAACAACTGGACCCACATCAGCACGGAAGAAACCAAATCCATCATGAACTCTATCCACTCCGGCGCCCCTTCGGACCCCTGCCCGCACTTCATCTTTAACAAAGCCGACAACATCATCGCCCCGCACCTCCAGACCGTCATCAACTCTTCTTTTTCTTCTGCTACCTTCCCCGAATGCTGGAAACACGCCGAAGTCAACGCCCTACTAAAGAAACCTACGGCTGACCCGAGCGACCTGAAAAACTTCCGCCCCATCTCCCTTCTGCCTTTCCCAGCCAAAGTAATAGAGAAGACCGTCAACAAACAGCTGACCACCTTCCTGGAAGACAACAACCTGCTCGACCCCTCACAGACCGGATTCCGAACCAACCACAGCACTGAAACCGCCCTCATCTCAGTCACAGACGACATCAGAACCCTGATGGACAACGGTGAAACAGTCGCCCTCATTCTTCTCGACCTCTCGGCTGCCTTTGACACTGTCTGTCACCGCACCCTAATCACCCGCCTCCGCTCCACCGGGATCCAAGACCAGGCCCTGGACTGGATCGCCTCCTTCCTCGTAAACCGCTCCCAAAGAGTCTACCTCCCTCCGTTTCGCTCAGAACCCACTGAGATCATCTGCGGCGTACCTCAAGGCTCATCACTCAGCCCGACACTCTTCAATGTCTACATGAGCCCCCTCGCTAACATCGTACGCAAGCACGACATCATCATCACCTCCTACGCCGACGACACCCAACTTATACTCTCCCTCACCAAGGACCCCGCCAGCGCCAAGACCAACCTACAAGAGGGTATGAAGGACGTCGCAGATTGGATGAGGCTCAGCCGCCTAAAGCTGAACTCTGAAAAAACTGAAGTCCTCATCCTCGGCAACACCCCGTCCGCCTGGGACGACTCCTGGTGGCCCACGGCCCTCGGCACCGCACCGACCCCCGCAGACCACGCCCGCAACCTCGGCTTCATCTTGGACCCCCTTCTCACCATGACCAAGCAAGTCAACGCCGTGTCCTCCGCCTGCTTCCTCACCCTCCGCATGCTCCGCAAGATCTTCCGCTGGATCCCCGCCGACACCAGAAAAACCGTGACCCACGCCCTCGTCACGAGCCGCCTGGACTACGGCAACACCCTCTACGCTGGGACCACCGCCAAACTCCAAAATCGCCTGCAACGCATTCAAAACGCCTCAGCCCGCCTCATCCTGGACGTACCCCGCAACAGCCACATCTCCGCACACCTGAGACACCTGCATTGGCTCCCAGTCAGCAAAAGGATCACCTTCCGACTTCTCACCCACGCACACAAAGCCCTCCACGACAAGGGACCGGAATACCTCAACAGACGCCTCAACTTCTACGTCCCCACCCGCCCCCTCCGCTCCTCTGGCCTCACACTCGCCGCCGTCCCTCGCATCCGACGCTCCACGGCGGGTGGGAGATCTTTCTCCTTCCTGGCGGCCAAGACCTGGAACTCCCTCCCCACCAGCCTCAGGACCACCCTGGACCACTCCGCTTTCCGGATACTCCTAAAGACCTGGCTGTTCGAGCAGCGATAACCACCCCCTTTGTCCCTAGCGCCTTGAGACCCGCACGGGTGAGTAGCGCGCTTTATAAATGCTAATGATTTGATTTGATTTGATTTGTGGCGGTGCTGGTGTCGGGGATGCTAGTGGTGGGGGGAGGCTCCAGCCCTTCCCCCGCAGCCTCGGACGGCTGGAGCACCATGGTTGGTGGTGGGGGCCCAGCACCAGGCCTCCTGTCTGTCCGGCCCTTTGCTCTTCCCCTTGGCAGCTGGTGGTGCCTCCTTGCCCTTCCCCTTGGCAGCTGGTGGTGCCTCCTTGTCCTTCCCCTTGGCAGCTGGTGGTGCCTCCTTGCCCTTCCCCTTGGCAGCTGGTGGTTCATCCTTGCCCATCCCCTTGGCAGCTGGTGCAGGCACACTGTCAGTGCTGATGGCTGGTTTCCTGGAGCCTCTCCCACCTGCAGTAGCTGCCGACACTACTGTGGCCGTGGACTGGGTGGCTGAGGTGCTAGCCTGGGTTCTGACCACCCTGGCCCGACGTGAAGGACCGTTGTTCCTCCTGCAGCTGCTGGGTCTCCTGCAACTTGTCCAGTATCTGGCCCATCGCCTCCTGGGAATGGTGGTATGCTCCCAGAATGTTGGTGAGTGCCTTTTGGAGAGTCGGTTCCCTGGGCCTATCCTCCCCCTGTCGCACAGCAGTCCTCCCAGCTTCCCTGTTGTCCTGTGCCTCTGTCCCCTGAACCTTGTGCCCACTGCCACTGATCCCATGTCCCTGATCGTCCTGTGTTTGTGGGGTTGCCTGGGGTCCCTGTGGTGGTGGACATACTGCTGATTGACGTGTCCTGGGGACAGAGGTATGGGCCCGCTGGCTGGGTGCTGGGCTGGTGTTTCCTGAGGGGGTAGGCTCTGTGGTAACCAACTGTCCGGAGATTCCTGATGGGCCAGGTTGGTCATCCTGATCCAGGCGAGCAGAGCTGCTGTCATCACTGTGGGCCTCTTCTGTGGGGGGACTGGATGTTGCTGGCACCTTCTCTCCGGTGATGTTGGGTGAGGGACCTGTGGGAATGTAAATGCAGTGTTATAGTTTCTGCGTGTGACATCTTGTGCATGGGTGTGTTGCCCTGTATGGTTGTGATTGCCCTGTCAGCTTTGCCTTGTGTGAGTAGTGATTTTGTGGGCTAGGTGATTCTCTCTAATGTGCATGCTTTAGTGATGGGTGTCCATGCAGGTCTGTGAAGGGGGTTCATGCATTGGTGTTGCATGCAGGGCTTGGTATTGGGATGGGTGGGTTGTGATGGTGGGTTATATGTGAGGTAGTGGAGTGACGGGGTGAGGGTAGGGTTGGGAGTTTGTAACGGCATGCAGGTAGGTGGGGTGAAAGTAGTAAAGAGTTGACTTACCAGAGTCCAGTCTTCCTGGTACTGCTGCCAGGCCCTCAGGATGCAGTATTGTCAAGACTTGCTCCTCCCATGTTGTTATTTGTGGGGGGAGGAGGTGGGGGTCCAACGCCAGTCCTCTGTACAGCTATCTGGTGTTTTGCAACCACAGAATGTACCTTCCCCCGTAGGTCGTTCCACCTCTTCCTGATGTCGTCCCTTGTTCTGGGGTGCTGTCCCACGGCATTGACCCTGTCCACAATTCTCCGCCATAGCTCCATCTTCCTGGCAGTGGATGTCTGCTGCAGCTGTGATCCAAATAGCTGTGGCTCCACCATGACCCTTTGCTCCTTCTCTGAGAACCGGGGGTGTCTTTGTGGTGCCATAGGTGTAGTGTGATGTGTTGGGGTGTGTGCTGTGAGGTGCGTGGATGGTGTATGGGTGATGGTGTTCAGTGGCTTTGGTTCTGTGGGTGCTCTTGATGTGTCTCTCAGTTGTCAATGTTTTTGAGTCGTAAAGGGTTGTGGGTAATGTGTGTGTGTGTTTTATAGTGGTGTGGGTGTGGTGTGTGTCAGGTGTGTGTTACTCAAATTGTCCAGTGTGTTTGTATTTTGAGCGCGGCGCTATGTACTGCCAATGGTTTACTGTGGTTCAGTGCCCGCCGCAATGATTCGTGGGTCATAATGCTGTGGGCGTAGTTCTGGTGGCGTAACGGGGTGGGTTTTGCCTCTGCCAGTTTATTGCTGACACCTGTGGTCTGGCAGACGTGTGTGTGTCTGTATAGTGACGGATTGCTATTTGTGGGTCATAAAATGGGTAGCAGTAAACCGCGGCGGTATGTTGACGGAAGTCGGCATGGTGGTAAGCAGGACTTACCACCAATGTCATAATGAGTGCCTTCATTTTTTTACACAGACACCCCTCCCCCACCCCTTCATACACATTTATACAAAACACAGTGGTGGTTGCAACTGTGTAGTTATAGATAGGTCAGAGTTTCCATTGGAAGAGCTTTTTTGTTTCGCTAATGTAACTTTGATGCTGTTTGATGACTCCAGCCTCTGGCCTCGAAAGTTTCATGTTGATCTGTGAAGTGAGAGCCAAGAAAAAAGTGGGAGAGGGGTCCCAAAACCTTGATTTTCCATGTTAACTACCATTAACTGGCAGCAACAATGACAACGTGTTGTTGGAGCTATTACAGGACATGGGATTGTAGTCTCCACGGAAATGCATTGTAGTGAATGCCAGATATTGAGGTCATAATAAGGAGTGCATATAAAGGGAGATCAAAAATTTGACTCACAATATAAATCATTTGTTGGTGGTACTATATTCATTTTAGGAATTGTGTTGTGTTCTCAGGTTGCTTTAACCCGTGAAAAATGCTGATTGTCTGCTGCGATTTGATGAACCATGTTTGAAACAAAACTGTTTCTCTTGTGAATTTCTCATAGCAGTTATGTAAGGTGCTCCAAGAGATAAAATGAGAGCACATTTTCTAAAAGTTCACACTATCTTCCTCAGCCACATGCAAACAAGGTCTTATATTCTGTGTAAAATGCACTCCCAACAGCAGCGGCCTGATAGTCGATTCCTCAGTATTCTACTGCAGCTTCTCTGGGAGTTCTAATGAACAACTAGAAAAATAGCATTCTGTATTCATAACAAACCTGTGGCATACTTGAAGCCATCTTCATGGAATCAAAGCTGAAAAACTAAAAGCATTTCCTAGAAAAATGGACAAAAGGAAGGGGTTCATTTTGTCATAGAAATGATAGTGCTTTAGAAAGCTAAAATGAGGACACGTTATTTTTGGTGAGTTCTCAGATATCTTTCTGATCCTTGTCAGTAAAACATTCTTGCATTCATACTGAAATGTACTTTAAAAAACAGAAGAAGTCTGTCAGTTAGTTCCCCAGTGGCACAGCCGTTCATCTTGATGGAATCAAATCTAAAAACATTTCCTACAGAGGATGCTACAGTAAATCAAAATATTAGTGGTTAATGTTTGTCAGAGAAATTAGGGTTGGTGCTCTAAAAAGTTAAAATGATGTAAATTTCTGAGTTCTCATATATCTTCCTCATCCATTTCAGTAAAACCTCCTAACGTGCATTGTCAAATGTACTTTAAACAACAGCAGCAATGTGTCATTTAACTACCTAGTAATCAACTGCAGAGTCACCCCAGGTTTCTATTGAACAATAATAGCACTGACCTTTTGTATTCAATACAAAATTGAGGCAGTCCTGAGTGCCATTTTCTTGATCAGGAATTATTGAACTTAAAGCCTTTCCTGATGAGCAGGCCAACATAAATAACCATTAAGATGTTAATGAAGGCATGTTATACTATGTTATAGTGATTTGCATATCGTACTAATCACCTGAGAAGGTATCTAGGCCTTTGGGGACGTGTGTGGTCCCCTAGGTGCTTACATAAAGAGCCAGGAATACAGCTTCTTGCGGAATTCAGTAAGTGAGGTGGAGTCTCTGATGTTTTTAAGGAGGTTGTTTCATGTCTTGGGTGGGATGTACGAGAATGAGTGACCTCCAGGTTTGCTTTTACGGTTGTGGGAAATGTTTGCGAGTGAGAGTGAGGCAAAGCATAGGTGTCTGGTGGGTTGGTGAAAGCGTATGAGGCTGTTCAGGTATTCTGGTCCTGTGCTGTATGTGTGTGTGAGAAATTTGAATTGGCTGCGCAGTGAAGCTTCCTGAGGTGCGGTGTTATGTGGGTGTAGCATGGGAGGTCGAGCTATAGTCTTGCAGCAGTGTTCTGGATGGGCTGGAGACTGTGTAAGAGTTGTTAGAGATTCCGGCGTAGTCCAGCCTGCTGGTGAAGAGTGCTTGTGTGACTGTCTATCTGGTGTTCTTAGGCAGCCATCTGAAGATTTTTTTTAGGTGTAGGATGTGGAAGCAGGAGGTGCACACTGCGTTGACTTGAGCCGTCATGTTGAGCTTGTTGTCTAGGATGATCCATAGATTTCTTGTGTGGTCTGTGGATGTGAGTGTTGGTCCTATCTCCGACGTCCACCAGATGGAGTCCCATGGGGAGGTATTGTTGCCAAAAAACAGTACTTCCGTCTTGTTGGAGTTGAGCTGCAGACAGTTGGTTTGCATCCAGTCTACTACCGTGGTCATGCAGTTCGTGAAGTTGGTCCTGGGGGTGATTGTCTTCTCTGTCAGGGAGAGGATGAGTTGGGTGTCATCAGCATAGGAGATGACAGTGATGTCTTGTGATTGGATGGTGTCGGTGAGCTTCATGTATATGTTGAAAAGGGTGGGCCTGAGCTAACCCTGCGTATCAATCTCTTAGTGTTGTCTAGAAGGCAATGAAGTTCGAGGCTGTTTGTGAGTTTCTTGTTCAGGGCCTTCTCAATCACTTTGACTGGTTAGGGGAGCAGGAAGATGGGTCGGAAGTTGTTCAGTTGATTTTTGTCAGCTGTGGGCTTCTTGAGGAGGACGTTGATGATTGCAGTTTTGCTTTAGAAGATGATGGATAGGTTGTTGCAAGGTTGTTTGGTGTTGATAATGACTAAGGGTGAGGTTAAAATCCTTAATGATAAAGACAATCTCTTTGTAGCTGTTGGAACTTCCCTTGATGTGGTTGACTATTGCTTTTTTTGTGGTGTCTCTTATTTACTGGTGATAGTGTTTTGAGTTCAGCCGTGTAAGTAGTTCTGTCTGTGGTGTTGTGGCTGGTTCTCCATTTTCTTTCTAGCTGTTTACAGTGTTTTTTTGGTGTCCAGAAGGTCTTCTGTGTACCAGCTGGCCTGCTTGTTTAATCTATTGTGCTTGTTGGCTTTTTGGCATGAAACCAGAGGATTAACAATATGAGGGGAGGTGTGGGTCTTTAGTACTTTGAAACATAAGAAATCTTTAGAGAGGTTAAAAATAGTTAAAGAGAGAGTTGTCTGCTTAATTACATTGTCCCCTTTCCACATATGTTTGCCATCCTACCCATTTTCTCAGTCACTGAGCAACTCAATAATTTAAAAATGGTAATATCTTGGTAGACAAATGTGTGTGCAAGTTTGTTTGGTCACTGAAAAAAAACATGTTTTTGTTGGGTATGCTAATAAGATCTTAGCTTATGTTAAAAAGCCCTAGAAATTCACTGAAACAAAAATTAAAGTAACATTATTGTTACATGTTGCAGTATGGTACAAAGGAACCTTTAACAAACAAAGAACACCTCTGAAATTCACCTGTTAAAGTTTACTGAGCTAACTATAACTTGGCCCCAGACATGCACTACTTATGATCTCACATATTACATCATTCATGACATGTTAAAATCATAATAGAAAACCTCACTGATGACATCATTGATGACCACTGATGACATCAGTGAGAACAACATAGACATACATAATATAGATTTACAGAGTGAATATGTGTGTTGATAGCATGGAAATAGCATAATCCTTGGAAACAAGTGTAATTGTTAGTTTGAAAAGTTATACGGTGGACTGTTTACAAATCAGTACGTTTTGGGATTCCATTTTGAACAAGATAAAGCACACTTGAGGTGGGCAGCAGAGCTAAGTTTGAAAGTATCAAAGGAAAAAAATGAATGACACCCTGGTGTCTAAACATTTTTTTTACTTATCTATGTTCTTTTGAAATTCATGTATGCAATTGAATTATTTTTATGGTTATATTAAATAACAGATTAACAATAAGATTCACAATAATCGGTGCTAAGTGTGCTCCACTATTATTCCGTTTTGATATTAACTGGTCTGGGTTTTCCAGATTCCATCTTACACATCTTGGCAACAGATGTGTTATAGTGTTAGAGCACCTTAAATGTTCATAAAATGATCTGATAAATTTGGAGGGATGTGCAGCAGAGTAGAGTCATTGTTGCTTTTAGTTTTTTTTGTGTTTGTGGCTTAAAGTCAAAGGGCCTGATTCTAACTTTGGAGGACGGTGTTAAACCGTCCCAAAAGTGGCGGATATACCACCTACCGTATTACGAGTTCCATAGGATATAATGGACTCGTAATACGGTAGGTGGTATATCCGCCACTTTTGGGACGGTTTAACACCGTCCTCCAAAGTTAGAATCAGGCCCAAAGTCTGTCCTAAAACAGAAAGGCCAAAGGTGCTGTTGACATTTTATCAACCGTAAGGGGATATCTAGGCATGTGCCCTTGTTAAAATAGTTGTAATGCAGTAGTATAGACAAATTTCATAATGTCAACAGAAAAAGCTTGCTTTCAGTGGCTAATGCGTTTCAACCAAACGGTCTTCTTCAAAAGCCTCAGTTAATAACTGGTTGAAACGCATTAGCCACTGAAAGCAAGCGTTTTCTGTTCACCATTATGTTGAACATCATGAATTAAAGACTACAGTTGTTTGGAGTGCCGCCTGGATTTCCTTTTCATTAATAATATGATTTACAGGTCCTGTGCCCGTAGCAGTGTACCGACCTCGTTTGGTGGAACCAGGAAGAACAGCAGGGAGTGTTTGGACGAAACTTCATAATGTGTGTGATTATTTCCAGAACCTCACTTATGATTTTGTGGCACTGCACTTTATTGAACAATGTACAATGTTGGGAAGACCCACTTAGAGGTGATTTATCTCATACTGGTGCTGTGAGCATGACTCTATGGTTGGATTCTGAGGAATCGGTGTAGTGCATTTTACTAAACTACCCAGCATCCATATGACCTGACAGAAGGTGTCTTTACAGTGGCAAATGTATTCTTGTTAAAGCTGCTGGCCATGTGAAGTCTTTAAAGTGCTAAACCCATTAAGATTAATAGAAAAATGAAATGTCCACAGGTGCAGCGTTTTGAATTGCTTCAGGTCCACAAACACTATGGTAAAATTGTCACAATGCTTGCATAATGTCATCAGTGATGTCATTTGACATATTACCTGTGATGTCAGCAATGAAGTCATTTGACATGTCATGAGTGATGTAATATGTGAGTCGTAAACAATGCATGGTTAGGGGGGTTAAGTAATAGCTCAGTAAACAATAACTAGTGAATTTCAGTGTTCGGTTGGTTTTTTTAAACAGTGTTTACCATATTTCAACAACTATTACGCCACTTCAACCTTTGAAGTTTTTACTGAGTGTGTGTGTATGAATGTACATATGTGTGTAACTAAGGTTAAAATAGAATCATACGTAGATCTTGTAATAATAAAAAAACTAATGTTTAACAACCAAAAAACACTGAAAATTACCAGCAATACGTAACTGACTTAAGTATAACTTGAACCTCCTTAGATTTGAGATTTCAAAAGTAATTTATTCAGTAATGTGATTAAACGTCATGAGTGATGTAAGATGTAAGATCATAAGCAGTGCATCTGTGGGTACAAGTTATACTCCTATAAAGTACTCAATGATGTTTTATATTGTGTGTTGAGTCACTTATTTTCGAAGAAAGCAGAGTATCCTGGAAGCGAAAGCTAAGGTTGCATTGCTTAGATGTGTTTTGGGACATTAGATGACTGTAGTAGCTTGTTATATTTTGAATGTAATAACTTTTTAGTTTTAATGGCAAAGTCACTTTTAACTTATTCTGAAACACTTCTTTTCAGCTATAGTATTGTTGGGCACCTAATTATGATTATTTTTGTTGCTTTTGTACTTTGGCATCTGCTCATCATAACATAAGACTATTTTAAGGGCTACTCTTTCAGATCTATGCTCCTGTACTCAATTTGCTTATATCATTTTTGAAACTTTATCAGCGTGCAAACACTGAAGAAATGTTGGGAACCTCTTGGTGACGTTTGAAAACAAAATCATCGCTTTGTCCAGTTTTTAAACACTTGGTGATCCAAGACAGGACCTGGGACAAGAACATTGGTAAAGAAAAGTATGCAGTATGTGAATATGCAAAATAGTGAAATAATTGTTGAGAAAATAAGTGAACTAATTACTGTTCTAGGCATTAATCACTCACTGCGTTTATCAGTTAGAAATCACCATTCATCACTGATTTGGCAACCGCATTAGATGTCCCTGCCACAGTTGTTGCCATGAAGAGTAAGAGTAGAAGAGAGCCAGCATGTCTTGCATCTGTTTTGTAGAGGTTGTACATTGGAAGGGCCTGGTCCTGTGGTTTGTGCTATTGATGTTGCTCAATGAGAGAATATTATTTTCAACCTTTGTGGTTCACGAGTACTGGCAGTGAGTTGATTAGAATTTTTTAAGTCAATCACAACTCTTCAGACTGATTCTCAAGAATTAATAGGTCCTTCATGGCCACTAGTTGGGCTAGGAAGTAGATTAAGTCATTATGCCTATTTTAAAAGGTGTGATTATATCAAGCGTTCATGAAATGTATCAACTTGAATTAGTAGTGTATTCATAAACAACGTTGGGAGTGCATAGTCAGCAGTATGTGTGTAGTTGTTAGTGTAGCTGTGACACTGCGGTGTGTTTGTTGGAGTGTGTGGTGTTGGTAGTTGGAACCTGAAGTGTTTAGCTGGTACACTGTGTAAAGAATGAGAAATATATGGCGTTTGTGAACTTTGCTGCAGTTATAATGCTTGCTTTTAGTCAATGTCTGTGAACTTCAAAAGGCATACAGAAAATGTGCGAACTTGTGTGCATGTGAGGCAACAGCCTGCAAACCGCTAACATTCTTTAAACACGCGCACATGCCTTTCACACTTTGCCTCGTATCTGAAGAACGGCTGAACAGACTTTTTGCCAAACTAAGAGCAGACAATGAACAAAAGGCCGCCTTGCCATAAACATTTGGGGGGTGATTCTAACCCCGGCGGTCTTAGACCGCCGGGGCCAGGGTCGGTGGGAGCACCGCCGACAGACCGGCGGTGCCCCGCAGGGCATTCTGACCGCTGCGCTTTGGCCGCGGTCAGTGCAGGAAAACCGGCGGGCTCCCGCCGGTTTTCCGCTGCCCCTTGGAATCCTCCGCCGCCGAGGGGATTCCGACCGGTCCGCCCGCCGGGAACCGGATGGCGGTAGGGGGGGTCGCGGGGCCCCTGGGGGCCCCAGCAGTGCCCATGCCACTGGCATGGGCACTGCAGGGGCCCCCGTAAGAGGGCACCTAAAT